>NC_137938.1:25275588-25826102 GCF_963969265.1 Rhamphochromis sp. 'chilingali'
AGGTTTTAAAATAATCGTATGCATAACATATGCTCACTGGCCACTTTATTAGGCACACCTTGCTAGTATCAGGTTGAATCCACCTTTTACTCCAGAACTGCTTCAGTTCTTCAAGGAACAGATTTACTGAGGTGCTGGAACCATTCCTCGGAGATTAGGGTCCAAACTGACACGACAGCATCACACAGTTGGTGCAGATACTACAGCTACTCGTTTATGATGCCAATATCCCGTTTCAGCAGCCGTGCTGTGTTGGATTGAGATCTGGTGACTGTGGGGATGATAAACTCAACCAGTCTGAGATGATTTGAACTTTGTGATAGTATGTTATCCTGCTGGAAGCAATGATCAGAATATGAGTTCACTGTGCTTATGAAGGCATGCACATGGTCTGCAACAATACTCAGGTGTGCTGTGATGTCTAAGTGAGTTGGTGCTGAAGTGTGTGTGTGGGGGCAGTGTGGGACAATGGTGAGAGGTGGTTTTGACATTTTCATATTAAACTTAATTGTGCATGTTACTAGATGATCATTTGGCATGTCCGGGCCAGATATATCATATTTCAAGTGTCTGCTAACTACATGTAAGGATAAAAGAAGCTTAAGTTTGATCTTTGGTCCCTTGTGACAGTCCTCACATACTCCCTTATTCTTTTCTTTCACAGTTATTTCAGCTGCTCTTCTGTCTGATTACAGTTTGGATGTGTCCACATCCATATCTAATTATGACACACAAATACTTCGCACCATATTTTCCCCTGTGCAAACTTGAAAAAATAAAAACTGTATTTCTGAGAATATATTGTCTGCTGCGTTTTCTATCATATTCACCAAGCAAAGCTTGTGACTTTTTGGCGACTTGTAACTTCCCCCCATGAGTGTGGCATTAGGCTTCTTTGAACTACAAAAAATAAAGAAATCAAAACTTTCCAGCATGGATATTGAGGAAAAAACAGACTTTAGAAGTGCACATCCTGCAGAAGCAGTCACAGTGTGGGACTTTCTCTCAAGATGTGGGAATAAAGAATAAAGATGCTGTGTAGTCCCAACATAAAGAGAATCATCTGGTCACCCTACCCACAGGATTACACCAGCAGCAGGCTGCACTATTGATACAAGGTTTGAATGGCCCATGCTTTCATGTTGTTTATGCCAGATTCTGCAGATCCTACTATCCAAATGTTACAGCAGACAATGGAAACTCATTGGAAAAGGCAACATTCTTCCATTCTTCTGTTGTCCAGTGTTGTTGACAACAGAAGATGGGAAATTTTGTGTGAATTTTTGCTTCGGTGGGACCCTGTGTGGTCTTCTGCTGCTGCAGGCCATCCGTTTCAAGATTTCGTGTGTTGTGTGTTCAGCTCAACTGTCATAAACTACCGTGATGCATTCAAAGTCCCTTAAATCACATTTCTTCCCGATTGTGTTGGCAAGTCTGAACTTGAGCAGTTCGTCTTGACCATGTCTACGTGCCTGAATGCATGGAGTTACTGCCATGTGATTGGTTGATTTGGTATTTGCATTAATGATGTAATCCAAATATCGATTAATTACAAATGACGAATGAAGTGGCTGTTGAGTGTATATCGTTTATATCTTCTGCAGGAAAATGCAAAATGTGTGTATTGGAATTATTTTCCATATTATCCATACACATTTTAGATTTTTGAGAACTCTCTGGCCCAGAGTAGAATTTTAAATAAAGTTCTGCAAATCTGAAGAGCCCAAGTTGGTAATAACTTGTTCTCCAGGGTCAGTGAGGATGAGATGTGTTTTGGTTTGTGCATGATTGGATAGACTCCAGTGTTGCATTAACCTGCGTAGGAGGTGGGAAAATAGATAGTTGCACTGCTTGCTGTTATCGTCAAAGTATAACCATTTGCTTTACTGGAATAAATCACACATTTCATTATAAAAAACAAAAAAAGAAGTATGAGTATTTTTATGAGTATGGTCTGGTCCCTCGAGAGCGAGGAACAGGATCAGCAGTGTGGTGAAAAGATGCTGCCGAGGAACGTGTTGTCTGCTTTCATCATAATGCTGTTTGTTTATCAAAGTACATCCATTTTTCAATTTCACTCCACTGTGTGTCTTACATGACAACGTTTAATAAAGCGGGATATGTTTGCGTGGAAAAAACGCTGCAGCTCCACGCGTTGACCACAGCAAAACTGCTTCTATTATCTGTGAAGCATGTTGAACAGATTATCATCCGTGCCAGCTCCTAATAAAATGAGATCCATAGTCATCTGATAAAAATCTCAAACCTTTCCTTGAGATTTATGCTCTGCTTGAGCGCCGTTCGTCACCATCCTTGTGGGACTGACAGTGTTTGTCAAATCAAAATCACTCTCGACGCCCATCCAATCCTCCTGACGGAGTAAATCTGGCTGCAGCTATTATCTCATTATGATAATAATGAATGGGTGAATGGGTCAAATGCAGAGAAAAAACAAGTAATTTCCCCATGGGGATCAATAAAGTATCCATTATTATTATTATTATTATTATGTTTATCATGACCCAATGGGCACCATTCACGAGCAAGCTGAGACAGTACAATGATAATCACCGCCGAGAAGTGCCATAATCATTATTTACTGGTTGGAAGTGGGTGGAAATCCCCTCATTTCAGCATAATTTCGAATCGGTGCCAACTTGTATGGTGCTAAGAGAAGCTATTTGCTGACTAGATAAACTCAGAGGGGGGAAGTAGAGGAATCATCTGGAATTGTTTCCGATTTGCAGCTCCTTAATTTCCCCAGTCAGAGCTCTAACTATGTTGTGGCCCTCAAACCTGTATGGCAGTAATTACAGCCAGACAAAGACCCCAGATTTACTGGTGCATGTCGCCATAAATTTCAAAAGTGTTAATTAAATTCTGCTGTGCTGAATGTGTTTGCTGCCAACATCAGTCACGCCAATCATGCCCATGTGGTTTGAATTTGATCTTTCTTCCTGTTTTTTTTTTCTGGTTTGGAAAGCTTTCTCATGACGTGATCAGGTTGTTGTGGGGATTCTTCTCCCCCTCTCTGCTCAACTTATTTGCCCCACTCGTGCTCTCCGTGTGACCCAGGCTAACATTTGGGCGAGACCGGGGAATAATGAAATGGCTGCGCGTGAGAGCTAGAGCATAAGCAGAGCAGAAAAATTCATTAGTCTGGTTTTATACTCTCCCCTGGGCTGTGTAGACACACATACACGCATACAGGTGAGATAGAGGGCGGACGGGGAGTTGTAAAAAGCTTTGCATGATGAAAAAGCAACAAGAACCACAAGTGTGTTAGCGTTGAAGACGGGGAAAAAAATGCCACACTTGGCTCTGTAGAAACAACCAAACTGCAAAGAGTCTCATTATGGTGAATTACAGTTCTTTATCTCAGCTGGCAGGTACACCTCTGCGGTCACTAGAGGGCTATCAAAGCCAGCATTAACATCAAGAGCCTTTTGCTACGGTTAATAGTCAGGTGCACCGAGCTGCCTGTCTACAGGCGATATGATATTCCAGCCGTGTTCAGCTTTACTGTCTTCAGAAAAGTCAGGACACAATTACGTGGGTGTTATGTCCTTTATAAACACATTTCCTGTCTGTGAGCATTATCAGAGTGTGAAAAGATCAGAACTACCTTTTTCCTGGGGTTTTCCCTGCAACAGGCAATTTCCTTTTCCTACGCTTTTCAGTGAAGTTGTGTAACAAATCAGAGAGCGACACTATTCTCTCACATACAGAAACCACACTGGTAGTAACACACACACACACACATATATGCTTTCTCATTTTCTATCACACACACTGATTTACAGCTCTGGCAGTTGTCCCCCAGTCGGCATCCTGGTGCTGCAGCAGCGCTGTGGGGGGTGGCGAGACCTTAACACTGAAGATTGGATGTCCTCCGCCGCTTCCCCTATCATCGCCTCCTATTGCCATAACCAACAACTGTGTGAAGTACACACACTCCAGCGCTGTCTGCACGGTCAATTTTAGTATCTTTGATGTAGATGTGCCCAGTTTATCCTACAAAATATCATTCTTTGTGCTTTCCCACATTTTCTGACTTTAACCGAGTCTGTAAGACATGAAGCGACATGAAGCACCATCTTGCAACACAATGGATTTCAAAGTGACTTCTTGTTGACTTTGCAGAGAGTCTTTGGTTGAACGTCTCTGCATTTGGAGTAGCTGCTCAGAGCCCAGAGAGGTAAAATTATCCAATCTATCAAAAGCACAATCTTAGATATGAAAAATGAATAAATGATACAAGACATAACTACAAATTTGTCTTTCCAGCTCCCATTAGTCATCTCACAAACTCAGATTTTATCTCCTAAACCAACCATC
This sequence comes from Rhamphochromis sp. 'chilingali', assembly GCF_963969265.1. Taxonomy (NCBI): domain Eukaryota; kingdom Metazoa; phylum Chordata; class Actinopteri; order Cichliformes; family Cichlidae; genus Rhamphochromis; species Rhamphochromis sp. 'chilingali'. The sequence goes on from NC_137938.1 coordinate 25,279,927, forward strand.
AGAATAGAAAGAGGGTGAAATCAGTCTCCCTGTAACAACAACAGGGGCTGTTAGTCTGCAGGATGAGTACTTTTACTTGGTACTTGCCAATAAACTCTATAAACTTTATAACAGGATTATTTTACTGGTGATTTTTATGAAGTTAAAAAATGACCTGAGTGCATCTTCCCCCAATGACACACACACCAAGGCCTCAGAAAATGTGTAAAATTGACTATCTGACATCCATTTGTCAATTTCCCCTTATGTCCTTGTGGATGAACTCACAAAAAATCTACACAACTGCTGTAGAGGAACTCACACCACATAAAACATGTTGTACAGTAAGGTCTCTGTTAACTGCACACAGAGAAGAAATCAAGCTGCAAGCGTTTCTTTTCTTCAGGTGATGAACGCTCTGCAAACTGTCCCAGCAGCATGTCAGCGTGGGGTAAACTCAAAAACAATATTTGCCACAGCAAGCCTTCAACACGCTGTGTACAGAGCAGCTTTCCCATCTTCCTCCTGTAGAGGGTCACAATATGGCAGCTGGGTTTGTTTGTTCTGAGGACCTGTGCTCGAGTGTGGAAAGAGGCTGCTCTCTGTTTGATTCAGAGCGCTCCAAAATACAAAACGCTGCCAGTGCAAACTCGGAGTGATTCATTGTGGAATAGTCCAGTTTTACTGTAAGTAGTGGCAGCAGCATTATCGGTTTAATTATTCAGTGTGTGAGTTTGTGGTTTAATGTGTACGTATGAGTGTTTCTGCCCGGTGATGCATGAATGACACCTCTTTGGTTACTGGCTGGCGTGTTTGTCTCTGACCCTGTTTGTGAGTCGGAGCCCATGTGTCAATAGGTATTTTTAGCGCCACCTCTCACTGCATTGCAATGTCACTCATTCGCACCCCTCCGAGTCCTCCCCCCTCACCTCCTCCCCGTCATCCCCGTCTCTGGGGCCTTCCAGTCAGCCACAACAGTCACTCTCACTGGAAGCAGCCAGCAACAGCCTGCCTGATTTAAAACAGGGCGGGAAATTTTGAGATCCAGGCGTGGAGACGGGGAAGGCAGATCATCAAACTTGGTGTTCAGAATGACTGCAGTGATTTAGCTGAGCTTTGTTTCTCCCTGGGGCTTTGGCCAATTTGAATATTGATTAAAATAATTAAAGGATAGCTGTAATTATATGTCTCTTCATAAAGGCTCTGAGAACATGGCACTGATGTTTTGAGGCGGTGATCAGTCAAGTTAAACTGCTGTCTGAGCAACAGACAAGGGGTGTGGATGGGCTAAACATGTAATTGGTAATGACAGTAGGGTGGAGGGCAGACAAAGACGACTCTCACATGGATAAACAACTCCCGAAATGTTATTGAAAGCAGCACAAAGAGACTGGAGAAGAAAAGGAGGCATTCAGGCTCAGCTGGCCCAGACAGGTGAGGAGAGGAGGGAGGAAAAGGGAAGTAAAATAATACAGGAGCTGTGGTGACACTCTGAACAGAGGGCAACAGTTGTGGAAGAGCCTCCCAAATGCCATAGCAGAGGCTGCAGCCCTCCACACTGTCAGATGTATGTGCATGTGTGTACAGATGAATAGCAGGGGCTTTCTAAAGAGGAGGAAACATGACACCAAAAAAGCGTCTGCACCCCCTCCCTCCACCTCTACCGCCTCCAGATATGAGGAAGAGGAGGCACGAGTGCACGGCTACAGCTGAGAGGATCTCCAGAGGCTCTGACCGCATGAGGGGTCATCTGGAACATGCCTGATCCGACACTTGACAATGCCAACTCCTCCAAACCCAATCCTGCCTCACCTCTCTCTCTCTCCCCTCATTCCCCCGACAACACCGAGTTCATCGCATTTCACACACATCCAGCTGCGTGATCACAGGGACACCTCAGGCAGGGTCGGATTTATCCGGCAGATTCTCGCATGTCTTTGAGAGAAACTGCTGCAAGCCATGAAATGAACCTGTGAAAAGCACTTTTAAAAAAATGTGTAAGCTGCGTTTCCCTTTCAGAAGCGCGAGTCGAATTCTTCAAAAAGGAAGACGGAAAATTCAAGCGTGAAAGAAAGGATTAAAAGCTGTAGGTGTATCTGACGATGTAATGATACGGTTTTAGTCATTCTAGCAGCGTGCGTTCAAGGACCAGCCTGAAAATTGGATGGATTGCCATGAAATTCCATTAAAGACCCCTAACTCACTTTGGTGACCCCATGACCTTTCCTTCTGTGCCACCATTATGTTGACATTTGTGATTTTGAATGAATTATCACCATAACAATGAGACCCGAATCATGTGAGATTATGATTTTCCCTTCAGCTTCAGCTCTGCGCTTTGCGCTAATTAGGAATTGTAACTAATGCATATTAACATGCGTTTAGCCAAAAGCACCGCTGTGTTAGCTACACCCTCCTAGAGCTCAGAACATGACTGTAAAGTCGCCACGTTAACAAAATACATTAACAACCTTGATTCTGAAAGCAGGAAATCAACAATGAACAAATGAGATCTCTGTGGAACCTCCATTACACCATTACCAGACACCTAAGAAGAGAGCTTTGGGACATGCAACGCCCACCTTTACCCTTCGCCCGGGAACCTCCCCCTGGAGCGCACGCTAACCCCGTGACCTCCAACGCTCGCAGATCCTCTTCAGGGGCCAATCAAACACAACCTGCCGCAGGCCTGCGACACCGATACTGACTGAGCACAGATAAGACACACTAAGCAGACATCAAGGGAAAGTAGGGGTGCGTGCACACTCTCACACATCCACACACGTGTGTTCAAACCAAACAAAGGCCTGTGGTCACGTATGCATGTGAAGAAAGGAGGTATGCTGTTGTAAAATTAACTTCCTGGAGGATTTGTTGACCCTTGTAAATTGGAGACATTTATCGGTTTTGAATATTCCCAGTGAAAAACACACTGGTGGAGATGTTTGAGGGGGTAGAATGTTTGGTATGTGGTTCAGCGCTGGTTCCCAACATACTGCAAGCTTCGCATTCTGCAACTGATCTGTGTTGTCTGAATCCTGCAGCACTGCACAGCTGTCAGACCACAACAGGGGGTGGACAGGCTGCCCGAGTGAGTGTGTTTGTGAGTTAGTGTGTGTGTGTGTGTTCTCCCATGAAATGCCTCTGAATTGAATGCTTCCATTTCTAATTCAGATGTTTGTGTTTTTTGGACCAAAGTGATGTCAGAGAGGTGATAAATTCAAGCTGCATATTTACAATGACAGGCAATAGATCATCTGTCACTGCTGCTGAATAGAAGCTTTGGGTGAAAATGGTAATTTTCTACTGAATGCAATCACCTTTCGTAAAAAAGTGAAGACTTTTAACTTTGAACACAGCTTTCTTTCACCTGAAAACCCTTTCTTCTGCTTGACAGACCACTGATGTTTTGGGTAACTCATTCTTTTCCACTTTCTTTATCTTTAGCACGAAGCGCTTTCTTGTCCTTGCTGACTCATAACTGTGATACAGCTCAAACTCCTGTTCCCTTTCTTCCCCCCCTCCCTCGTTCATCTCTCTCCCTTACTAAGAGAATTCCTCACAGGATCAGACCTGCTTTTTATGCTCTACTGCTTTTCACTCACAGCAAGTAGCGAAGGGGGGAAGGGGGAAAGGGGGAGGCGTTTTAGTAACAACAAACTAAAACTCTTTGGAAGAAGTGAGCATAAGTGAGGGAACGAAAAAATATATAAAAAGGAGCAGTGAAAGAAGAAGTGAGACACGAAAAGAGTCAACGAGAGGCGGCACGGGGCAGAAAGGAAATAATGCTGAAAAAGGTCATAATTTCTGCCAGGGGATTTGCAGTTGCCTGGACGACGAACAAAGCAGAGGCAGTTGGACGATGTGCACAACAGAAAGGGTTGAAAAGAAATGTGAACAGCTCTGGGGAGCGAGCTGGGAGTTGCTGCACTCTTCAGCCGGGTAATATCTACAACTCGGTTAGCAAAACAGCACAGAAATACACGCAGTGATCCCTCTGTCGTCCCTTTAATTTCAGATTAAGTATACCAGCCTTTTGATTTGCTTAACTTTACTGAAAAACAAAGTCTATAAAGTGGCTGTGCTTAGAGAAACCACTGCTTAGAAGATTAGCGATATGTCTTTACAGAACTGCGAGTGGAAAGTTTCAACGTTAAACACAGAGAATGAGGAGAGTCTTAGTTTGGTTTTAGCTTTCAATTGAAAAGCGATGAGAGAATGTTAATGATATGCAGAGAGAATGAGGCCAGATGAAAGCCGGTCTAAAGTCTGAGGCAGAAGCAGAGAGGGAGGAGGTGAGGGTGAAGGGGGAAGGATGGAGGGGTAGACGGGGTGGTAAAGGTGGCACGAATGAAGCAGAGACAGGAAAGTTCAAGATTAAGCAATGTTCAGAAAGCCGAGTGAGAAATTAGAAAGTATTTACGGCTGTGAGCATACACGTTAGGCTCATGTCATTTATTTGTATCTTAATCCCTGCATCTAATCATATATACACTCACTGACCACTTCATTAGGTACACCTGCTTGTTAGTGCAACTAATCCATCAGTCAGGTGGTCAAGATGACTCGTTAAAGTTCAAACCGAGCAACAGAATGGGGAAGAAAGGCGATTTGAGTGACTTTACATGTATTATAGTTTTTTGGGGCCAGACAGGCTGGTAGTATTTCAGAACCTGATGATCTACCAGGATCTTCCCACACAAACATCTCTAGTTTACAGAGAATTGTCTGAAAAAGAGAAAACAACCATTCAGCAGCAATTCTGTGGGCGACTTGTTGACGCTAAAGGTCAGAGGAGAAAGGGAAGTAGCTTGTAGGAAGGCAACAGCTGGTTACAGCCAAGCTATTGCAGAAGAACATCTCTGAATACACAACAGTTTGAAGCAGAAGGGCTACAGCAGCAGAAGAAGACCACACTCTGTCCCACTCCTGTAACCTACCTACAAACAGGAAACCGAGGCTTCAAGTTGCAGAAGGTCATCAAAATTGAACAACATAGAAAAAATGAAAAACATTCTTGGCTTCCACTTTGGTTCATTTCATTTAAACATCACAATCTACAATCACTAGATCTCAGGCCAACAGAGACCCTTTGGGATGTGATGAAATAGGAAATTCACATCATGGAGCTAGAAAGAGTTCAGTTTGCTCATTTGTAAAATTGGCTGTAAGTATTGTGGTTTTTTAAGCCAGGAGGGATGATGACGGTACTTCTTTTTCTTCTTCTTACTATTATTACTGGAACAAAAGCGTGGACTGTTAAATTACAAGCTAACACTAACGAGCTTGTTTATCAAGCTGTACAGACACACATACTATACCTGCTAATTATGACTAAGTACCAGGATAATAAAATAGCAGAATTTCCCCTCACCCAGACAGAAGCACGAACTTCTTTTACAGGCTGTCGGTACAATTAACTGCACAGCAAGCCATTTTATTTGTCAGATAATTGCAGCACCACTACAAATTAGCAAAGATTTAGCTTAGCAGAAGCTACCACATACAGGTAAAAGATTAAAAAGTAATCCACAGTTGCCAAGCCTCTGATCTGAACCTTTAATAACATCAAAGTGGTTGATTTATAAAATAAAACTAAAGGGAGATTATCCAGAGAGAATAAAAAACTTTTGGTACTGGGCTGTGAACATGTTCATCCTGGCTGTAGCATTCGCCATTTTAACATGAGAGTCTATCCCAGGGGTCAGCAACCTTTAACACCCAAAGAGCCATTTGGACCCGGTTTCCACGCAAAAGAAAACACTGGGAGCCGCAAATACTTTTTGCCATCTAAAATGAAGATAACACTGTATATATTGGGGTTTTTTTACCTTTATGCTTTGTGTGAACAACTAAGGTGTGTTGCTTATGAAATCCATGAAGTGCTACAGAGAAAATTACATTTTATTTATGTAATTAACACATTTTGAACTCTTAAAGAAATATAACAAAAGGAAAGACACCCAGCTGAACTAAAATGATCCATGTAGCAAACAAAAACTGTTGTGAGCTGCCACCCTTGTATCTCCTTTGGGTTTTTGGAGCCTTGACCTGCCTTTTAAAAAACAATTGGAAAAAAGCACTATGCTGCTAAAAAAAAAAGAAAAAAAAAAAGATATTTGCAAAATTCTGCCTAAATATGTATTTTACCTGGTTAATGTGTGTGGAGGGGTGTGGTCTGCAGTGCCGCTGCAGAGGAGGCGGACGCACCTGAGCGGCACCCGCAATCACGCCTCGCCGCCTTAACGTCTGTGCTGTCTCTGCTGTTGTGTTGTCGTGCTGTGAGCTGAACAGCTGAAAGAATTTAGACAGTTTGTAACTCTCAGTGATGCCACAGTGTTCGTTTGACTTTGGGACCTAAAGCAGAGTTTGGACCTGGGAACGGCTAATGACGTCAGATTTAAAGACTGAGAAATTATGGTTCAGCAATGCTAGCACCTGCAGAGAGCGGCTACTGTCAGATGGGGGCAGTATCAAAAACATGTGCTAATAGCTCCCAGAGAAGATTAATGTTTAATTTTTCACGCTTCTCCCATTCCTGGTCAACTCCGCTGTCACTTCCACCAGACTTGTCAACCAATCAGCATGCGACTAATGTACAGTAGAGATGCATATGAATCCAAATATTGATAGCATCGATAGCGACACTGGCATTGGCATCGGATCGATACTAGCACATAAAGTTCAATACTTGGTTTCTATTCTGTAAGTTAAAAATGGAGCCCAATAATTTTATTTTTTTTTTTTATGAAAAACTACACCTCAAACATGTTCTGTGACAAATGTCTGAACCTTTTTGTGTTGACTCTCAGGTCTATTTTATTGATAGCCTATAAATATAGCCTTTTTAAGCACAAATATACCGCACTTTTTGTACATTTTTTAAAAAACTTTCTCCTACTTACTGTGCAGTCTCTACAGTCTCTACACTTTGAACAACAGAAGCTGACCCAAAGTGCTTTACAGACAGGCACATTAACATGTACAGCTCTCCTATAAACCAAGTTTCAAAATACACAAAAAGCTGAGAGGTGTGTTTTGTTGTATTAACTAATTATTGTGGAAAATAAAAATCACAGTTGTCTTCAAAATGTGTTCAGAATTTCAAATCGATGATGATTCATCTCATAATATATAAGCTGCATTTATATGTTAAAAGTATCGGTAATGTCGTTACTTGGTACCAGATCAATATAAAAGGGTCCAATATTTACCCAGCTTCAACTGGCTGATTGAGGAACTGCTGTTTTACGCTTATTTTTTATTATTATTATTATTTTAGCTTGGAGAGATGTTCTCTCTGTGTGTTTTGAGTATTTGAGTTTTGTTTTTTTTTACTGTATGGTATGAATCTACGCAGCCTTTACAGCTTCTTCAAGACTAAAAGCTCATTTGCAAGTTTAAACTACAAGTGCAAGGGAACATTAGACAGCAGAGAATCCATGTTCCCTTTATCTGTTTATCCAAGGTGGAGCTTGGAGTCTGTTAAATGACCTTTATTGTCTGTGCCTGCTGATTGAGCACCAGCTAAAGTTTCCCTGCTCTCACTCTTGGGCAAGTACCAGCACATACTGTAGCTGCTTTACAACCTTTGTTTCAGCCTCTCTGAGTCGGACTTGTTCAGTTTTTTGATGTTATTAAGCATAAACGGGCACACATGTGGCCCTTTTTCAGACATGAATTCACTCTTCCCTCCTGCTTTGCCTCAAGGTCCCACATCAACAAATGTCCTGATTCAAGTTCAGTGCTGTGTTTTACTGCAAACCCTTCAATCTGAGTCATTATAGCCCAGAGCCAGTAATGGTATACAGTTACACCACCAATACTCTGTAATAGAGAGGTAAATACTGAGGCAGAGTCCTGGGTCTACATTAAATGGGCCTGACCATCTGTGAAGAGGAAGAACAGATTATTTAAAGAGTTTACAAGTTTATTTTCTTTAAAACAAAATCAGTTTCATAGCAGCAGGAAAGCCTGTTCTGACAAGCAAAGGGTTAACAAGGTGAAACTGTCTTGCGTGCAGCTGTATCGTGGGTAAGCTAATATCCCCCAGATCTCTGTGTTGCTGTAACGCTGAAACTCCCACTGGCCCCGAAGACTTCACTTTGGATTTCATTTTACAGCGTCGTTGAGGCCACAGCGCCCTCCCACGGGAGGCGCTGATTGGTCGAGTTGCCTGCTGGAATATTTAATCAGACACCTTGCTCGCGGCTGTGATTGGACACAGCCGGTGCAGTTATGTAAATGAGCACCTGGTGGCGCCTGCTGGCCCGGCTGCTGAGCCCGGTCTGTGGAGGAGCGGCTGAGAGAGGACGCAGAATCAGAGAAGGTCCGAGAAGCAGAGATACTTTGCGTGTTTTCCCTCCTTTATCTTATTATCCCCCCTCCATTAACCACAGGCTGAAAAATATTCCTCTCAAGTGAAAGTCAGCCTGGGGGTGTGAAATCAGCCGGTGCGCGCAGCCCGTACGGAGTATTGCGCTGTTTTCTGAGTTTTGGTGGAGGTCGTTCACTAAACTCAGCTGCTGCTCTCGGAGGTCAGTTTGGATTATTCGGTGGACGCGTGTTGTATTGAGCACAATTCTCCACAGAGTTCATCCCAAAGTTTGGACCGCTGTCACAGCACACTTCTGGCTGTCTTTTAGGTAAGTACTCCCAACCTGCTCTGCGCGTTTCTTCTCCGTGCGCTTAGCTCCATAATAAGCGGCTGTAATAATATTGCTGTGGGTATTTCCAGCTGTCTGTGTGTGTGTCTGTGCGTCTCTCACTCGCTGGCTTGGCGTCTATATGTCTCGTTGTGATCCGGGAGCGCTGCAGCTCTGGACGCTGGCCACGGACTCCTTGGAAGCGCATATGAGGTGTAACGTTGCGCCCCGGACTCTGCGCGTTTGTGTGGCAGATACATTGTGGTATTTATGCTGCCGACTGCGTAGCTGAGATATTCTGACATCGTACATCATGATCTAGACTTATTGCAACATCGTGTTTAAAAGTGGGTGCTTGGCACCGGAGAAAACGTTATTCAGAGTCCTCACTGCTTTCACGCCTTTTATATTCAGTGTGGATTTTTCTCGTTCTCCGACCTCCGACTCATTGCCACTAACTCTCAAACAGTTACACGGGTTTGATTAAGTTGTACAGTCATTCCTCTTTTGAAAGTCCTTGAGTGTCATTATTCAGAGTCCACCTCATTTACAACATTTAAATAAATAAATAAAAAGTTAAAGAAAAGTAATCTGAGCTGGCATGTGGAAGCTTTAAAACTGACTGCAGCGGGCGTAATGACGCACTGAGTCAAACGTGTAGCATTTAAAAGGACCTAGTGACATCCAGCTGATGGTCATCACACAGACTGTTGACCCTGTGACCTTATAGCAACACATGGGGACCCTTAGTGGGACCGGCAGCTCTGGTTTCACTCACCCCTGGTCCCTGGTTCTCCAGTGGGGAGCTAATCAGTCACCAAGTCAGAAATCAGTGTGAAGTTGCCTGGAACTCGGATCTGTGTTGATGAAGGAAACATTTCAGACTCTGGGGACGAGCTGCAGGAAAGTTTGGACTTTGAACAGGATGTACATTTTGTGTTTGCATGAAGCAGAAGAAAGGGGGCGGTGATAGCTGATCAGTCATGTGGTGTTACGAGTGATTCTCATATTGTCTGACAACAGGATGGTGCAGAATTATGTATATTTCAGCATCTTGTCTCTGTTAATTTCTGTATAACAGAGAACAAAGAGAAGGGAAAATGTGGGTTTGATTGCGTGTGTTTGTGGTGTTGTCTTGCTCCTGTGTGTTTGTGCATGCCTCTCTGGGGGCCGGTGACCTACTGGAGGAGTCAAACAATGGGCTTTAGTGGGTGTGAAGTGCAGTGAGCAGTCACCTATCTGACTGCATGAAAATGGCTGATGTGGGTAGTTTGTTGGCTAACAGACTGAGAAGGCAGTCCAGCGTAGAGGAGGTGCACCATTGTTATAAACTGCTGTGTGGGGAGGAGTGGGTGGGGGTGCTTGTGCTATAGAGATAGAAATGCAATAAAATGCCATTTTCCCTTTCTCCATCCCTCCCTCTCTGCCTCTAAGGCAGGGGCATAAAGTGAGGAGGATCCCTGAGTGTTGATGCACATGTTTGCTGGATTTCAGTCTAGTAGGCATCTGGCCGCTGATTCTTCCACAATGTCCCGAGAGAGCCATTGACTTGGAGTAGTTCGTTTTTATCAGCTGTGCAGTTGAGCAAAGAAGACACAAGATATTTGAAATAGTTGGATGGCCCAGTTATGTGAGTATAAGTGTTCACGCACAGACTTGGAACAGCTTTTTATTGATTTGTCTTCCTCTTGGCAGGCTCGTGACAAAGCAGCATTAATTGCATAATATGATTTGTGGAGAAGTATGCACGCAGCAAAATAATTTGTCTAACATTGTTCGAAGGAATGGCTCTTATTTGATTTGTGTCTAAGACTCGGCAACAAAAGTCTTGGAAAGGTTTTTTATGTGCAAGACAAGAAAAAAAAAAGAAGAGTGGTTTTGCAGTGGTGTTGTTTTGTGATTGAAAACACGCTGCTGCGTGCCAGTGCAGGCTTTTCTGCAAACATAGAAGCACGGTGTAGTTTCTGCCATGGGAACACTGGTATGTATGGTCTGGTTGATCATTGACTCCAGTCTGTTATCCTCTATCTGGGTCATTGTTTTGGGTTAAAAGACTTCAGCAGGTGGATACAAATTTGAACCTTAAAGGAGTCGCAGCTTGAACAGTGATTGAACTGCACGTTTGGCACAGTTGCCTGGTCTGTCTCTCGCTAAAGGGGCTACTTAACAACATGAAAGGGCACAATGGCAATGAAGAACTGTCTTTTATGTGACACCTCTCACAGAGATCATGCATTAAACAGAAAGTCTGTCTTTGGTCATAATTGGCTCAGACAGACTGAACAGGAAGGCAAGTGGAAGAATTCATTTAAGTCCAAAGACACGACATGGTTACTTGCCTTCCCTCTCGACAATCCCCCTGTAATGGGAAATGAAACCGATTGAACGCGGGACTCCAGCGTCCAGCCTGTTTTCCCAAACCAATTTCCCTTCAAGTCTAGACAGCTGGACTTTTCAATTGCATCTGTGTATGTGTGGTCACATGCAGAGCGAGCTCAACCAGACTGTCGGACAAACAAATTAATCGTGTAATGGGCGGTGACACTTCAAAGCGGGATCTGGGCTGTTCGTGGGCTTTAGTTGTCAGCGAGTTTTCAAATCTATTTGGTTTCCTCTTCGCGAATCTCCATCCCTGAAGTCCTACCTTTTCTCAGACTGCCCTCCCCCTCCCAGATTCCCTCCCCACCATCCTTCGTTTGGCATCGAGCACACTTTTGATCCTCTAATTCAGGGCTGCCCAATCCCGGTCCTCGAGAGCTACCGTCCTGCAGCTTTTAGATGCATCCTTGTTCCCACACACCTGAATCAAATGAATGGCTTGTTATCAGGCCTTTGCCAAACATGATGGCATGCTGAAGAGGTAATCAAACCATTTGATTCAGCTGTGTTGGAGTAGGGATGCATCTAAAAGCTGCAGGACGGTAGCTCTCGAGGACCGGGATTGGGCAGCCCTGCTCTAATTGATCATTCTGGCAATCTGTCTCTTTCCCTACATGTAACATGGAACACAGATTTTTCTTCTTCATCTTCTGTATCTCCCCATTCCCTTTGAAGCAGCACTAGACATTTTATTTATCTTCCTCCTCTGCTCATACATCTTACCCTCAGCCTCTCTCTTCTCCTATCATCCCTGTGAGTCTCCTTATTTATCTGTTTGCTCTTTCAGTGAAGGGTGCCCTTGTTAGATAGCGGTGTTGCTTCTTGGATGCAAGTACCCTTGGGTTAAGTTTTCTTCAAAGATTCTCACAGGGTATCTTATCAAAGTATCTAAGACATTTACTTGGTCCCTGATATAAGCTCGGAAAACTGCAGAAATGCCTCTGCATGACTTCCAAAATTACAGGTGGCCTATTTTTGAAGGTGATAATGTACGAGTGTGTGACAGCCTGTGGTAAAGTACAAAAATCCAGAAGCTTGAAGGTACTGCCATATCTCCCTAATATATAATTTCTCAACTCTAGTACATGTTTTATGACTTTATGAAATAATAAAAAACTCTTATTAAAAGAGAGCTTCATTTATTAGCCATTGCACTCCTATAACATTGTGAAATTTTGATGTGCAATTTAAGCAGCAGGGAATCTTTTTATACCCAAATGTGTGCTGTTTTTAGTTGAATGGACTAAAGGAAAAAAATAACCTTGAGCTAAATATTTTGGAGGATGCCTTCTCAGTGTTTATGCAATGAGTGGAAGCAAGGGACACTGCAGTCACACTGTAAAGTATACCCTACTTTTCCCTTCTTTTTGAATTTAGTGGGGACTGTATTTCTGTAATTAACACGATTTATTATTTTTTTTTAAAAACTTAAGTTATTGAGGCCATAGCTGCATTAGGAGGGTGTTTACTGAGGTCACAGATCCTGGGAGCCGAGGATGGTTTTTCCATTTACTTTTATTCAGCTCAACGTCGCTTTGCAACCAGGGGAGTCGCCCCCTGCTGGGCATCAGAAAGAACACAGATTTAAGGCCCTTTCAACCTTGCTTCAGTTTCAGGTGTATCGTCAGTCACAGCCTGGTATCGCCACTATTTACAATGTAATTAAACCCTCGAGAGTCTAGCTGGTGATCTGAATAAGTTTTGCCACCAGCAGCTGTTGTCACCTCATGAAGAAATGTCTCATTTTTCCTAAATCCACACCTCTGTCTATCAGTTTCCTTCACCTCGTCCAATTCGGGGTCACACTGAGACCGAGAACCATTCACACTCACAGTCACACCCAATTTAGGATCACCAGTTAACCTAACGTGCACTGTGGGAGACCGTGCACAGGCTTCGGGACAAACACCGAAGGACCCAGGCTGGTGGATTTGAATCCAGGACCTTCTTACTGTGAGGAGGACAGCACGGTGCTGTCCTCCTCACAGTGTCTTGTGGTCATTAAGAATTTATAAACTGATGATGATTAATCATGAGTACACACTGCTTTCCCTGCATAAGCTGCCTCTATAATTTCAAAGTATATGTACTGGCAATACTGGCCCTTGGTATCAGATGACACAGCACTACATTTTATACAACTTTTCTTTTGTGTAAACCTTATACTCTCCAAAAATACTCTCTCTTGTAAATGAGATTTTTAATCTCAATGACATTTTTACCTGGATAAATAAAGGAAGAAAATTGTGTTAAACATCAAAGGTTACTTTCTTTTTCAATATGTCTTCTTTGCGTATGATGAATTTGAGTTGCAATGACATCCACGCTGAGTGGGTTGGACGTGTCTGCCGTTTCCGCCGAGGGGTTTGTAGGGTGGCATTAGCATCAGGAAACTGTTGTGTGATGTGTAATTTAGTTCTTTTGAGACTGTTTTTCACTGCTGAGAGGGAGGAGGAGGACTGAGAGTTTGATAGAGGTATCAACCTGTGCCTGAGGCTTTTAACAGAGGTGTGTGTGTGTGTGTGTGTGTGTGTGTGTGTGTGTGTGTGTGTGTGTGTGTGTGTGTGTGTGTGTGTGTGTGTGTGGTTTCAGCAAAAGCCCAGGCTTTATATTAATAACCAGGCCACCATATTTTCAGATCCTAATGTGCTTTTGTGTGCATATTTTTTATTTTGTGCTGCAACATCTGAAGACCTCTACGTTGTCCTCAGCTCTTATTCACTGGAATTGAAGACTGCCGCATTGCTCGGTTAGGCCAGTTAATTTCCTCACATTGACTCAAAATGTTGAGTCTAGCTGAGCTCATTCCCGTTCGCCCTGATCTTTTTTTTTTTTTTTTTCTTCCTGTCATTTTCTCTCTGCTACTCTTGAGTTCACCTCTCTCTCACTCCTTTCATCCCTTCTCTTGTTTCCTCTCTCTCCTTTTCAATGGCTTCTCAGCGGATGAATAATTCTCAACCTCCTGCGGCAAAGAGTTGCTTTTGTCCCACACTTGCTCTGCCAGTCTCTTCGTTCGATTACTGGTGGGAATTTTCCTTCATGGCGTTCTTCTGTCTGTCTGTCTGTCTGTCTGCTTCAGTCTGCGGCTGTTTTTCTCACTGTCCCGTCACATGCCTCTCCTTTCACCCTGTCCTCCCCTCTGCTTCTCACTTGTTCTCTGACAGGTGGTAGTGAGACTGTGCAAATTGAATTCAGAGAATTGGGCTGTGGCTCTCCATCACACTACAGCCCTAAAGGACCTTTGGTGTCAAACTAGAACCAGAGGTTCACATGCACTCAGCTGTGAGGTCATCGTATTAACATGCTAATGGTCCCTCATGCCTGCTGGATACTCCTCACGAGTCTTACAGCCATGCTTCAGCTAAGGTCAAACTCAGAACTAATCTTCCCTCGGAGTAGCAGTGATGGTTAATCTTCAGGCAGCACATGAGCTTGCTTCGCTTTCAAGTGAGACGCACTAGAAAGTGAAGTGGATCTCATCTCATTCCAGATGGATTAAACAGAGCAGAAAAGGAGCTGAGGACAGTCTAACTACATGTGCCGACAAGTACGAGGCTTCGAGCCCCGAGAAGCATAATAGTATTCCAGTTTCTGTCGGTCACAACCACTTTCCCAGAAGAAATGCAGACAAAACTGAACACATGTTTTTCCTTTGTAAACTGAGAAAGAAGACTTCGCTCTGAGTCTCACGATAATAAACAGCCGACTCCGTGTAGATCATGTTGACTGCCAGAGGTGTTAACAAAACCTTCATTTTCTTTTTGTGTGCGACTTTGTTATGCTCTGTTCTTTGTCTTATTTCAGCTTTGAGAACATCTTCTTCTGATTTGGTTTGACTCTCTCTTGTTGTGTCGAGCTTACCGAACAGGCAGTTTACCTCCTTCTGTCCTGTGTGTTGTTGCTGTATCTGATCAGGCTCATTTCCTTTTGATTGCCTTTGCAGATACCATAATGTTGGAGCGCAATTATAGGAACTTTAATAAAAATAACAAGAACGGTCCAAGGTAAATATTATGGGTTTATTGTAGGACTGTAGTCATGAAGACAAGTCTTGGGACTACCTGCTCTGCATGTTGTTTCAATTACTGATTTCTGTGACGACTGACAAAAGACAAACCTGCAAAGTTCCCTTTTTTCAATATTTCACAAGCTTTCATTTGGATTAAAGTCTAGACAAGTACAAGGAAAAATGCAAATAATGTAAAGGCAAGCATTGCCCTCAAAGCATTGAAACTTCAGAAGGGGCTCAGAATAAAGGGAACTTGGAAAAAGAGCGTTATCTGTTCATTAATGTGTGTTAACTGGAGTCTTTTCTCAAGTAAGCAGGACTGACAAGGAAACAGTGTTGGAAAAAGTACTGGATTTTTGTGTTTGACAGTGTTTTTGATGTATGTGTGTTTAAGATTTGTTATCTCTGTTTGTACTAGGGGTGCTTTTTTGCCTTTATCTGACAGTTCAGCAGGAAAGAGCAGCGGAAGACGCCCAGCAAAGAGCTACAGTTTCTTGTAGTAGGTTGACAAACAAACATAAGGTTAGGGTCTAGCTCTACCAGAAGCCATTAACATGGAACATGGAAAAACAGCCAGAAGACTCGACTTTTTTTTTTTTTTTTTTTTTTTTTCAATTTAAAATAAAATACATTTCTGTGTAAAAGTCTTGCTACCCCTCATTGCTTTATATTTTGTTTCCAAGGAGCCAGATTTTCTTGTAAAGTTTAAAGCGGTCTTGAGCAATACTTCTCCAGGATTTCTGAAAGTCGTTCAAAGATTTTCTTTGACATATTCAGCCTTTCTGCAGTCTTTGTACCTGACTGTTTTCAGAGGAATATTTTTAGTTAAGCCACTTAATGCTGACCTATGAGTCATTCCTTCATAAACACACCGAACTAAAGGGATGAACCACTGTTGTGTCTACGCATAACAGACGACTTGGCAAAGAATTTTAAATTGTGTCTTTAGGCACTTTTTTTCTAGCAGCTTGTTGGAAAATTTTTTATAATTTTTTTTCTCCATTTCTTTAGTTGAATCCACAAAAAATATAAAAAAAGATAACACAGTTTGACATAAAATAGTATTTTTGCACCAAAAAGGTGATTCGCAGAGAACTATTGGCCGAGAACTTGGAAACTGGACAAGTGGAGGACAAAAGAGGACATGGAAGGTCTAAAAATATTATCTACAGCAGATTAACAGTATTTGAAAGTCATGTCCTTAAGACATAAGGCAAAATCCAGCAAAGACATGGGACCTGAGAGATTCATCTGGCCCTCCAGCTGGTTCATCTGCTGTTCACTGAAGCCTCATCAGATATGGAATCAATAGAAGGATGGCTGTCAAGAAGTTACTCTTAACTAAGAGAAACGCGGAGAAAAAGCTGAGGTATGTAGGAGAGAGGTACAACAGCGAGTGCCTACAGCCTGTAAAAGACAATCGAGGCTCTGTCGTGGTTTTGGGCTGCATTTCAGCCGGTGGTTCTGGTGACTGATGAGCTATGTTGGAGATCTAGGAATGCAAAAAGCTACGATCAGAGTTTGAGCCACAATTCAGTACCATCTAGAAAGCATCTCATTGGCAACAGCTTTATTTTTCACTATGAAAATTATCCCAAACACCCTGTCAATGCAGTGAAAGCTTATATGAAGAAGTGGCCTCCCCAGAGTTTCAACCTCATCATTATCAAAGCATTTTGACAGAGAACAGAACAAACGACAGCCAACATCCAAAGAAGAGCTTTGAATGTCCTTCAAGAAGCCTGGAGAACTATTCCTGAAAACTACTTAAAGTTTGCCTTTTATTATGTATTTAAGTTTGTGTTTGCACGTTTCGATAAATCGTCGCGCCTATTAACCGTTTTCCTAGTAACATGTAAAGAAATGAGGAGTCTCAAGACTTTTGCACAGTACAAGCTTATTTACATATGCATCTTTTGGCTGGAATATGTGTCACGTGTCAACAAACCAAGAGTCCGAAGAAAATGTGTTCCTGGTTTTAAACTTGAGATATTTTCTCAAATAAACTCAGGAGACAAAGCCAGGACAGTAAAGCTGGGACATTGACTGAAGCGGTCACTCAGATGCAGCACACAGCAGGAAACGGTCCACTTCGATGCATTCTTAACACTGAAAATACTCCCTTTGGTGTGGGTGAGGGAACTCTTAGGTAGAGGTAGTAGGCAGGACGGATGATGCCCGCTAGCTTGCTTTAAATTCACCACACATTTTCCTGCTCTGTTCTCACAATCGGACATCACACTGACTTCGTACTTGGCAGCTGGCAGATTAAACCTACGTAAAAGTTTGATTTGAGACATTTGAGTTCTCATATTCAGCTGTTTTCAGGAAGGTTTAGAGCTGCAGTGCATGCGTTAAAAACGGTTTTGTTGTGACATTTTGTCCCCTGCACTTACAGCAAGGTTTGTGTGGCTGCTATTGACGAAGGCAATCTGCGGTAATCAGTCAGCATTTGTCTCTGTCCACCATGAGGATGAGCAATGCTGCAGCTGCTATGGACTGATGAGCCAAGTGGACCTGAAAAGGGAGCCGGTGGAGGTTTCATTCTGTTGCTATGACTGATGTCAGCTTTGTGTAGTCGCATGCTAATGAACCCAACCTTATTATGTTTTTGTTTTTTTTTTGTTTTTTTGCTTTTTGCTCTATCCTTGAGCCTCGACTCCTGTGCCTCCCGTTTCTGTCTCAGTAAGGAGATTTTTTTTAAATTGGGCTTTTTTTTTTTTTTTTTTTTTTTTTTTTTTTTTTTAGGGGGTGGAAGCTGAGCTGTCGTAATGAGTCATCTGGTGTTATGCACAATTCAAATGTTTCTGGAAGCAGGTTTCATCTTTAACAATTCCCTATCTTCATGACTCACCACCTTCCTCAGCAATTGTTCACATGGTTTATGGTCTCCGTTTCTTACTGATGCAGATTTAATTTGTTTTTCTGACTCCACTGTCTTGCCGTTTCCATTTCCAAGTGAGTTATCCGCACTTTCCTTCTGCTTCTTCCTGTACACTCAGCAAAATCAGATTCCACAGACATGACTGGCACTTCCTTGTAAGGGTGAATTTTGTGACACACAGATTTTCAACTGGATGCCTAGTGCATGGCCCAAATCCATGATGAAGAGCAGGGCATAATACCACTCTTCACCTGAAGCTCCCAGTCATATATTTGATGGCAAATGTCACAGTTGTGCTGTGTTTTCTCAGTTTAAATATCAAATTAGTTTGCAGCCTCAGTAAGGGTGTGAAGCTGTGTGGTTTCACCCACTCGAGCAAATATTGTGCTGAGTAAAGTTGTAATATTTAACACAGTAAGCTGTAGGTAATGTTTTCAGTAAAACAGATCCCCATGGACATATTGCTATAGCCAAGCATCTCAAGCCAAGCATCTCAAGCCTGCCCTTGGAGTGAATCCTCAGTGAAAATAAGAAAACAGTGGCCCCGCAGGGATCAGCACTTTACTCACACCAGTCCTGAGTCACACAAAAGCAAGGCTGTATTCAAGGAAGCCATCAGATGACCTTGTTTGTGTCACTGGCACAGTCTCCACAGTATCACCCTTTAAAGTGTTGTGAAGACTGAAGATAAATTCATGCTTCATTCTCTCCGGGACTCCGAGCGTAGCAGTGCGTACACCCAGCTTCCTCTCTCACACACACGCGCGCGCACACGAACAGAAACCCAAAACAAAGAGCTCACTACTCCGTGTCTCCCCAGTGGCCATTAGTCATGTCTAACTGGCAGAGTGTTACTTTATCTGGCCGAGACTGGAGACTTCACATGTCGAGATCTGTGTATAGAACAAGAACGACATTGAATAAGCGACATTCGAAGCCTTTTTGATGTTGCAAATTATATGCATTGCACTACATTATTGCTAAACTTTCCCCAAAAACCTCACACTTTTAGACATTTTATCAAAGCTTGTCAAAATAAGAGTTAGTAGCCATGCTGGTGATGCAGCTCCTGGTTTATTACCTCTGTTCTGTCTCCTGTACACTCAGCAAAATCAGATGGATAAATTATTGTTATATTTTAAACAGACTTTAGCGGTGCCCAGAGATGATGATGATGATGATGATGAAGAACTTTTGTATTTTCTCTTTTCACCATTATGAGGTTGATTTTGACCAAAATGTTTCACCAACTGAGTGACGTTCATATTCTTACAAAGCCAAGTTCTTGGTGATTTAGACGAACGAAATAAACTGTCCGATGTGCAACGCTGGGGTCAGAACTGCCTTAATTCTCTGTGATACAGATTCAACAATGTACTTCCTCTGAGATTTTTGTCTATATTGAAATGATAGCCTCACACTGTTGCTCCTGATTTACTGGCTGCACGTCCATGATGTGAACCTCCCATTCCAACACATCCCAAAGGTGCTCTACAGGATTGAGATCAGGTGACTGTGAAGGCCATTTTACAGACAAACCAGTTTGAGACGATTGCTGCTTGGGATATGGTGTCTTATCTTCCTGGAAGCAGCCATCAGAGGGGGGAGACATTGTCTTTTCATGGTCAGAAACAATACTCAAGTAGATCGTGGTGTTTAAATGATGCTCAATTGTTACTAAAGTGTTAAACGGCTCGAAATGTGCCCAAAAAAATATCTCCCAGCAGCCTAAACTGTTGAGACAAGATAGGATGATCCCATGTTTTCATCTTGTTTACACCAAATTCTGAATTTTTGCATCAGAAATCAAGAATCTTCAGACCAGGCTTTTTCCAGTCTTATATAGTCAAGCTTTATTTTGGATTGTAACATCTGTTTCTGTGGCACGGAGTGTGGTCTTCTGCTGCCAGAGCCCCTAAGCTTCAAAGTTGGTCATGTTGTGAATTCAGAGATGCTTTTCTGCCTACCTGGGTTGTAACAAGTGGTTACTGCCGCCTTGGTGTGAACTCAATTCAGTTTAACCATTCTCCTCTGACATCAACAAGTCATTTTCACTCAGAGAACCACCGCTTACTAAACGTTTTCTATCTTTCAGACTGTTCTCTGTAAACCCTAGAGATTGTTATGTAGGAAAATCAGAGTAGATCAACAGTTTCTGAAATACTCAGACAGCCCATCTTGCATCAGCAACCATGCCACATTCAAATCACCTTTCCGATGCTCAGTTTGAACATCAGCAGGTCATCTTGACCATTCCTGCATGTCTAAATGCCCTAGGTTGCTGCCATGTGAGTGGTTGCCCTAACAACTTATCTGAGTGTGTAACGAATACCACTGCTGCAAAGCGCACTACCGTTGTGATCATTTTATTGATGTTAATTAAATGTGAAATGTAAAGAAACATAAAATAATAATAACTCTCACATCAACGTTAAATTAATTGAAAATGTTGTAATTATCAATTGTTAATCAGTCACGGATCATAAATGAATCAAGGAATATCTACACAGGCGTTCAGTGCACCTTTTTTGGAAACATCACTCCGGTGTTACCTAAAGCAAGTCTGTGTTTTTAAAATTCTCAGAGCTTATTCTAATTTAGCTATTTGAGTGTCCAGAGCCTTCAAAGATTCGATCATAGTCTCAAAATGGCAAAAAATAAATATTTCTTATGAATTTCATCAGCGTGTTATTGCTCAAAGACATAAAGTGTGCTGCATATTTTATTCAGCAGTGAATTATTCTCTCTATAGAACAGCACAGTCTGGCTTTAATTATAACTAAGCAAGACAAAAAAAATACACCAGCGACTGAAGTCTGAGAAACATACGCCTCGCAGGTTCCAAACTGGCATTTTAAATGGTATCTGCAAGGTGACTCCAGGATGCTTGCCTTCTGTGAAAGATTCACAAAGAAGGGGAAAAGCCTCATATCTGAGGTGAACAAAAGGTGAAAATTAGTCTGAGGAGGGAAAACAGCCAGTGGAAGACATGTGCGTTTTTTTTCTCTTCAAAATCTTTTCTGGAAGCGCAGCATCTTGGAGTCGCCTCTCCACTGTTGACGTTAAAACTGCTGTTTTGGTGTAACCTTTCATAAAAACGCCAATTAAGGACCTGTGAGGTGTCTTTTTCTCTAATGCACTTGTCCTTTTGCTCAGAATTGCACTGTGGCCTCCTACTTCTTTCTATTCTGGTTAGGGCCAGTTTGTGCTCATCTATGGACTGAGTGGTACACACCATCATATAAAATCGTAATTTTGTCTTTTATTTGTGACAATTTCCTCAATAAAGAAGTATCCTTTCTTTTAGAGCAAAAATACTCTGACAAATTTGAGAAGAAAGCTCCTTTTTTCAGGTCAATTTGAAACTATAATCGAACCCATAAAGGCTAATGATCCAGACACTCAGGTAGCCAAATGTATTCCTTGTGTAATCAGCAGAACAGTTTTCAGCTGTGCATACACACTCGTGAAACGATGACTCGGCCTTTTAACATCCGAAAGCTGCAGTAGGTACTTAAATTTGTTTCAGTGGAACACGGGGCTTTACACCTACGAATATACTCCAATAAAAATAATGAATGACTCATAATTAATGGCGCCATCAATCACTGATTGTAATTTGGAAAATTTATCATCAGTTAAAATAGAAAAGGGGGGAAGTGTGCTTCAAAAATAAAGACATTTCTAAGCGACCCCAAACATTTTGAGCAGCAGTGTTTTGGCAAGTGTAAATGATCATATTCATCAAGTTGATAAGTTGATGCATTCTGCTCCAGAAACTTGAAAGATAAGCAAATAGTAAGCAAACATGGCCAGTATGAAAGGCATGAAATGAAATTTGCTAAGGTTGCTGTTCGGCAGAACCCTTGACAGGAAAAATGGATGACGTATCAACTGTGATTGATTACCTCTCTTAGGTTTCAAGCCTGTGCAGCTTTATTTTTTCTACTATACTGACACAAACTGATACTAATGGCTGCAACCAAAAAAGAGCCTACAAGTCAAGATACACTTTAATAATAGTCAGCGGCCGGTGATGTGAACCATGCAGAGTTTGCAATTCAAGTATTAAAACATGCAAAATAATGTGCAGAAAAAAAAACAAAGCAAACTTTTACATCATTTCTGATTTTTTATTTATTTATTTTTTTTTGGGGGGGGGGGGGCTTTATTGGACAACTGGAAAGAATAATGAAGGCTAAAATTTGGGCCCAAGGCGAGGAGTTCCGGAGAAAAGACGCTAACCAGAGCCAAGGAAGTCTCGCCAGCTTTCGCTGGAGCAATCTAATTATAGAGACTGGCACGCTAGCTTTAATGATGCAATGGCTGCTCACTTTAAAAAAAGTTCTCCCGTGTGTTCGTCCCTGCTCTCGTCTGTTTCAGACATGGTTTTTTTTGGGATTTTTTGCTGTGCGGGACAGAAACAGCAGCTGCTCATAAGTATTCACAGTCCTGCTCGTGGATTAGCAGAGACAAAATGTGAGCGTAGATTGGACTGCACACTGCGCTGCCTCCTCCAGAACACAGCGGGCCCTTCTCATTCTCTCTGAGTGCTAACCACAGCTGTTCAACACCACTTGACTTTTCCTAACAACAATGTTCTCAGATGGCTGTGGCCACTTTTGTTCCTTCTCGCTGGAACAGTTGCTCTTCTGGTTTTCTTTAATGTCTTTGTCTCTTGGTGGTGTGTTGGATGAGAGCTCGTTGCCTTGCTGACCAAAACGGTGATGAGACTCTGTTCAGGTTGATGTTTGTTGATATCACCGTGGTTGTTATAGTGATTGCCTTGGATTTGTGGCCCCACTCATCAGTTTGAACTCTTGAGTGTTTTTTGCACGCTGAGCCTAGTCCAGTAAGCCCCATATTTCTGCATTGTGTCATCAGTCGTATGTGCATTCAGATGAAGAGGGAGAAAAGATGGCACTCTTTTTTTTTTTTTTCTCCTCTCTCTCTCTTTCACTTTCTCTCCTCTACGTGAACACGTGCACCGTGTATCGGTTGCGTTGTGACTGCCATTCAGGACAGCTGCACCGGCTCGGTCCCCACACACCCATGCGTACGCGCACTACGAGGCCATAAGTCACCATTTCTGCACCACCTCCCAACTACTCACATTCATGTAACCGTGTCATCGCTGCTCTTGCCCCTCCACCCCGTTGTGCTTGAGCAGACTCTACTATTCCCTCTGTTTCCATACATTCCCTCTGCCTGCCTCTCTCCCTCCCCTCCCTCTGATCCTCTGTCACTACAGCTGTGTGTCAGCTGTTGGCCTGTCCCAGTCTACTCAGAGATGAAGCTGAAATGTAAAGGGTCTGCAGGGAAGACAGCCTGGCCCCTCTGTTTCACCCAGCTGTCACTCCCACTTCAGACTTCCACTTATCATTAAGGCTTCTTTCTTCCTTCTTGCTTCCCCATCGGAAGTTTTTTTTTTTTTTTTTTTTTTTTTTTTTTTAAATTTCTGTAAGAGTCACATGCTTGATTGGTTTCTTTGGGCTTCTAGTTTTTCCTGCCTTTAGTGTTCCTCTGTCTACGTCTTGGTGTTTATTGTTGGTCATTCTTTGTGTTGCTTTGAGGGTTCGTTTTTTCTGGTCTTCAACATGGATCCAAATTTCACGAGGATCGCTCCTACTCCTACAGTGTTGGTCGGGATTTAATCAAACACGCACACACTGATCACCTGATGGGGCTTCACAGAAACGTTGCAGAAGGTCAATATCGGATTTGTTATTTTATGTGCACTTTTCCATTTTCACAGCATAACCTTCATGCACACCACCCACAATTTCACCAAATTCTCACTTTTCATTTACTGAACAATATTCAGTTCAAACCACTTAGTGAAGCCTTTAACATCAGATTCTCTGTGTTGATCCATTTGGCACCTTCAGATCACTTTACCACGGGTGGTGCGTAGCATTTATATCCTGCTCAGTGTCGTTATCTTATTGGTCATTAAGAGTGAGGGAGTGGCCCTATTGGTCGACTCCCACGTTAGGAAGGTTTAAGCCTTTGTATCACCATTAGACATCAGATCAGACATGATCATGCTTTATTTTTACCATGTTTACTAATGAGCATGTAGTCATAATGCTCATGAAGTCAAACACTTTTGTTTGGTGGTGAACAAGATGAACAAGACTCCAGAATGACCGTATATGTATGTGTATATACTAGGGGTGCAACGATACTCGTATCGATATTGAACCATTCGATACAGTGTTTTCTGTTCGGTACGCATATGTATCGAACAATACAAAATTTGTAATTTATTTTTATCAACTTTCCTTCTGACGATGCTGTCTGTGTTGAGCGCTCAGTGAATCTGCGTTCGACTACTCCGCCTAGGCTGCACTGTCGAGCGCAGATCCACTGAGCGTTCAACACAGACAGCATCGTCAGAAGGAAGAGCGCAGGGCAAGCTAGCAAGACAGAAGTTAAGCTCTCCTTGCAACATGGCAAATTGAACCTCCCCCACCCTCATTCAGATCTGGCATTTGGAATTATTTTGGTTTTCATGTGACATATGACCCTGAAGGTAAGCGCGTCATGGACTAAAGTAAAACAGTATGTTGGATGTGCCACGTAATGCTCAATTACATGGGTGGGAACTAGTGTGTTAGCTCGTTAACGTGTTGGCCGTCTAGCCCCACGCAGGGGTAGCTCATTAACGGAGATTTGCCGTGTTACGAATATGACTGCACATTTACACCGACATCATCCTAGTGCAAAGACAAGTGGAAGCAGACAAAAACAACAAGCATGCATGCTACAAACTTTACCCGAGTCATTTAGACAGCCGTTAGCACATGATTCTCCTTATGGGGACCTGATATGTTTAATATTGTGGCGAGCTCAGACAAGGAGGAGACGGAGGTGTCGTTTGGTCTTGCTTCCCGTGAGCTAGCCAGGGAGCACAGCCGTTTATTGACATCTACAGAAGAACACTGCCGCTAGCTAACTGCTCAGCGCGGCAACCCCACAGCAGCAGCAGCAACAACAACAACACACAGGGCGCCCTCTGACCCCGGAAGGACACACCGTCGCAGCGAGAGGGCGTCACCCGTCACTATGGCAACATAAACAAAACATAACTGTACAAACAGAACCCCGAACAGCCCTGACCCGCTACAATATGCTGCTGAGAATATAGCCCAGAAGAAGCGTATAGTATAGCTTTTATTTTGGAAAGAGCCATTTCTCTGTAATAAACTCTCTTTTCCAAAGATGAGTGATTCCTCAATCAGATACAGGGCTTGCAAAATCGCTAGCCCGATTTTGCAATCGCTAGCCCGATTTTGCAACCCCAGTCGGGCTACCAAACTCTATCTCTGCCCTGCCCGTCGGGCTATTGTAGGAAGGAAAAATATATGTCAATGCTTTTGCATTCTTTCGGAAATGTAGCTGGGTAATTATGTCATTGGCATCGGTGAGCCACTGTCAATATGTGACATATTGAAATCGCGTTTGAATTTGCGCTTGTTTTTTTGCTTTCACTTTGCAATCGCACGAACTGTGTATAGAGAGCGACAGCACTGATTGGTGAGTGATGATAATTTGCGCACCAATTCCTCTCACATCGTCTTATCAATCGTTAGCTTACTATGCAAACATGACAAGTGAAATCTCCCGCAGCAAGCTTAAACATATGAGAGGTTGATCGCGCAGAGAATCGCTGACCGGTGTGTGTGTGTGTGTGTGTGTGTGTGTGTGTGTGTGTGTGTGTGTGTGTGTGTGTGTGTGTAAAAACAGCAGGATATATATTTTAGTTCTGCTGAGCCAAATAAGACAGGTCAGGGTGAAGAAGTGACAGCCAAAGAAAAGCTTACCACAAAACGGAAAAGTTATGACAAATCAGACTATAAGGCAAAAAGAAAGTGCAGCTTTATGGTTTCATGGACAAAAGAATTTCTGTGGCTGCAATATGACGAGCTAAATAACCAGGGCTGCACATAAGTGGTCCGCAGGTGCGCATTCGCTGTCAAAAAAAAAAAAACTCGCACAAGATATGAAGTTGCAACGCGTGTTTGCATACATAAGATTTTCTGGAGGAGGACAGACATTTGTTTAAAACTCTTAAAGATGTCGAAGAAGCTCCTTTAAGCAATTACTTTGGTGTTCCTCCACCTCCAAAGAAATGTCAGAAGGAGTCCGAACCACAAAAGAAGCGCGTATTCTCGGAAAAGTGGTTGCAGGAGGTGAGCTGGCTTCAAACAAATGATGAACGCACAGAGATGTGGTGCGGAATGTGCCGTGAAAATCCCACTTTAGCGGACAAAAACAGTGCTTTTTATATGGACGCAAACGCGCGTTGCAACTTCTTATCTGGTGCGTGTCTTTTATTTTGACAGCGAATGCGCACTTGCGGACCACTTATGTGCACCCGTGTAAATAACATAATGTTCTGCCGGGTGTGTTGTTGGTTTTCTCTCGATTTCTGGGTCGACAAGCGCCTTTGTTACTGGGACCAGTCATTTTAAGAAAGGCCCCCATTAGAACCCATGAGAAATGCAAGAAATGCATTATTGCTCAGTCTGCAATATCTTTCCCAGAACAAACACCAATTGCAAATAACATACTAAAAATAAACCTGAAAAATCTGTTTAGAACAGCGTACTAGGTTGCAAAGAGTGAACTACCACTGGCAAAATTTAGTAGTCTTTGCAAACTTCAAAAAGCAAATGGCCTAGATCTTGGTCCCACTTGCCTCTTACCTGTGACTTCAGCGGAAATTTCAAATTCAGGATCTGACACAGACTGATTCATGTCCTACACAGTTCTTACAAGTTCATAGAAATTTCTGTTCAATTAGAACCAAGTATTTGAGTTGATGATTGTAATTTTTATACAATGTTGTAATTTGTTTTTCAACAATTTTTTGATTAATGTTTTGTTTCCTTTACAATATTATACTTTAATGTATAATATTGTAAAGGAAACAAAACATCAATCAAAAAATTGCTCTCTTTTTTATTCGGGCTACTTATATTTATTTTGGGCTACCAAAAACTGAAGAGTCCCTGCCCGAAGGGCTACCAGGGATTTTGAAATTTTGAGAGCCCTGAGATATATTTATTTTTTAAATTACTTTTTGTTTCAGCAACATTAAATTTAAAAACTGTACTTTTGAGTTAAAATATATATTTATAATTTTAATAAATGACAAATTAAAAAGGCATGAACAATTTTTTTTGTATCGAAAAAATATCGAACCGTGACACCAAAGTATCGAACCGAACCGTGAATTTTGTGTATTGTTGCACCCCTAGTATATACATATATAACTGTTGCCTTAAGGCACATTATTTTGTAAGGCAGAGCCTACAATGTTACATTAAAAAGACTCCAACAATCACACTATCCCCTTTGAGCCAGCAAAAGTGGGAAGGAAAAACTGCCTTTTAACAGGTTGTTCTTTTCCTCCTTGGTGGTCAGCAGCCCTGCTCTTGTTAGTATTTGTTTCACTGAGATGTGTTCCCACCTGTATATTGGCCCTCTGTGCATATACAGTGTTACTGTCTTTCATCTGTCTGCTTACCTCTCACTCCTCGTGCTTCCTGTGCTCCTTTTGTGGTTTCCTGTTTTGTTTAACGTCTGGAATTCTGGGACTCTACAATCAGCCATTTACAAAAAAAAGCTCATGTTCTGTTTGTTTTGCCGTCTCCTGTGTCTTGTATTTCCGTCCAAAATCTACACTTGCACGATATGCTCTGGTACCAGTTTATTAGTCACTAGCTAAAACTGTATAAATATAGCCCAACTGTTAACACAGGAGACCTGCAGTAAATCCTGCCTTGATGACGGGTATAATGTACTGCTTTTGCTGAAACTAGGGAGGTATTTATTGAACTTTATTGCCGTTTTGGAAGCTCCATACATGACAGTGCAGTTCAGCACCACGGACTAAAGACTCCAGAATGACCATAAAGTAAAATCCACACCTGTAAAACAGTTTAGACAAAAAATAAACATGCTAACTTTCACAAGGGAACGATTCATTACAGCTTTGGAGTTTTTTTGCTTTTTAAATTTTGAGGTGTACCTAATAAACTGGCCACTGAGTGCAGCTGTTTTAATGTTTAATGATCTTTAGAGCCTTTCTCTCTCTCGGTAGAATAAAACAACGTCTGTAATAAGCAAGTAATTTACTCAGTACTAACCTATCACAGGCTGCGTTTGTGTCCTCATTAACTCCAAACACTGACATCTGTCCTGTTCCCTTTCTTGTTGGCTCTCATTTCTTCAGCCTTAAAGTTTCATCTGTTTGTTATTTATTACAAACAAGCGTCTGTAACTGGCTGCTCCAAATGTGCTCCATCTCGTAAAGTAGGTTTGAAACCAGTAATTTGGAGATATGAATGGCATTTCAAATACAGAAGGAATGAAATTCTCTTGGAGTAGATGGTTGACGGCTAATTATACCATCCTTGGATACCAGGCTGTTTCGTTTGTAGCCTTCATACAGGCAGCTTAGTATTATTGTATCGTGGCATTCTGGTGCCAGAGAGAAAAACAAATTAGCCTGTGAAAGTGGCCTTTGTTATACGGCTTTGTGCTTGCTCCTCTGGGGCTTTTGGCTCATTTCTGCATTTGGCATTGAAATTGTTGAGAAACAAATGATTGTGAGACACGCGACGTGCTTTGGAATAAGAGGATTTGACCGAGGGTTGAGTTATCGGTGGCGATGGCGGGTCTGTGAGCTTTACAGTCTGGGGGTAGGGCTGTATGTGTGCATGTGAATGTATATATATGTATATGAAGTGAAATGATTTGTGGTCTGATGGTGCTGCCTGGTGTTTTTAATGGGCTTTTTAAAAAAAGTTTTTATAGGAGATGTGGTTCTAAATGCCTTTTTCTCTGCGACAGGTATGCCTTTGGTCGTCAGTCTGACTCCCGACAGGTAACCAGGTGTGTTGCTGCTCTCATGGCTTTGACAACCCTGCGAGTGTTCCCTGTCGCTGTGGTCACCATCCTGGCAGTGCTGGCGTCGTGTGCAGAGGAGCATGAGTGGCACTTTGATCCAGGTGGGATGTCATCTATACATGTGTAGAGCAGAAAACATCGTGTCCTCAGTTTGAATTTGTTTTTGTTTGTGTCCTACTTTGTCCCCCAAACTCAGACATGATTGCATTTTCAAACCTGTTACCCTCTTCCTCTCCTTGGGCACAGCAAACGCCTTCCCCGCTGCTCTGAAATTCTCCTCACATTCTCAGATCAGTCAGCCTCATTCTCCATCCACTATCAACAGGCTATCCTGTGTCCTCTCCCTGTCTGCCAGCCAGTTGTTTGAAACAGGAGAATAAGATAGCTAGGCAACCCCCCCCCCCCCCACCCCCCACCGCAACCGGCAGCTTGTCAAGACCGCTAATGCACAAGCAGATCGTGAAAGTGTCAATCAAAATGTCGTAGAAGGGAATGCATGAGGAGTTAGTGAATGTGTGCCAGCCAGGTGTAACCAGAGGAGAGTGTCTGCAGGGCGGCCAAACTTTGGACCGGAGCAGCTGGTCTGTGAATAGGAGAAAATCTGTAACTGTCATTACTGTCTTAATTATACATTTAGTATTTGTTTAATTCATTAATTATTCTTGAAATGATCTCCCGGCTGCCAGCATGTGACATTTAAGCAATATTTAAGCTGATATAAAACAAAAAAACCCAGCAAACATTTGAGTAGATTTATGAGTTTTTGCATGAAGTTGCCTAAAGTGTACCCAAAGTACAACTGAAACAAGTAGTCGGAATTATTAAACATGATATTTGCATGGGCGTATCTTGATTAGCATTGCTCTGGATAGCAAAACATACTCTAGCTGTGCTGTTCTGTCCTGGACAGTCTTTTGGTGCCAGAAGATTTAAATCTGTGGTGGACCTGATTGGATGCAGGTAAACAGTCCACATAGTTTTTAGTTTTTTTTGTTAAGTATCTGTGTTCATAAGAAATCACCGGTGCAAGGGAAAGGAAATCTTGGCCCAGATATCTGCTGGCTTCACTGAAAGTAAAAATCAGGTGAGATGACTAGCCAATGACTTCCCAGATTTTGTTTGTCCAATGCTTTAATTGCATGATTACCAGACACCTGAAAAACTGAGAATATCTCCAACATCCTGAAAAATTAAGAAATTGTAACAAACAACTTCAACTAAAACAGAGAAGGGTAAAGAGAGTAAAGTTTGTGGCAATTGCTTCGTTAAGTTTTTTGGTGCAGGCTTTGAAATAAAGTGCACATCTTACCAGTGGAGTACCAGAGACCCAAAATAGAATTGAACAGGTAATGGCTAACAGTAACACAGCCAGTGTGAGTCCTTGAAAGGCCTGATGGTGTTTTTGATAAACTGAATATTTGATTTTAGTCATTTGTGTCTGCATCTCCTGCACTGACTGCTTTTTAGCTTTCAAATCCCATTAGACAATGGCTTGTTTTTCCCATAGACTGTATATAAAGGATGGCCCGAATCACCAGGGCATTACTCGCTGATTTGTGATGTGTCGTTTAGAAGCTTTGGCTGGAGCCATCTTACTTTTGTGAAA
Organism: Rhamphochromis sp. 'chilingali'; assembly: GCF_963969265.1. Taxonomy (NCBI): domain Eukaryota; kingdom Metazoa; phylum Chordata; class Actinopteri; order Cichliformes; family Cichlidae; genus Rhamphochromis; species Rhamphochromis sp. 'chilingali'. The sequence continues at coordinate 25,310,349 of NC_137938.1, forward strand.
CCATACATCTCAAGGATGGACCTATGCTTTATATGGTCAATTCACTCCTCGTGGGTGTGTAACTCACGAAACAAACACATTGTTTTATTTAAGAACAAAAGACTTAAAACAAGCTATTAAGATCATCTGAAAGTATTCACTAACAGTCTTTTTTCATAATAATAATAATAATAATAATAATAATAATAATAATAATAATAATAATAATAATGGATTGCATTTATATAGCGCTTTTTCGGGACCCCTCAAAGCGCTTTACAATGAACAGAGGAGTCTCCGTCCCCTGTTGCCAATGTTTCTTCCATCTTTTATGTACATATTTTTATAAATATATCCTTTTCTTCTTGATCTTACGTTTTCTTGAGCTCTCGGTTGAAGTTTAGCTGCTGGTAGACGGCGATAGACCACGATCAGGGCAAACATTGTTCTCTGAAAGTAAAGATTCTTTTCCAAACAGTTTTCAAGAAAGACTTCTCTGATGGTCTCTGACACATAAGATTAAGCTCGTTCTGGTTGTGCTTCTCTTTTTATTATTTAACTGACAGAAAAAATTATATAGTAAAAACTGAAGAGGAGTGATTGGTATTGGAAAAAGGTTATTATTTACAGCTCTAATTAAAAAAATTGTTTTGGGAGGAGTAATCGCCTGTTAAATGACTGTTTGATTTATTACTTAATCATATCCGTGAATCTAGATAAATTAACAGGCTGTGTAGTGCAATAGAGACGCTCGCATTTTGTCTTGTTGAAATGATTAAATCAAGCTTGGCAGTGCGAGCAGCAAGGTTTGGTGCATGCGCTAAAGTTTAATGTAAGATGACAGACGGAGAAAGTGAAGCCAGAGGACACAGCGGGGCAGAGACGAGAGAGCGAGAGGTGAAAAGACTGCAGATGGCGGGCTGTTGACTGGCGATGTGGTATAATGATGATGATGTAATGAAATGGGCACCTGTCCTCAGGGTGTGGATGAAGAGTGTGTGTGTGTGTGTGTGTGTGTGTGTGTGTGTGTGTGTGTGTGTGTGTGTGTGGCGTCCATTGGGAGGTTTTAGGGTTTGTCATGCGGCCCGACATTCCTGTTCACTGAGTCAATGACAGAAACTGAGTTAGACGCCCACCCAACCCCCGCCTCTTTATGTCACCCTCAGCCAACCCTGCATATCGCTGTCAGTAACCCTTTCCACTTTATCACTGCCCAACACTCCCGCAGCCTCTCACCTCGTCCTCAGATAGCGCCATCGTTGGGTAATCCCTGCCTGGGACCGCGCTATCTGGATCGGTTGATAATGCTGCCGCTGGAGCAGAACCGGTGCAGATATCTGAGACCTGTCTGTGTTCATTCCATCGCCCTTAGTTTCTTTCTCGCTTTAGTTCTCTCTCTGCAAATGCCCAACAGAAACGGGATCACTGGAGCCCTAAGGAGGTGGCTTTGTGCGAGCTGGAGAGCTGCATGGAAAGACAAAAGGGACTGAAGAAATGGGAAAGGTGTATTCTCAGAGATGACAGGTCACAGTATTTCACAGCGGGTGGCCTCATAAGCTGTGAGCATAAACTTGGAGGTGCATACGGGTATTACTGGCAGTCCGTCTAATGAAGTCACTTGTGACTAGTGAGAGAGGTATTACCGGAATAAGTGACAGTGACATTACGCATTGCATGAACAGTACCAACGGACATTAAAGCAAATAAAAGCAAAGGTAGGAGCGTTACATTTTTCCCCTTCCACTCACTGTCTGTGTGAGTTATGAAGCATAAAGTCCGGAACTTTTCCCAGAAATGACATAACAACATTATGCTCCGTGACCAATGATGACCACTCATGCTCTAATGGAAATATTAAATTTCCCCTGGACATGTGCTCCACACGGAGGAGAATTTTTCTCATATCTTTATCCGGCCTCTGTCTTCCTCTCCTTCTCTGTCTCTATCTCCCTCAACCCTTCCCTTACAGCTCAGTGTCGTTACGCCCTGGGGATGGAGGATGGCACCATCCCAGATTCTGACATCACTGCCTCCAGCGCCTGGTCAGACTCCACAGAGGCCAAACATGGAAGGTGGGAAGTGTGTGTCTGTTGTACCTGGAGTTCAAAGGTTACTCTCAAATACCTAAGCACATTTCCACAAACACAAACTTTTGTCTAAAATCTGTAGTTCTTCTTCCGCTTATGCTACAGTCACAACAAAAGTGATCTTTTTGCCTTTTAAATGGTTACTCTGAAGATGGCCGCAGTCAGCTGAGAGAGCAATAAAACAGCAATAAGATGAACTCAATGTGCAGCTGAAGGTGATCAAATCTGTTGCAATCTACAGAGACAGAAATTCACAATACCTGTTTAGATTCAGAGTCGAGCCAGAACCTCAAAGAAAATGCAAAATGGGCATCAGTAACCAGTATACAACCAGTTGGCAACCAGTTGCACTGAGTAACAGTAAGAGACATATTGCAGATGAGTTTCTGACTTGGATTGATTACAGTGTGTTGAATATGTTTGCATTTATGAATTAGATGCAAGTTACTTTCAAACCTTTGCCAGTCTTTCTGATGTTCTGACTGCAATTGTTTGGAGACAGGTTGCCTCCCACCATGCAACCTGTGCAACTGCCTTGTGATTGAAAGCTGGTCGCCACAACCACCTGCAGTCACCAGACATCTACAGACTTTTCCAAGTTGCAAGCAGGTTGCCATCCCGTTTTTAAAGAAGAGTTTTTGAAGAGTTACGCTTGAATTCTGCTTCAGCAAGAAATCCACTTCATGACTTGATGATGTAACCGGAAACCCCTCTAACCCCACGTTGTAACCTCCAATGTCAGTCAGACTCAGTGAGGGCTGCATCGACCCAAGATGAGTTACGTTTCTCTAAAAAGGTGCATGCCGGGTTACGTGGAAAGTTATAACGCAGGGTTAAGAGCGGTTTCTGGTTACGACGGCTGAAAAACAGTTTTCAACAGCAGTGATGTCACCGTGCACCAACACACACACCGTTGGGTTCACATCTGCATCAGAGCAACTAAGTGAAGGTTTCAGGGGATGATAAATTGCTTGCTTTTTGTCCAAGTGCTATACTCTGTTACTATTAGAAAGTAAAAAAATGGCAGATTTACAAGGTTTTTTAGGACGGCAGCAGCGACTCGACTTATTTTGGATGTGTGCTGTACAGTAATTAAATTCAGAAGTTCTTTTCCTATTATTCCTGGCTGTCACCGCTTTGATGTGGTGAGATAATACAGCTCAGACAGCAGACATCACCATGCAGTGAAAGTGTAACAGTGACAAAATGAATACAGACTTGATGTTCGCTGTGACGGATTACGTAACTCGAATAACTTCTCAGAGCGTGCGATTTGATTTTCACACCGTATTGAGATCAAAAAGAACAATTAGACGCCTGGAAGTAGGGAAAGTAGGGAAAAATGCTAATGGATGGTTTGAGAGCAGAATGATTAGGGTTGATGTGAGGTGTAATGGATTGACGCACGCAAAACCACAGGTGTGGTGCTTCTAAAATTGGGTTGCTTTTTCTTTCCAAGCCAGCCACGGGAGAAAGCTTCTTATAAAGAAAACATAATCACCTCTTTGAATAGCAGCACCGACTGGGATCTCAGCTGGTTTCTACTTGATAGGGCGGATTTAATAGCCTGGTAGCGCCCATCTGAATTGCCGCCCACATTTCTGATTTGTTCAGCGAATCGTATACAGTCTTTAAGTACAGCAAAATGGTAATTGGGCCCAATTATCAGGCTGCGTTATCATCTCTTTCAGGAGTCAAGATGTCACGCTGGCCACTTGTCATACTCTGTAAAAGAGCTGCTGTTGTATTTAAACTTGCTGAGCAAAATTGAAGCGATCTCTCTTCCACAGGAATGAGATATTCCAGTGCTCATGCCAGGCTGATGTGCTGTCTTATTTTCAGTCTGTTGGCACCGTGCTAAAGTAATTTTTAGCAGGTTTATTAGATTAAGGTGGAAGATGATAGTTTGTGTGTGTCTTCTTAAAACCTACTTGGTAATTAGATCACCACCTTATCTGTCTGGCTGTAAGGTCTGCAACATGTTACCGCCACGTGTAATCTGTGGGATCGTGCATGTGTGTGTTTGGGTTCACTTGCCTCCATCAGCTTGCTGGGTTGGGTCTCTTGGCAGAGCGTCTAACCATGTGGAAATGATTATTAGTGCAGCCTCTTTTTAAGGCACATCAGGGAGATCCAAAAAGAGAGAAAACAGAGAGAGCAGCGGACATGAAGATTAAAATAAATAAATAAATAAAATAAGTGTGAGGTGGATCGCTGCAATGGCGTGCTGAAAGGTAGGGGGGAAATTAATCTGAAAGCAGGGTTTTTGAGGGAGGGTGGTGTGTGGAGGGAGAGATGCAGAGCTGGTAGGTGATTACTCTTGGCCAGTGGAATACCAGCTTATTGGTTGGAGTGAGAGAGGAAATGATGGAGGGAATGAGTGAGCTGTGAACAATGGGAGACGAATGAAGAGTTGGCTGGTATTTAGGGAGGAATCAAAAGACAGACACACAGTGAGACGGGAGAAAAATGAGTTACTTGGCAGAGCGCTGTTCTGTAATGTTATCCATGCTGGCTGGTGCACGCTAGCTCTCCCTCCTCATCCTCTCTCCATTAGAGGACACTTGGTGGAGCCCTAATGTGTTGATATCATCTTGTGGTTCCCAGCAGCATGATCTCACCCGCTGAGGGGAGAACGGGAGTGATTAAAGTCCAAGCATGGCTGTCAGTGCGACAGAGTTGATCCAGTGATTTGTTTTGGTGGTCTGAGCAGCAGCTTTCATTTTGAGAGAAGCCCCACGGTGGTCAGAGCGCGGTTGTGGCCTGGCGTCTGTTCCAAAGCTCCTCGGTACGAGTCGGAGTCGCACACAGCCAAATTTGTGGTCGTCGTGCGGCTGCTCCGCGGTGCTGCTATGAACTTTTCTTCTCAGGGTTAGGGTTTGGGCTGAGTGAAAACCTTTGGTGCGTGTGTGGTCGTGGCAGGCCTGCGAGCAAAGATTGGTCCTGACGCTCGACACCACACAGATCTTGTTGTGAGGTTTGAAGAATGTGGAGGAGCCGGTAATTTTCACTCTGCTCCTTTCATCTCGTTTCCTCTCTTCATGAGCCGCTTGTGTTCTCTGCTTTTTCCATGAGGTTGGTTAACTAAACTAAACGGAGTGCGCAAAAACATTTCAAGATAAAAACTAGACTTTTGAAAACTGAAACCACATTCTAGACAAATAAACAAACTCTAATGCAAAATACATAAATATATATGCATATAAAAACTATATATAAAAACTGAAACCAACATTTTTAAACACTGAAAGCAGGAAATTCACTCTGGACCCTAAAGTGAAATTAAAAACAGATTCAACATCAACTAAAAATCAATATACAGTAATAACAGGGCTCTGCAGGTTTTCTCAGTCTCTCTGTCTTTAGCCATTTCCAGTTTTTATGCATCTTTCTCTCTTTTTCAGAGAGTGTTGTCATATTTATATGTGAATGTTTGGCTGCTGTAAAATCCAATTTGTGCTGGTGGAGGACTGGACTGTTTGTGCTGAATTCTCACTTGTACCTCTGCACACTGCCGGCACTCGGGGATTTGATGCAGTCTGCCGGTAGTCATGTTTCTATCTGCGTGCGAGTGTTTGCGTGTGGGACTGGGATTTCGTGAGCTTACGATTTGTGTTTTCGCTTTAAACAACTTGCAGTTTGTTTTCCTTTACTGTTATCTGACATTATCATCTCTCTCTATCTCCGTCTCTTTCTCAGGTTGAGTACTGGAGAGGGGGACGGAGCGTGGTGTCCATTAGGATCCGTGTTCCCTAGCGGATCAGAGTACCTTCAGGTGGGATGCTCATCTTTTTCTGCTCTGATATGCAGGTGCACTTATTGCTCACTACGGCTGCTGGTTTGGTGAAAGGTATTGATTGATATTTAATGATTAACGAGGTGTGAGTGCATTTGTAACCGTTATAAAAGTCTGTTCAATAATTCAGACAGATTTTTACTTTGAGGTGGTTTTACAGAAGCTATAAGGTTTCGTTGGGCATAATAATAAAGTGCAAATATACTGTTTAAACATTTAGGAAAAAAATGTGGAGTCTGCGTTTTCTCCTTGTGCATGTGCGGTTTTTTTTCTGCTTCCAGGAACTCTGGTTTCCTCCCACAGCTACAAACATGAATGAATGTGAATGCGAAGGTTGCCTTTCTCTCTGTGTTAGTCCCTGTGATGGACTGGTGATCCGTCCGGGCCATACACAGCATCTCACCCATCACAGTTAGGATAGACTCCAAAGGTTAAGAAATCGGGTGGATGGATGTTTGTTACAGTTGTGCAAAAAGTGCAACAAAGATAGGATTTTATTTTACCAGTCGTTGTGTTTGTTACATCTGGGCAGAAGCAGGGTCGCTGTTTTCCTTTTTCTTCTCCTAATGCATGCGTGTGTCACTCCCAGCTTTTAGTAGATACTGAAAGACAGATAAGATCTCTTTATGCTCTTCATGAGTTCTCCTTTCTATCTTTAAAAATCATTGAAATTGCAGTGGTGAAGAAGCTCTTAACTGTAATCCTACAAGAACACATATTTGTCAGTCTAGACCGCGCTAATCATCTTTTCTCTACATCAAGGTCATCGATATCCTCCCAAATCAGCTCTTTGCATTCTGAGCACACACTTTTTAGACTATCGTTAGCATATGAAAATAAGTCCTAAAATATATTGAAATTGAACAATATGAGTAAATGTAGGTGAGTTTGGAAGCATCCCAGTACTTTTAAATCTTGTTGGCATTTCCAGCTTTCTGAGTGACATACGTTATGATCATCTGTCATCTGTAGATTGACCTGCGCAGACTCCACTTCCTGGCTCTGGTCGGCACTCAAGGTCGCCACGCTGATGGGCACGGTCAGGAATTTGCACGCAGTTACCGGCTCCGCTATTCCCGAGATGGAGAGAAATGGATCACCTGGAAGGACCGCTGGGGCCAAGATGTAAGTGGGATTTTTCTCACGTCCTCGCCTTGATTACAAATGAACTGGATCCCTCTGTTTCTGTCACGCCTGGTAAACAAATGGAGCGAAATAACAGTTTGAATGTCATTAAATGAGCAAGTGGGGTGTCAACACAAGAAATATACTGCTGAGGGCGACTCCATTATTGATAGGATACGACTTAATATCCTGGGGCTGTTGAGTATAAATGAAGTGTTAATCACAGCTATCTGTATAATTCATTTGCATTTGATTTACTTATTATTCATTGTGAAGTTGAGCAGTTTGGAACTAAGCCAAGCTTCCGGCTGAACAATGCAACGAATGCATGTGCAGAGTTTATATTCTTTTAAAGCCTCTATTATTGCATCTGTTGAATATTTGATTTGGTGATACATGGTACTCTGTGTTTTGTACCACTCTTACATGGCAGCTTGGGAATTACAAACTCCGACAACAAAATGTTTAAGGAAGGTTACACTGTTTGGCTCTCACTTGCATTTACTATTCTGGACCTTATATTGACACACAACAAATATTGAGAAACTGCAAACCAAAGTAATTTTTTTTCCGTTAATGTGTTTCATCTAAAAACAGCCTGCGGCTCTAACCTCTCAAATCAATCATTCTTTGCACCTTTATGTATTAAAGAAAAAGTTCAGTCGGTTCATTTCAGCTCCTCTTGGATTAACAAATTCAGAAAATGCACTCTGAATAAAATCTGGGCGCCTTAAGGTGTGGATTTATTCAACCTTACAGTTATTAGCAGAGGCGAACAACATGCTGTGTGATTGAATATTTGAACTGCTCTCCCCTAGGTGGTGTCTGGTAATGAGAACACCTATGATGTTGTGCTGAAAGACCTCGGACCTCCCATTGTGGCTCGCATGGTGCGATTCTACCCCCTCGCCGACCGAGTTATGAGCGTTTGTCTTCGGGTGGAGCTCTATGGCTGCCTTTGGAACGGTGAGTGTGTATGAGCGTGGATTTGATGGACAACGTCCCCGATTTTACGAACACTCGTTTTGTCTGTGCTAGGCGATGCGTGCCCTCCAGTTTAGATAAAATATTTCATATGGTGAAGATGGCTTAGCTGGCTGTCGTCCCAGATTTGATCCTGTATCAGATGGTAATGATCACAAGTGTGTGGGTTGTTTTTTTTCCATGCATTCCATACATCGAATTGAGGCATTCAAATTTACAGCCTTTGTGGGATTTGGCCAAATAAAAGAAGCCCCATATTGATGAATGGTGTTGGTCTCCATGTTTGCTGAAGCACAACACTGACTCACTGAGTATTTATGTCTCCTATCCTGCCCCACCCACCTCCCTCAGACGCTCACTGGGTTGTCAGTAAATCACAACTGCCACTGGCACTAAAAGACCAGTTCCCGGTCTGTGTCTTCAGGGACACCATCCCTCTGAAATATGCTTGAATGTGGCTTTCGGCTCTTTTCCCTTTTCGTTTTTCCTACGGGCTGGAGATTATGCAGAATCTACACAATGTAATGCTGCCTCTCTAAAGTCTGATATGGAATGAAATAAAAGGTCAAATTATACATATTTGACCTTTTATTTCATTCCATATCAGATTTTAGAGAGGCAGCACAATGTCACCCCATTATTATTCCTTAGCTTTAACTTTGGACCTGCTTGGCTCTCAAGCACTCGCACACCGGTACCTGCAAATACTCACATCTAAAGACACATGTTTATGTGCAATCAGGGTGTGCTGCACATATGTTATGTGAAGAATTGTGTTTATTTTGGGTAGCAAAGCACCGGGCTGGAGTCAGCGTTACTGACGTCACCTCTGTTCTCAGGGAGTGGGCTGATTAGGTGTACATTAGAGGCAAGGAGGCTCGAGTTCCGCTGGTGGATGGTGACTGGGCCAAGCAGGCCCGAGAAGCTGGCCTTTTAGTTTGTTTTACTGCTTGAAATCCAGCTGTAGCAGTTCTTCCCTGCAGCTGGGATTTCTGTTGGCTCTGTACATGTTGAACTACTCACAATGAAAACGGGAAAAAAAAAATGCTTGTTTCAAGGACCTCTCGACTAATATTTCTTCCCGTCTTGCCGTGTTTCAGATGGGTTGAAGGCTTACACAGCTCCAGTGGGTCATGTCATGAAGCTGCCCGGCATGTCTGTGTATCTCAACGACTCCACCTATGATGGGAGCACGGAACAAGGGTAAGACGTACATCTGCTCCGAGCATCTTTTCCATTTTCATTTTTATGCACAAGTATGCTGGATTTCCATAAACGCCTGGATTTCGCTTTAATGGAAATGTGCAGGCATGGCCTCGTTTATAAATCACGGCACTGCAGCGGCAAATGTGAAATATGATCATGACAACAATTCACACCACATTAGTGACACCCAGAAATGTGGGGTGAAGCGCTATCATGATGATATTTGTGACTTCATCAATGGAGTAACAAAAACTGTGCTTATCACATCTGCTAGCTCTGAAGCCAAATCCTCTCATGAGGTTTATCCAGTCGGCCTAATCGAAAGGGAATGACATTATTTTCTTTAGTTGTTCGGGGATTTGAGGCATGTTTCCTGGCCGTGAGGTTTTTGGTAGGGAGCCATGGAGGGGGGGAAATGGGGGTGGTGTCCACCCTTGCGTGGGCTGTGCGCTTAATGGGGCTGAAATGTTTTGTTAGCCAGTGATGTAGCACTTTTGATGTAATCCAGACGCTCCCGTAGCAAAACGCACGGGCGAGGGCTCATATGGTCGGCAGTGGGGGGAACTGTTTGGGGATCCAGTTCTGTTGCTTAGTGTTTGCTGTTTGCTGAGGTGTGTGTTTGTAGGGGGAAAACGAAGTGGGGTTAAGGTTTGTGTTCGAACTTGTGTTAGTGTGTGTGCATCCTCGTGCACACAGCTTTATTTCTGCTTTAAATGGTAAATGTACGGGTCCTTACAAAGCACTTTCTTTTCTTACTGAGCTCTAAAAGCCACACTCAGACACACAATTGGTGCTTTATTCTGTGCCATTATACACTTTTTCTCTCTCTCTTTTTTCTTTTAACCTCTGGTGCGCACAAAAGCCAATTTGGGGTTCAGTAGCAATGCAATAAGTGCCCGAGGACACTTCAACACTTTGCACTACCTCTTTAGCTACAGCTACCTGTTGCTTGTTTGTGTGCAGGATACAGTTTGGAGGGCTTGGTCAGCTGTGTGACGGTGTCCTGGGAGGAGACGACTTTACAAAGACTAAGGAGTTGAGGGTGTGGCCTGGGTATGACTACCTGGGCTGGAGCCGGGAATCCCTCGGGCAAGGCAGCGTGGATATTGAGTTCCACTTTGAGAAACCACGAGTCTTCCACCACATGCAGGTAGGCACTCGAAGTTGTGCTTGTGTGCAGTAGTGCGTGTATAAATCTGTGCAGGGCGTTGTTACCTCTGCAGATAGTGTAAATCAGAGATGCCGTTGCGGCTAAAAGCGATAGTCAATGGTCTGTGCCTTGGAGGAGATCCACCTTGTAAGAATGATCATCTTTAGAAATCGTCACTCATTTTATCGCAAACCAGTTTTTCATGTGTTGAGATAATCTCATATCAGGTCACATTTCAGTGCATTTCCTGTGTTTTTGTTTTGGGTGAATGGTTAAGAGGACATGGCAGGACTTTGTTCATGGAGATGTGAAACTGCCATAGTAAATGAAAGAAAGAGTCGGTAAATATCATTAAAATCTACATTTTTACAGTTTAAAATTGAACATAGACCTTGACTTATTAAAGAAAATGTGGCATAAATGGTTTCCATTTACTTCCTCCTGCTCTCCCCTGTTTATTCACACGTCCATGTATTAATATTAATTTAAGAAATACTCATTTATTTATGGATTTATTTCTGTATTGTTTTTTTCTTTGCGTGTATTCCCGCTGGTAGAAAACGAATAGCTTTGTTCTGGCTGGTGCAGTTACACTTTGAATAATCCCCCCTTTATAAGCAGAAATGCATAAAGAACGAACACAAAAATAAATACATTTTGGGGAATAAATATGAGGGAAAATACAAAGGAAAAATCATACATGTATAAACAGGGCAATCAGTACCAGGAGGGAAAGGAACACAGGAGCTTATTAAAACTGAGATTTCTCTCTATATATAACAGTTAAATTGATTGGTGCATTTAAGATCATATAAATGTATTTATGTAGTTGATATTTATTTTTTTGGCAGTTAAACCCTCCACAGTTTCCATCCAACAGGAGTCTCTTTGTCTGTGTGATACATTTCAAAGCACGGCTCAGTAAATGGGGCGTCTTTGATGCATATCATCCTTTTCAGCTTAAAATGAAGATCTTTTTTTCTGTCTGCCAAAAAAACCCTCCAAAACTTAAGTTGAGAAAACCAGACAGCAGTCGAATCAAACTTTCTTTTTATGGGCTACAGTCTGAACGTTCGAAGCACCTCGATGCGTCCAGCTTCTCGAAGGCACAAAAATGTTAACTTTTGTTAACTGCTCTGTGTCTGTCTTCCTGTCTTCCTGTGTTATGAACAGGCCATTGACTTGACAAAGAAGTATTTGTAATTAATACATTGTTTTGGTTGATTAATTATCTCATTAGCCCAAAACAATCATGTCCCATTTCTCCATCTGATGAAACTGCTTAGAAATTCCTTTGTCTCCAAGCAGCTCGGGCCCTAAAACGAACTCCATCAGCACCGTTATGTGTCTGTGTGTCTCTCTTTTTAAACAGCACTAAGTTCCTTTATCTGCAGCGTCAGGAAGCAACATTTTTACTGGAATAGCTCTGCAGCCATTTAATTAGTTTGAATGTGCCATTGTTTATGATGGGACAGTGCATCAGTGCTCGTCTCTCTGGGAGCCACCAAATTGCATCACAGTCTGTTTGTGCGTCTGTGCGGCTTTTGGGGTTAGTTTGTGGAGCAATGAGGGGGATAATGGTGTGAAGCAACCCAGTTTGAATTATAACTGTGTTGTCTCATTGGACGCGGACTGGAATGTCGGTTTGGGTGAGAAGCACCATATACATCTCTGTGGATTGAACAGCCTGCATGCCTTAAAAAGGGCACAAGTAATTACTCTAAAATCTCCTGACAGTGACTGAACATTTTTTGAATCTTTATTTTCTTTTTCCACGTGTTTTTCCACAGTTTACCTCTGTTACCTTTTAAAAATCTCTCCCAGCGGTATTCGTGGTGTTTTTCCTACGCTTATCCTGTTTTTCTTGCCTTTTCCCCAGTCGTTTTCATACACTAACCTCAACTGACACGCAGCGTTACACTAGCCTGCCCGAGCGGATATGTCAGACACACAGGTCAAATAAACAAGGAGAGGGAACCTGAACCTGATTCTGGCTTGACTCGTCTCTGAAGACCGCACTTCCTCAAACTGTGTTTAATAAGAGAAATCTGCCCTTTGACATTTTGTCAGCCATAACCTGCACTTCTTACACATTTTCTAAAGTTTCTGTTCTGTTCTTTGGGCCTTTTTGTCCAAGATTTTTGCCCGTGCATGTGGACGTAGACAAATATATCCCTTGATTTCTTAACGTGTGTCTTACATTAAGCTTTTGCAGCTGCATTCCCTGAAGGAGTAGTAAATTTCCTTATTTCTGTTGACTTATCAGAGCTCTACCTCTACCACCAGCTTCCAGTGCATACCCACACACCCCATTTTGTCCCCTTTCCAAACAGAAACACTTGCACGCCGTGTGTGTGTGAGAGAGACTTAACACGTGGATTAGGTTAGAGCAGCTGGCCTTTCAGTGTGTAAGGTTTACAGCTAACCTGTCAGAACAGCCTCTGCTCTCTAAGAGGGGATTTTTTTTTCTATCTCGTTCTTAATTTTCAGTCTCTTAGATCTATACTTTTGACCTCAATTGACCAACCTCCATCTTCCCCCACATCCTCGTCTCTTCTTGTCAAGCTCCTCTTTCCGCTTCCAGCCACAACGACTCCTCGTATATTAATTCAGCTTTTATGGATTCTTCCGTCTTTGGCCTTTCCCTGCTTGTAAAACAGAGAAGATATATCCTCTATTCTCTTCTCTTCTGTCATACACTTTCTTTTCTTCTACCCTCCTTCTCTCCTCCTGTGTTCTAATTTTGTTAATTTGCAGCCCGGCTCTGCTCTAAGTCGTGCCAAAGCAATTATGGCTCAACAGAAAGAGAATGTGTCATTAATTTTGTGCGTTAATTTAATCTCTTCCTGCCTTTCCGCGGATAATGAATGACAAAGGTCTAAAGGTTTTCCAGATATTTCCATGAGCTATAGGTAGTGAAAAGATTTTGTAACTGATTGCAACTTTTTCTTTCTTTTTTTGCTTCTCTGCACTCACACAATTTTCTCCTTCCTCTAGGTGCACAGTAATAACCGTCACACACAGGGTGTCAGAGTTTTCAGCAAAGTGGAGTGCCTTTTTAAGCCTGGCATCCTCCAGCCATGGTCCTCTCCTGCCCTCACCTTGCCTGTGCCCCTCGAGGATCTAAAAGACCCCTCGTCACGACCCATCTCTCTCCCACTGGGCGGCCGGCCGGCTCAGATCCTCCGCTGCAAATTCTACTTTGCCGACCGTTGGCTGCTCATCAGCGAGATATCTTTCCTCTCTGGTAGGAAACAGAATTGAGTTTGTCCATTTTTTTCATCTGTGAGATGTGTATTTTAGCCACTCTGGCAGGCGGTTTTTGCTTCTATAGACGCTAGGCGCTTACATCACACATATCCTAGCAACTTGCACTGTCGTGGAAGTCAAGCTGAGTTTTAGCTTTGTCTAGGGAAAGGCTAAATATAGATGGCACCAAAACAAAAAGCCAAAAAATACCGACCTGTGAGAGATTGGATTTTCATCCATGCTACAGCAATCAGCTTTCCTCAGGTGTTCAGTGTAAAATTTAAGTAAAGTGGAGCTGCTGTGGCTTTTAGAGTGAAGCTTTCAGCCTTTTAACTGATCAACATGTTCAGCATTTGAGAGTCCTCTTTTGGACATGAACAGAAAAATCATGCTATTCTCTGAGACATTATCAGTACTTTCCTATTCAGAATTTTAAAAACCCAAAGCAGCCCATCTGTGAACATAATTAGCGTTCATTCTTTTCTACCTGATCTAAAACACTATTTTTAAAAAAGTGACTATTTTCCCTCCATCTGTTGTCTTCATTATCTGTGTCTAGGTTCCAACAATCAGGCGCAGCATGAAGGCGAACAGAGAAAGATGAGTTTCATGCCTATCTGAGTCAAAGTCGGATAGAGGACTCCTCTGCTCTCAGCTTCAGATTACTGTGACTAATTAAGCTGTCTTTTCTAGTTAAAAACACTGTCAGGTGTAGTTGGATAAGAATCAGCCGAGTTATCTCACCAAACTCAGGTGGCTCAGATCAGTGGACCCAGCAGTGGCCTGACACGTCTTGCTGCTGGACTCGAGCCACACTGGTGATAAATGACCAAATGAGGTTTGGTTCAAACGTCTGACACGTAAAGAAAGGTCGCACGAAGTCTGTAACGGACTTTATTCACAAAACTACCGACAAATGCAGCTGTATGCTGTGTTAGTTAGAGCTGGCTCACATCTGGCATCACAAAGCGGTCGGCCTGGTTGATAACCTGTTACTCAACTATCCACCGGGCTAGCATTGCTGGCTTAGAGGTAATTTCAGAGTCAGATGTTCCTTACACCCTCTAATCACGTATGTCTACAGTCTCTCTCACATTAGGGGGTCCATATAAACATTCGGCGCTCATTCATTCTGCATTCAGCAGCTGAGAGTATGCTCAGAGCTCCTCTGCTGTCAACTTTCACAAACCGAACTCCTTCCAGCTCCCCGGTCGACTCCTGCATTAACATTTAGTCATACGTGAGCTACAAGACCGAGATGCTGGCTGTGTTGTGCAAACAAAGCAGAGTATGTTATTTGATTACCTGCCGAGGGTTAGTGAGCTAACACAATCAGTCATGCTAATCGATAAGGAAAGGATCAGTTCCCAGTCAAAAACAAGGTAATTAAATCCAATGAAATGAATTGGCTTTCTCTGGAATAACAACCAGCTGTGACCACAGTCACTGTTTCCTCACAGCTGAGGGCTACCAGAAGGTGTGCTGCGTCACACAAAACCCTCTAAACACATAAAACATGATTTATTTTCATTAAATTGACTTCTCCCCCTCCCCTCTGTCTCTTTTTGGTTATTCAGAGCCGTTTGAGGAGGATGTCACAGACACTGATTTATTTCCTCCAAATATTCCCAAGATTCCTGGCACCAAATCATCTTCTCCTCCTCCTGTTAATGTCACCTCCTCTGCTCCCACATCGAGCCGCGGTGCCTTCAATTCCACTACCGGGCCTACTGGTGAGTCCTGCGCTTCCCCTCTATCCCTCTGCTCATCACCCCAACATTTATCTCCCCTCTCACTCTTTCCACTTACCATTCCTTCTCTGTTGTCTCCTTTTATCACCTGCCGTGCTCTTTCATTTACCCCTCCGTGGTCCATGCTGCGCTCTACCACATCTCTAATTCCCCTGATCTCTCTATCATCTCCTATCTCTTATTTTCCAGTTGCCATGAGTGTAAGCATGTTGGCAGTGCATCTGTGTCATGCGTATGAAGCAGATCCAGAGGCATGCAGCGCCAAAGGAGGCACGTGTTTGACTGGCCTCTGTCGTCATCACGAGCTCTGAAATTTCTTTGCCTGAACCTCTGTGCCCGATCCTTATCTAACACAGTGTGTTGTATTTAAAGGAGAAATCAGGCTTAAAATTAAAGGTCAATTGTTTCATTATGGTTTTTTTTTAATAACTTTAAAGATTGCTGTATCGGAGTAAAAGAAAAAAGGCAGAATTCTGCTTTCCAGGACTTTTTTTTCCTCTGCTCATCACTCTCTTCTGAGTCTCCATCACTTTTCTTCTCATGCCTTCCTCCTTTGTCCATCCCTCGCTCCTCCAGAACCCCCCACCACCACCACCACCGCTGTCATGATGGACACCACTGGTAACTGGACGCTTTCAGGTGAGAGGAAAAAAAGAGAAGAGGGGACGATCAGAGGGGTGGGGAAGCTAACTCCATCCACTCTGGCCCTCCTCCAACATCTTAAAACTGTCCCATTGCTCGGTAGAGAGTATGAAGTATAATGGGAGAAGGATTACAGGGGCAGTCTTTGGCACCGGGCTCTCTCCCCTGGGTTTGAAGATATACAGCTGGAGGAGAAAACACTAACCGAGCTATAGTAAAATTTATTTATGTATGAATAACAACTGGGCTTCCTGTGGTCTCACAAACTGCATGTTTTTCGGGAACTGGCTCTAGTCTCCACAGCTAGACAATAACAGGCTTTTTAGAAAGCTGGAAATGGTTTTCTGTGGCGTGTATGCTGCTTTGTCCTCGTTACTGGCTGCGGTTGAAGGGCTTTGTTTGGGTTTATTTATTACCCGCATGGTGTTGAAGTGACAGACAGAAAGGGGCCGTCTTCTGCTCTGACATTGTAATGTATCAATTGATGGTAAATGTGCGCGCATTAGCGTGGGCGCAGGTGTGTGTTTGTTGATGATATGCATTTATGTGCGCACATCTACGGAAATGCATTATGCACCATATTGCATGAGTTTCTCTGTTGCCTGTAAGAGTTTGTTTATGGGCAAAAGTTTACACTAAACTGTACCGAGGAAACTCTTTCATTCATCTTTCAAATTACACGCCACATTTGACCTTCAAAGGAGAAGAAATAGCTGCTTGATTCTGATTAATAGTTGACTTTAAAGCGCTGCATAAAGCCAAACAGTGTTGACATACTGTTCTCACAGCAGTGGGCTCTGAGAAGCTCTCTGGTATGAGCGGGCATACTAAATGCATTCTCACACAGGCAATCCCTATCAGATGCTTTGTAAGCCTGATGAAACCGCGACCTCAGTGAGAGCGTGACTGTGCCGAAAGAGCAAATCCTCGCAGTCTGACCAGAGCATTAACTCAGACCAGCGTGCGGTCTCTCACAAACACCCACGCACGAAGACCCCGGTGTTGCATGGTGATCGATAGACATGACGTCAGACCCGCATGCAACTTTTAGGAAATCAAGGAAACATGCTAACATTTCATCCTCTATTTGCCTTCTCCAGGGCCGGCGTTTGCTGCTGTTACTCCAAGGGCGGGGCTTCCCGTGGCTAAAGACGACAGCAGCAATACAGCCATTCTGATTGGCTGCCTGGTGGGCATCATCCTTCTGCTCCTGGCTGTGATAGTTGTCATTCTTTGGAGGCAGTACTGGAAAAAGTTACTGGGAAAGGTGGGTCCAGACTCGGGTCACATGGCATTCCTTTTTAAACTGGCGCTCATGGAGGATCAGCTCATGAAACATTTTCTTATTTATCCCAAGTGGTTTATATTCATCCGATCTTGGGTTGTATCCAAAGTCAGTCATTCGTTCACAGTTCCCCTATTCCCTGTTTTGGGAATTTTATGTAGGTTACTGTGTAGTCAGTTAAACTTTCCAACATGACGATGATACAGGACAAAGGTACACCGTGGAAGAGATACAGAGGTTAATAATTACTAATGATTAAATGCAGAGTGGTGTATAAACATGCAGAAAGTGAAAAGGAAACACTCAGTGCATCATGGGAAGCCCCCAGTAACCCAGGTGTGTTGCAGTATAAGTAAGGGAGGGTTTAGGGTCACCACATCCAGCCCATTTTAAAGTATGTGTGCACTGTGGGATACTTTTAGTGCACGAGTATAGTAATACTTCAAATGAGCAGCTCTACAGAAAAGCCAACTCATTATATACTCATAATGAGCAGTGTGGGCTTTTTCTTCTTAAACATAGTCCTGATTTTATTAGCCAAACTTTTGAAACTTTTGTTTTTTCCCACGCTCGTTCCAGCTAAAACATGTTTGTTTACTTTTGCAGAAAGCCTTGAAAACCTCAAAAATTACGATAATTTTCTAGAGAACCGAAAATGGTAAACGGTAATTTTGCTGTTAACAGATTCAAGGGGAACTACTTTCTGCTGAATAAATGGCTCTAAGCGAGAAATGTGATTAGCCTGAGCTGTTCCTTTTACCCAATTTTAAGTGATTGATGGCATCCTGAGATAACAACTGCCAGTCTTTTGGCAGAGACACTCTGCATTTCCATCTGGATGTGTAGTGGGAATCATTTATTGCTAATTGTGTAACGATCAGTGCCCGTTTTCACGGTTTGATCACACATCTGCTCCGGAGACTCAGATGGTGCATTTATATTGCCTGAATACTCTGCCCTCCCCAGGCCCAAGGCAGTCTGTCCAGCGATGAGCTGCGGGTTCACCTTTCGGTCCCCTCAGACAACGTGGTCATCAACAACACCCACAGCTACTCGAGTCGCTACCAGCGCATCCACACTTTTCCAGATGACCGAGACCACGACAGAGAGGCAGAAGGGGAGTATCAGGAGCCCAGCGCCCTGCTCCGGCCCCGAGATCACAGAGACAGCACAGGTACCTATTCAGTTATGTAGGATATGGATGGAAATGTTTGATTCATTGAGGGGTTAAAGATTTCTGTTGTAGCTGCTCAATCCAAAGAAATCACTCTTAGTTTTGATTGATGCTAAACATGTGGTGACAAAGATTGATCAGCCACTTGCAGCTGGCTTGGAAACGATGCACTCTTCCACATGTACAGTGTGTAAATTTCTACAATAATGTATGTGGTTTATACGGATTGCTTTGTTGATCATATCAGAAAGCAAACACATTTGGAGACGGGGGAAAAAATGTGGCATGAATGTCAAGAAAACAATAGTTTTACAACACGTTCCACCATGCTAAAGTAAATCAAACTAAACACCCTGCCAGGGAGAGGGCCTCCATGAAGATGCACAGCACAGAGGGGGCACAAAAGAGCTATTGTTCTGGGAAAAGGGAAGAAAAGCAACAAGGGAGGGGGGAAAAGACGAGTAAAGAAATAAAAGGCATTCCTTTGCTTGCATTGTACCGCAGGAGGTCGGCATGCCATCTTTACTAGGCGCCTGTGTGAATTTGAAATAACACGAGTAACAGAAACATTATTTTATCCACTGGTTCTTGTTATGTTTGATTGTTGCCTGAGTTACGTTAACTTGCCTGTTTTTGCAATGCACTTTTGTTCTGTGCTCCATGTGCCAGCGCAACCCCACCTCATCCCTTTTATTATGATGGATATGCTAACATTGTCATGCTAATCATTGGTATTTTGTTTTGCTGTGTTTGTACTTTGTGCCACTTTCTGTGCGTTGTACGATCCACTTTGTGGTGCCTGTGTATACCCCACCTCGCCCCGTGCATCCTCTTGTGTGTGTGTGTGTGTGTGTGTGTGTGTGTGTGTGTGTGTGTGTGTGCACTCCCAGCCTTGCTGTTAAACAACCCAGCCCATTACCTGCTCCTACCAGATCACAGAAAAGGCTCGAGAGCATTAGTCGTCCCCAGCTCCACACAGGTTCGGGAAAAGAGCCTCAATGTGCCCCAGGGTAAGAGACCTCAGACTGGGCCAACAGTCAAGAGGGGCCCCTGCTTCATTACCTACCTATCCATCTGTGACTACCTGAGTCGAGACGGCAGATGTGCTGTCGCAGTCGAGACACAAACATTTCTTCCTACATAGAATTAGTGTATTTTGCATGTGTCTGACCTCTCCACTCATTTCTCATTCACTCACCACTCACATTACTCATTGCTTGTTTGAAGGGATGGTTTGGCTCTTGGGTAATTCTAAAAGTGTTCACTGACTAACAGACTCAGACTTTTTTCTTTTTATAAAGCTTGCAGCGAGCTGAGCCAAGCTGAAAGCATAGCTGTCACACTAGCAGTCATGCTGCTGCTAGATGCACTAAGCAGCATGGCT
Organism: Rhamphochromis sp. 'chilingali'; assembly: GCF_963969265.1. Classification (NCBI taxonomy): domain Eukaryota; kingdom Metazoa; phylum Chordata; class Actinopteri; order Cichliformes; family Cichlidae; genus Rhamphochromis; species Rhamphochromis sp. 'chilingali'. Next base: position 25,330,161 of record NC_137938.1, read on the forward strand.
GTAATGATCAACTGGATGGTCCCCCCCTGTAGTTTGTACCTTTCACTGAGTGACTGAGCAACTCAAAGCTTTTATTTATGAAGAGAAATTAAGTTACTGACCAATTTATTAGGTTTGCACCTTTTTATGCCTTCAGAAGTGCCCTACTGGCACCCAGTGTGGTCTTTTTGCTGTAGCCCATCTGCTTCAAGGTTTAAAATGTTGTGCATTCAGAGATGCTCTTCTCTCTTCATTCTTCATTCAGAGATGCTCCTCGCTTATAACGAGTGGTTATTTGAGTTATTCTTGCCTTCCTATCAGCTTGAAGCAGTCTGGCCAGTCTCCTCTTACCTCTGACTTCAAAAAGGAGTCACTGGATATTTTCTCTCTTCGAGCTCATTCTCTGTAAACCCAGAAATGGTTGTGTGTGAAAATCCCAGCAGATCAGCAGCTTCTGTAATACTCAGACCAGCCACCAGCATCCGTGTCACATTCAAAGTCAGTTAAATCACATTTCTTCCTCATTATGATGCTCTGTTTGAACTTCAGCAGGTCTCTTGACCATCTCTGCATGGCTGAATGCAGTGAGTCACCGTCATGTGATTGATCAAGCAGTGTTGTTTGCTGGTTTGCAAATATTTATGCTCACTGTTGTTAGTGAGCTTGCATTTTTAACTTCATTTTACAGAAAAAGAAAATACATCAGAGGACAAATGTATACAAGACATAAATCACAAGAAGTATTGTGACAAACTTTATCAGACGAATAATTCTAAGCGTCTTACTTCTGAGTAGGTCACAATTTTTGTTGCTGTGTACTAAGTGGTATTAGAGACAAAATTAGAGAAAATGTGAATTATTATTTTCAAAATTTCAAATGACATTTCACAAAAGCAAAGTTTGAATAGAACAATGTGGATTTTTTCTACCTCACCCACTAGTTTCTGTCTTTCTGTTTCTCTACTTGGTGCTTAATTAAATGTCAGCCTACATTGGTCTTCACAATCCACAGCAGAATAAAAATCACAGCATTGTTTTCTTAACTTTACGTCTATCTGTTTTTAATAAATAGAAGTAGCATTATTAAAAACACTGAATTAATAATTAATTACAAGGCTCAGTCCTGGATCGTAATCCTGGCGCCACGTCTGCAGTCGTTCCTGGACTCTTCCACAGTTCCCACCATTGACTTCCACATTTGTGGGTTTGATTGAATCATTAATTATTGGACGGACCGCAATAAAACTAGCCTCGACGGCTAAATGCGGTGATGCCTTCGCTTCACGTCATCTGGTCACAATTTTAATTTGTCTAATAATTTGGTTCATGGCCAAAAATCGGTAAAACTAATCTTGACCAGTCTCGTGTGCACGTTGTGTTTTGCTACCTGTTTAAAATTAACATGTTAGTCCTGCCGCTGTGAGCCTGTTAGCATGCTGCTGTTTGCAATCAATCACAGCTGTACAGAACTGCAACGTGGCTTATTTTAATTTTTACTTAATTGTCATTAATTATTATAAAGTCCAAAATGCTGAATTTAAGCAGTTGTTTAAAACATAATTAATATTCATGGGGCCGTGGGTGCTCAGCTTGAAGCGGACTAAAAAGTCTCTTATCGTTCCCATTATTATTTTAACAAAAATATAACAACTTAGTATTCAAAGGCCACACTCCCCGCAAGTGTTTGACTTTTATGAACTGTTGAAACCTCATGAGAGGAGTTTGTGTTGAATGTAAAGTTACCCCTTGTTAAATTAAATATTTCAGAGCTGTTTAAATTCTATTAGTAAGCGCAGCAGCACATTTTAATTAGGTTTAAATCTAAGCAGAATAGACCGATGCTGTGCAATACATGAAAGGGTTTTGGGGGTTTTTAAGTAAGAAAGTTTAGCCTTCAGTCAGGAGCGTGTCACTGATTTTGACAGCACCTTCACGCCTTTCACGTCACAGACCTCCGTGATTTATTTCTTATGGGGGTGATTCAGTGTGTCCGCTTAAGCAAAAGTCTCCCCTGCCATCACTGCATTGTGTGAATGAGCATACCAGACACAACCGCAGTGAGAAACGAGCTCACAAATTTGTGATTGCTGATGACTCTTAATAAATTAAGACGATCTAGAGATCCCCAGTGTGCGCTGGAATTTCTGTTGGATGACAGTTTCTGAGTTATTCTTCCTTTAGCTCAGCGTCCAGGCAGATGAATGACTGCACAGCTGTGTGGGCCCATCATTTGCTCATTTACAACGGTGAATTTGTGAGGTCAAAACACCTTTTGTGTGTGATTTCACTCAGTTTGCCTGTTTTACTCTTCTAGTAGATGTGCTGAACGTTATTGAACAAGTCTCAAATGATCCAATCCATCCCTTCACAACAATAATTCCCAAACTGTTTAGAGACAGCTCTGTTTTTAAAATGTATTTGATTACACATTTCTTCTCTCACAGTAGTTTCTCAGTCTCATCCAGCCTCTCTGCATCTTCCTCCTCTCTTCAGCTTGTGGTCTGGACTTTGACATGGAGAAAGGTTTCCCCCCAGCACAGGATGAGCCTCCTCCCTACCCCGGGTCCCCTCCTTACCCTTCTCTCTCTCCGCCCGTGTCTCCCCCGATGCCCCCCAGCGTCCCCCACTATGCAGAGGCAGACATCGTGAGCTTGCAAGGTGTCAGTGGCAACAACACCTACGCTGTTCCGGCCTTGGCCTCTTCAAGCCCCGGAGCTGATGCTGCCCCGCTTCCAGAGCTGCCGCGCCAGTGTCTCATCTTCAAGGAGAAGCTCGGGGAGGGGCAGTTTGGAGAGGTGAGAAATGAGATGAAAAGTAACTCCAGTGGGTAGAAGGGTGAGTGTGCTTTAACAGTGCCTGCCTTTTTCACTTTTTGGGTGAAAGGTACACCTGTGTGAAATCGAGAGCCCTCAGGACCTTCCTACACTGGAGTTCCCCTTCAATGTGAGAAAAGGTCGCCCCCTTCTGGTAGCTGTGAAGATACTGCGCCCAGACGCCTCCAAGAACGCCAGGTCTGTAGCATCATATGTGCCTCAGCCTGGACTCTGGCTTCAGTGTGATTCACAATTGTTCTTTCTGTTATCCCACCCTAACTTGTCTTTCACGCTTCCTCCTGAGGTCCTTGAACCTAATAAGTTTCTTAATTATCAAGGAGTATTTAGTGGTCATTTGAAAACAAATCATTGGATATTCTCAGGTTCTCTGTTTTATTTGAAGTGTTAACCTTTAGTAGAAGTTTGTTGCCATTTTTGTAAAGCAAACCTTGTTTTCATGTACAAATCACTCACAAGCCACTCGCTGGTGACAGCGAGCTGATTACTGCCTCTACAATAAATGCCTGCTTCTCTCTCTGATCTCTGTGGATCAAAAGTTAATTAAGAGAATTCAACTGCTTATTTGATGCCTATCACTGTGCAGACATCTCTCCCTGTCTGTGACCTCTAATGACATGTTTCTGTCTTGGAACTAATTGTAGGTTTTTTTTGGCCATATGTGCACAAACTAGATGAGGTTTCTGGGTGTCTGTAGACTTGTAGGTGTTTGACTCCCTTCACCTGCTGCTTCTTTACTCCGGCTCTCCCGGAGTTTTGCTCTGAGCAGATTAAATCAGCACGTGTGAGCTTATGTTCAGGGAACATCTTCCCACAGATTTATATTTGAGGTTAGTGAGAGCCAGAGCTACACAAACATATTGAGCAGCAAAAACAAATCAATGAAGTGAAAAGTGTGGAAAGCCACAAGGAGCTGCAGGCTGGAGGTGTTGATTATTGACCACAGGGGGTCGGCAACCTCCTCACTTTACCCAGAGTTAACATTAAACATGTTGTTTGATAAATATTTAAGTATGCTTTTTTTTTTTTTTAACAGTAAGCCTGAGAAGGAATTGTTTCTCTTTTTTTTTTATCTCTGATGTAACAACTTCTTCTCACCTCGACAGGAACGACTTCCTGAAAGAGGTGAAGATCCTGTCTCGCTTGAAGGACCCGAACATAATCAGGCTGCTGGGAGTGTGTGTGAGCAGTGATCCGCTCTGCATGGTCACCGAATACATGGAGTGTGGAGACTTGAACCAGTATTTGTCCCAACGAGTGCTTCTGGACAAAACTGGACCTTCACACAATACGCCAACCATCAGGTAGGACATGCGAACAAATGTACACACATACTTAAAAGCACACACAGACGCACACAAAGCAACAGTTTTTATTTTCTTCCATCTGTAATTTCCTCCCTCCAGTTACCCAGCGCTCATTTCCATGGCCAGCCAGATTGCATCAGGAATGAAGTTCCTCTCCTCGCTTAACTTCGTGCACCGAGATCTGGCCACACGTAACTGTCTGGTTGGGGGTGAGAGGGGCGAGAGCGGAGAGGACCAAGGCGGTGAGCGTCACATCAAGATCGCAGACTTCGGCATGAGCAGGAACTTGTACGCTGGAGACTACTACAGGATCCAGGGCAGGGCCGTGCTGCCAATACGCTGGATGGCCTGGGAGTGCATACTCATGGTGAGAGCACAGGAATGTTGTCTTTATATTGGATTAATTAACAAACGTGGAGATGACTGTTCTTTTTATGCAGTTTCTTAGACCACATTTGACTGCAGTGGTTCACAGTTTGACTTGCAGTTATGGGGCTTCAGTTTCCTAATGTTTCCTATATGCATCATACACATGCAGTCATGTGGCGGCAAGTGAATCATATTAGATTCAGGAATTTTTGAGGCCTCGACATCATCAGTGTACATGGGGTTTTTTCCCCCTGAATTTATACAATCAAACACATGCAGTGCTACAGTGAGATACATTAAAACTTATATATGGAAACTGATATTTAATTTATTCATCAGAGCGTTCAATATAAATTCAAGAAATTCGAATTTTCTGGCTTTTTGGGTTAAATTAACTTAATGATGATAACAGGCCGGTTTTTCGAGGCAATGAATGATCACAGAAAGGTAGCCGTACAGATGTGCGTGTAGGTCCACCTCCCTTACACACAGAACAGTGCTTCGCTGTCCACCTTGGGGAAACACCAGTAACAGAGCATAAAGTTTAGCCAAAATAGAAACAGGAAATTACCGGCCAACTGTGAAATGTCTCAAATATCCCGTCAGTAAATTTTAAAGAACAGATCCACAAGCTGAGCATAGATGATACAATGTGATTACTTTTACAGTAATGGAGTTTATGATAACGAAGGTGACTGCGTCGGTGTGTGTTGGTGTCTGATCACAGGGTAAGTTCACCACGGCGAGCGACGTGTGGGCGTTCGGAGTCACTCTGTGGGAGATGCTGAGCGTTTGTCAGGAGCAGCCGTATTCCACCCTCACAGATGAACAAGTCATCGACAATGCTGGCGAGTTCTTCAGAGACCAGGGCAGACAGGTACATCTCAAACGCAAACACACTAAAACGAACTAAAACAGCATCCATCCTTTTTCTTAACTGTTTGTCCCATTCACCATCCCAGCTGGTGAAACCACCTCTTTAACATGTTTTTACTGTTTAGTGATCATATGCTGAAATATCACTTTCGAACTGTGAACTTAATCGTGATTTGAGCAGACCTGGGAAAAAAAAAAAGCACAAACAAACTGCATCAAATGACCGATTTCATGTAAGGTTGCAAACACGGCCACCCTGCAGAGGAAGCTGCACGGGCTGGCTGGACTAAGCCTCAGAGGTAGGAGCTCAGACATCTGGAGGGATCTCAGCGTAGATCTGCTCTGCATGTCAAAAGGAGCTACTTGAGGTGGTTCAAGCATCTGGTTAAGAAGCCTCCTGGGCGCCTCCCTTTAGAGGTTTTTCACGAATGCCCAACTGGGAAGAGTCCTTGGGGTAAACCCAGAACCTGCTGGAGAGATTACATATCTTGCCTGACCTGTGGATGCCTTCAGATATCCCAGGAGGAACTGGAAAGTGAGGCTGGGGAGAAGGTTGCCTGGAATACCCTGCTTAGGATACTGCCATCACAACCTGACTTTGGATAAGTGGATAAGATGATGAAAGGATTGATGGAGGATTTTAAATAAACAAAACATGCGTTTGCTGATGCTACAGCGCTGGCTTTTACAGAACTGAAATTCAGCTTGGATCCTTTTATGTTCCAGTGATTTATTAAATAACGGTGGGATGTTTGTTTGTTTATTTTTATTTGTTTCAGAAGTACCGAAAAAAGATTCAGTATCATAGTTGTATGAGAATATTCATCAGATATCCTGTTTGTTCTTCATACAGTTCTTCACTCCCATAAAGACTTGCTTTGATGACCCTCTTCGCCTCACTAACTTCTGCCACTTTGTTCTGAAACGTGACAGAAACCACTCAGTTCAGAAAAGAGGAACCGGGGATACCCAAGAGAGGGGATGGGTTAAATAGTGCTCACTTTGTGCTTTTGTTGGATTTTTTTATAATATATAAAGTTTCCCCAGTAACCGTTCTGCCTCGGCCTGCACATTTAGAAAAATATAAAGATATGAGTCTGCTGTGTGCTGATTTTTGTTGTTCTATTATTTTTTTTCAATATTTGATTAATCATACAAGACTTTATCAGTTCCGTCTCTTTTCTTGAATTCTTCCACATATTTCCACTTTAGCTTATTTAATTTTTGTGTAAAGTGATTTGAAAGTATAAACTCGTCCGATATCTGGCGCCCCCTAGTGGTCGTTCATTGGGCCAAGTTAGACTACACTTTTATGATTCACATAATTCCTAAACAAGTAAAAAAAAAATCCACAGGCTAAAAATATAAATTGCACTCCAGATTAAATCAAAATAAGAGAAAACTCATAACTTTTGCATATGTTTAAAACAGGGGATTTTTGTACCGTGTGGAAACGATATACTATATAACAAAGCAATGCCTCTGATCTCTAATCTCTTCCTGCACCTTTCTCCCTCTCCCTCTCTCCCACAGGTGTATCTGAGCAGGCCGGCCGTGTGTCCTCAGGGTCTCTACGAGCTCATGTTGAGCTGCTGGAACAGAGACTGCAAGGTCCGCCCATCTTTCGCTTACATCCACTCCTTTCTTACGGAGGACGCCATGAACATGGTGTAAAGTAAAGCAGAGGAGCAGAATAAGAAGAAAAGGCTTGTGCATTCATGCATACTTCCCACAGTGGGAAGACGTGGTGGTGGCTACACATATGGGGCAGACGAAAAGGGAGACCGGGTTGCTCGCTTTTATATTTTGTACTTTTTGGGTGGATGGGGCTGAGAGACCGCTGGTTCGGTTTTAATTCCACATCAGACCCCAAAGACAAAGCTAACTTCCTCTTAACATAGTTTAAGCTACATTTCTCGCAGGTGGTGGTGCTGGTACTGGTGGTGGGTGCGGTCTGCATAGGATCTAATTTCTTCATGGAGGGTTTCTGTGACTGGTGATTATGTGCTGTAGAGTTAAGGAGCTCAGTTACAGGAAACACTCTGTAAACGTAGGAAATCAGGAGCAGTTATGAAGTTTAATGATTGTGTTTTTTTCAGCATCTCCACACAGGATGACAGGTGTGGGTCACATGACCCGCAAAGTTTTAAGAGAATGCCTCATGTCTAGAGAAGAAACACACACAAACACACACACACAGACAGGTATTGTGTCAGTACTTATAGTATGTATAAATTACTGCACACAGACATGGCTGAGCTAGAACCTCAGTGATGGATTTCATTTTTATCTCGGCTCCTTATCCGTACGTAGCGACCCACATCCAGAGTTGTCAGTTTTAGTGGACTAATGTGAAATGATGTGGACCAGACAACAGCAGCCCTATTTCTGCAATGTGATCAAGTCAACACCAACAACGTAGTCAAAAACCCCAAAAATAAATATTTGAACTTCATCTTTGAACCACAGTTTAAAAAGAAAAAACAAAACAGGTTGTATGAACTTCTCAAACCTGAGAAAAAGGTGCAGAAGAGGAGACTCTGCTACACCTTTGCTGCTCCCACAAACTGGAACAGCTTTTCCAAGCAGATGTAACACCAGCCAGGCAGTGGACGGGACTTCAGATGCACCTGCTCGGGTGTTTTGGCTGTGACTCATCAAAAAGGAAAGACTTTTTTTTTTTTTTTTAAATTCCAAAAACCAGCTGCACTTTAAACCCTTCACGAATCCCCGGCTGTGATGAAACTCATCTCTGTGATGATTCCTTTTGATGTGGATTCTAATGCTTTTTTTTTTTTTCCAAAGTGAGATCGAAGCGAATCACAGAAGCAGGTCAAACATGCTTTTTTTAAAATCCTCTCCAACAGAGCGTCGCCAAACCATTAGATGTAAAATATTTTATTTTTTAAATGGAATGGCATCCTCAGTTACTTCAATTTGAAATGTGTGACAACCTTCTGTTCATTTTTTTTTTTTTTTTTTAATGCGCTGACATGTTTAGTCGTCCAGTAATCTGTTTCCATTCATCCAAATGTATCACTGTGTCGTTGTTCAGAAGGATATTATGTGTCTTATCCGATATTAAGCGGGTCATTCCATGGAAAGTAATCAGTGCCTCCCACCTGAGCCCATCAGAACCAGCAGATATTTTTGTACAAAAAATGTGGCATGCATGCTTATCCTGTACATACTTCATACTATGAATATTTTCCAAATAATAGGAACTCAAAGTACATAGGCGAGGGTTCAGATGTTACACTTTTTAATTTAAATTATCGTTTTAGCATTTTCGAGACGTGGAAATGCTAAAAGTGCAGGGAATAGTTACAAAACACTGTCAAACCTGAAAAAAATTGATTCCAACTGTCAAAATCTGAGGTAAAAAACTTGGATCGAGTAAAAGGAACATGTTGTCCTGCGCCAAAACAAAACTGCCACAAGCTGAGCAGACAATGAAGCAACAGCAAAGAAAAAAGGAAATCTTTCATCTGTTATAACCACATGCTTATATGAGCCTTGAAACATTACCCAGAATGCACTTTTTTTTTTTCCTCCTGTGAGCAAATCAGATCCAGGCATCCAGGCTGCTTGTCATTATTTCTGTTTCTCTATAGCATACAGATTATGAGTGTAGTTTTGCTTTGGAGCTACGATTGATCCAGCGCCCCTATAGTCAACTTGACTGAGCAGGCAACTCATGTACCAAAGACTCGAGTCCTCACCAGTGTCAATTCCAACCAGCGTTTCATTCTACCTTCACTCACTCACACGTTCTTATTTAATAAATACAAAAAGTTAAACTAAATTAAAAATAAAAACATTTATCTTCTACCACTTGTTCAATTGAGGGTCGATATAGGGTAAAAGTAGGGTATACCCTGGACGGATTGCCAGTCTGTTGCAGGGCTAACAGAGAGACAACCATTCGTGCTCAAATTCGCACCTATTGTCAATTCAGGCTTACCCAAACCCACGCTCGTCTTTGAACTGCCGGAGAAAACCAGAGAGGGGAGAGAACACGCAAACTCTGCACAAGGTTCATCTTAAAATTGGTTATAGAAAAAGTTTGCTAAGTAAATACTAGAGATGGCACGATACCACTTTTTTATGACCGATACCGATATCATAAATTTGGATATCTGCCGATACCGATATGAATCCGATATAATGTTTTTTAATCAACAAAACTGTTTTTTAAATATCTTGCTGCATTTTGTATAAGTTCATACTCAAGTTTAAAACAACAACTACACTAAAGCTATTCTGTTATACCTGTATGCAAAAAAAAATATTTCATAGTTCAGCAATACTGATCAATCTAATAAACTTAAACCTGCACCATCCTCCCTATTCTGGTATTTTAAAGAGTACTTAGCATAAATATTAAGCAACCTAACTAATAGGGTTCCAACTCCCAGCAACAACAAAAATAAATAAATAAAAAATAGGGAACCACCCCTCACCCTCCACCTCATGATGCTTAATCGACGTAATCAACCTTAATTTGATGCAGTGTGAAAAAAAATGCACAGAAATCAATTATTTTTCAAGAAATATTAAATAGATTCAACATCTTTCTTCAACAAAATTGCAGACTGCACAGATGGTACCTTCCCAAAGGAAAAAGTACTATAGCTTACTAGGGTATATATATTAGACGTAATAGTTACTATATACAGTAATTGACTTCTATTCATTTTACATCAAATTAAAACTTTGGGTGTCAGATAAGTATTTATTAAAAGCTAGACATTTTAAATGAGAATAAGAAAGAAAAGTATGTCTTTGTGCCCCCTTTTCCCTGTTAATGCCCTATCGGCCCCCCTGGCTAAACTTTGCTAGATCCGCCCCTGCACAGTTACCAGCGTCAGCTACGTAGAAAAAGATCCTCGAGTAGAAAGTAATATTAAATACATTTTAACAACAGCTGATCAAGCTTAAACGTGCTGCTGTTGTTCAGCCGCTGGTTTCCTCTTTCTGGTGCAAAGTGGGCCAAAAGCAAACTAGAGACAGGGACTCGTGACAGAAAAGCCGATCAGCTGATCGTTAAGCAGTTTCATGATTGAAGTAGCAGCAGGAGAGGCAGTCGCTTGTTAAGCTTAACGCAGGAATGCTTTACAAACATTCAGAGATGGACTTACACACTTGCTTTACTTCTCTCGGGGATAACTTTGTCGGAGATGAAATGCCGGGTTGCTAGCGAAGCTCCACATGCTATCCAGACCACAGCCGCTCTATCACGTGATGCATACTGCTCCGACGTGCTAACGTTCTGAGGTGAGTTACGGCGTGTTGCAAGTTTTGTGAGGTGCTTTCGTGATATTTAATGGATCGGATTACATTTTTTATTTTTCTCCGATATACGATCCAGTAATTTAGGTCAGTATCGGACCGATACGTAATATCGGATCGGTCCATCTCTAGTAAATACGAGGTATTGGCTCCAGATTGTGACGGTGGGGGTTTATTAATAACAATTTAATATTTACATCACAACTAAAATGTTTTTCACCCATTTCATCTGTCTCTTTTACTTAAGTGGCTAAAAAAAATTAGAAAAAAAGAACAAATAAAATAAGCACAGAGTTTTAACCAACTCTTAAAATATTTATGGTATGAATGTAATATTTTGCATGCCTTTGTTAAATAGAATTATTGTACCAAAAATATATTGATTCAGAGGGGTCAGGTGGAAACTTTTTATATATATATAGCTATATAGATTTGGCTGACTTTATATTGAATGACCCAGTCTGACTGCGGTAGAGTCAGTGCATCTACCTAACCGACAGAGCAGCACTGTAAATCAGTCCTGATCAACATCATGAAGTAACAAATTCACCGGTGGTGAATGGTTGTGCCATACGAGTCCTTTTTGATACACTGTAGTTTAACTAAACCCATATTTTTTTATATATACTATACGTACTTAGGCTCTCCTTGTTGTCTGATTTTTGTCCCGTTCTGTCTGAAGCTGAAAAATCACAGTATGTACATATTTTAAGGACAGAATTACAATTTCATTTAATATATAAACTCTGTCCCAACTGGGGGTCTTCTGTGTTTGTGTAGAACGCTTGCTACGTTGATGCTATTGTAATTCACTGTGTTGTCTATTTTTGTAGATGTTTTAATAAAGTTAATCTTTTCAAAATCAGTGTGTGCTTGTTATTAATTACATCTGTCAAAAAAAAATCAAAAGTTTCATCGATTGAAATATATTTTATTATAAGTCTAACATAGATGATGTTTAATATTTGATACAAGCAGCCAACTTTCACACTATATCAACGAAGGCTGAAAATGCAACATTAAAAAAAAAAGAAGAAGAAGAAAGTATTAGTCACTAGGAAGCACCAAAGGAGACAGGCGGATTCTGGCTTTCGTCCTTTTTTAAAAGTGACAAACTGGGCTAAGACCAGTTTGATATGAGGAACTGTTCCCTGATGAGTTTAACTAGTCTTAAACTGATGCCTGAGGAGTTTAACCAGGCACTTGGTTGCAAAATGCGGAGTGATTCTAAAAAAAAAAACTAGGAAAAAAAAATTTCACTACTTTAACACAGGAAAAAGACAAGGCGACTAAACTCAAGGCAGCATGCATAACAAAGCAGTAGTACTTCGTGATGGTCCTTCTTTACTCATGACAGCTGTATAAAAAGGCAGTTACAGTAAAGAAGAAAACAAAAGGTTCAACATACTTTCATTGGCTTTAACAGGAAACCTAACCAAACCATAAATTGTTCCAACCACCCACTTCCTCCCTCCTCCTTTCAAGACACAAAGAAACTCCTCCCACTTGCAGTTCCAGCCAATAACATTGTTGCCAACAATGTAATCCATTATTACAAAGAGTCTCACGTATGTCTTTTTGCAATGCACTAGTAGACAAAGAAGAGACATTCAATCTTTTGTGATTAGTACATAAAAATATTAACAACATTTCAACACACAAAACTCTGAGGTGATTTGATAAACGCTCTCAGCAAGATTTCAGTCAGTGGTCTAAATGTAGAATGTACATTGCACTAACGTTTGTTTTTTAGGGTCTGACTTTGTCAGAACCTCCTTCTCTCGTGCTCAGAGCCTCCAGGTGAATGAACAGATTTAATAAAGGGGTGTGTAGCAGCATACTCAGTTGGGCTCCCTGAAAGTGTATGTTTTGCATTATTTGATTAATTGGAAGGCACAGAAAGAAAATAGAATAAGGCTATAAGCTTTTCCTACATTCTCAGATTAAAAAGTAAAAAAAACAAACAAACATAATAGTTCATTGACCTAGTCCCTAAAAACTGGGCTTCTACGTATTAGCTGAGGCTTTTGTCAGCCAAAGACAGAAGTTGTGCAGTCGCTGTATCATGTGAGGCTGGTTGCAATGTGACCTGCAGCATGAAGCACAGCAGCACAGCTCAGGGACATGAAAAGAAAACCACACAACAGGGGAAGAAAAACCTAGCCTTGTTTAGACTGGGGAAAGGACATGAGTGAAAAGCATGCATTCACACAGACAATGAGAAAGGTTTACAGTGTTTACAAGTCAGTACAGTCGTTACAGGTACGAGGAGATGTGGAGCTCTTTGTCTAAATATTGTTGACACCTCTCCTGATTACTCTTCTCAATGCGCCCGGGTGGTTTTCCCTGCAGCCTGCGAGGTCAAAAACACAAATACGAATGAAATAACACGTGTACTTGTTTTGAAGTCTGTTACAAAGCCTATTTGCCTTTCATGCAAACTGCACCTGGGAGATGTCGACTCCAGTGAGTTTCTCTACAGCATTTGGCAGCTTGGTCATGATGTCCAACACTTCTCCAGCAAGTTTGGAGGCTCCTACATCTGCGCCACCGCTGGACACCATGGTAATCTTCTGTGTCGCTGACAGTGGCTTGCTGATTTCCTCTGCCATCTGCAGAACAAGAAAGATCAGAATTGGTATGCTTGCACCTTCAAAGTGTGCCATCCGTGAGCTAAGAAGCATGCGAGTCAGCTAATTCTTCTGAAAACTGAGCAGAGAATCACAATTTCAAAGAAATCTCAAAGGTTTAAAGCAACAATGTATCAAGCTTTGGGATATAAAGGTATATAATTAATATACCTTTTATGAATAACAGTTGAGTTGTGATTACTGAAATATGGTTAAAAAATATTTTAAAATCTTAAAGAGGCCTTGGAGTTGGAAAATGTAAAAAAAAAAAGAAAAGGGGAAAAAAAACTTTTTATGCAAAGAGAAGTAAAATAAAATCAACATTAAGGACTAGCGCTGATGAAAATGGGTTGAAAGGCTAATATAAAAACCAATATTCATGATATTTTCATCCATTAGAGTCCAACTGACCAATGGCAGTTTCTCCAGCAGCATGTCCACCATGGCTCCTTCTTTGTACTGCTTGAAGGCCTCTGCCTTCTTGTTCATCTGCTCGGCCTCAGCACGGCCCTTAGCCTCCACGGCAAAAGCCTCTGCCTCACCCTTTATCTGCATGACAACACACAGAGCAGAAAAGAGTGACGATGGCAGTAGTCACATGAAGCAGGAGAGAAAGGAATGACACATTATATGATGCAAAGTCACAGGAAAGGTGACGAGAAAATTAACAGTAGGAAAAAACTGTGACAGAAAACGGGCGGTTCTCACTCTGATGGACTCTGCCTCAGCCTCAGCTTCCATGATGAGCTGCAGACTGCAGTAGAAAGGAAAAAAAAGAATGAATTTTTTTGTTGTTCAGTTCAAACTATACAGAAGCAATATTATGATTTAGTGCTCACCGCTGGGCCTCAGCCAACTTCTCCAGTCGGTATTTCTCAGCTTCTGCAGGTTTCTTAACCTTGGCCTCCAGCTCCTTCTCCTTGCGTGTGATCTCCTGCTCCTGCAGAGTAATCTGCTGCGTACGCTCCACCACTTGAATCTGCATCTTCTCCTCTTCGATGCGCTGCTTGGTCTTGGCCACCTGAAATGGAAATTCCAACAATTCTCAGCTTTCCATCAATAAAAACACAACATTTTGGACTTGGCCAGGCATTATGATGAGCGTACCTGAAGCTGATAGGCCATTTCTGACTCTGCCTTCTTGGCATTGACCTCAATGTCATAAGCCGCTTTCTTCAGCTCATAGTCTCGCTGGGCTTTCGCCATTTCAATCTCATTCTTGTACTGAGCAGACACCTTCTCCTGCATTGCGTGTGCCTCCTGAAAATGAACAGTACAGGAGAGAAAGACAAATTTGGTACTGCTCATCGGCATTATCTTGTCAGTACATGTCATTGTGCCGTCTTTCTCCCCTCTCCCCAACTGGTCCTTGCAGATGGCCGCTCCCTGAGCTTAGTTCTATTGGAGGTTTCTTCCTGTTAAAAGGGAGTTTTTCCTTCCCACTATCACCAAAGCGCTTGCTCATAGGGGGTCATATGATTGTTGGGATTTTCTCTGTTTTCTTTGTATAATTGTAGGGTTTTCACTTTACAATATAAAGTGCCTTGAGGAAACTATTGTTGTGTTGTTGTGGCCCAATCTAGATAAAACTGAATTGAAATGAACTGAACTGAACAGGCAGAATGACATTGACGATTATTTACCTTAATGACAGCATCTCGTTTGTATTGAGCCTCTCCAATCCTGGCATCCTTCTGCACCTGAGCAGTTCTGGCTTTACCCAGCGAGTGGAGGTAGTCCTGTAGAAGAGACAGAAAGGAGAGAAACTGACAACCGACTACCAGAGAGCCTTATTCAGGCATTGAAAAGCAAAGTAGTACATCAGACAAACGAGTAATGTCGTTACCACAGAAGCACTTAGGCCTCATTTACGTCTACTGGGATGGCTCCAGGCTGAGAGTCGGGTAAGTCAATATCAATCACTTAAGAGCATTACAGTAACAGAGGAAATCATCAAAGACTAAACGCTTTGAAAACCTACATATTTCTAATGAATTTATCACAAGTCCATCAGCATTTGGCTTTTTTGGGGAGGCAATTTTTTGCATGAATTTGCTTATTTTTAGTGGTCTGTCTATCACTCAACGATACATCGTTTCCTGTTGCACCAAATATAATGCTCTGACAGAATATTCAAGATCTCATGGTAGATAAGCTGTCTGTTGACCCCAACACACGTTACAGGTTTTCCACGCAAAGCTTGCTTTATTTCAGCTTGCCATATTTAAAACAAAATCCTATTTTTCCTATACATGCACATTCAATCACCCACTGAGGAACTGACAATGGCCAGCTGGAAAGGTTTAGCATATCCCCCATGCCCTTCCAGCGTATTTTGTAATGCTTTTACAGTCAGAGTCTTGTCACCAGTGTTGGAAGAAGAAGTACTCAAACAGACTTGGCATACCTGATCGTCATGAACATCTTTCAGCGTGTAGCTGACGACACCAATCCCCATGTTGACCAGGTCAGAGGAGGCTACTTTAAAGACCTGCTCAGAAAACTTCTTACGATCCTGGTAGATCTCCTGCACACACACATAAAGATTTGCACACGTCAAGTTACATACTGTAAAAAAAAAAAAAAAAAAAAAAAAAAAAGGCATGCCCTGTGCTAGTACTGAGTAATAAACATTTTGTGCATAAAAGTTCTGCAAAATGCATTTTAGGGCCTCAATGAACCAACCTCTACAGTCAGGTGGGCAATGATGGCTCTCTGGTGTCCCTCTAGTGTCTCCAATGCAATCTGAGCGATCTCAGCCTCAGACTTTCCCATGAACATCTGACAGGCAGCTGCCAACATCTCCTTGTTCTGGCCCTGGATCTTCACCTGGGGAAAAAAAAAAAAAAAACACAGGTTAATGTGATCTCATTAAGACACTGCTATGAATCCTCCATAATGCTTCCTGTGTGGCCCGTGCTACAGACAGATGTTTATTTCACCATGAAGAAAATAGTTTATAACCTTTATAACCTAAGACCCAGCAAATCATTCTTGTCTTCTGTGGAGTTCATGTGACATGTCAAGCATAAACAATGCAGTCCTACAAATGTATGAGTCCTACTGTACTGTGAAAAGGAAATCCTTTCTAGTGATGCCACGGACAACATGGCCTGTTCTACAGCTTCCACATTTTATGGCAGTAGGTGAGGATGTGATACATGTTTTGCAGATATTGTTTTTCAATTGCTATGGATGAAATTGTTTCTTCAATATGAGATTCTTGAGTTTAATTTACCAGGATTTCAAAAAAAAAAGTACTGTAATTTCAACCATTTCAAAATAAACTTTTAATCAGTGAGACTTAAAAATGTGTTTTCAACCCATGCTGATACTTCAGGAAGCAGAGGGCTGAGTGTGGCAGAGAGGATTCTACTCAGAATTGTAGAAGTGGAGTCAGACTTTTTGCTTTCAGAGCATGAGGCAGAGGAAGGAAAAATATTAGAGCAGGAAGTTGAGAGCTCAGGAGGACATACCAGCTTTTCTGGAGTCTGAACACACACGCGCGCACACAAACACACACACACCTTTTATATCTTAGTGAGGACATCTGATTGACATAATACTTTCCCTTGCTGCTTACCCTAACCATCAAAAATAAATGCCTAACTCATACAACTCATACCCCTAGCCTAAACCTAACCATGAGCTAATTGTAACCCTGACACAAAAAAACACATTTTCAGCCTCAAAAACTTCCTTCCAAACTTGTGGGGACGGGCATTTTGTCCCTATAAGTGACACGCACGCACGCACGCACACACACACACACAATCAGCTAAAAGTTCTTAAACTAGTTACTCTGTTGATTTAAATAACTATTAATATACTGCTAAAAGTGAATTAAACTGTACCTCGCCTTGTACCTTTCTTTATTAATTCTGTTTTAATCATAATGAGATTCACTTGAACTGTGAGAGTTGATTTTAAAGGCAGTTTTGTGCCATGTGACATCTAATTATTCCCAATCTGTTGTAACTTCAAATTCTGAAAAAAAGTTCTCAAACCATACCTGCGCAATGCCGGTGACAGAGATAGGGACACCATGGCGGGTGTAGACTTTGTCACTCTTCACATTTAGAGTCAGGGTGTTGAGTGTGATCCTGATTAGACCAAAAACAAACAAACAAAAAAAGACCAAAAGGAAGGGTGGAACTGATGAGATTCAAAACGTGAGAGCAAGGGTAACAGTAACATTGGAGAAACTAAGACTGCTTCCCTGATAATGGCAAGCTTCCCTATTTGCGGTCTCTGTCTTTATTTCACACTACGATGAACTGCACAGCAATGTTGTAGCTATAAAAACTACACAAGGGAAATTAAAATGAAAATGGGAATGACCTCTGGATTTGTTGAATACACGGCAAGACAAACACTCTTCCTCCAGCAATCATTAGAGGTGGAGAACGGCCGCAGCCTGACAAAAGAGGGGAAAACAAACATTAACAAATCCATCCAATAAGAGTCACTCATTCAGGAACTGATTCAAGAGAGCACAGCTGAACTTGCAACCTTTCATGACAGTGCGACTCATGCAATTCATCCACAACAGCTTGCGCCATTGGAAAATTCCTAGCTTACTCTAAACTGTCAGCAAGTCTTGGCCTTATCACAAGACACATGTGACACTTGTACACAACACTTCACTCTAACAATCCAATTCCAGGATTACTCTGTCTTTTGTTTATTACACTGATCTTCTGAGCTGCAAGTTTCTAAACAACAATAAAGCTTGCAGATGCTATGGTGAGAATATTCTCATGTGTTGTTCACAGAAACAATAATTAATCCATTACCAGACACCACCATCGCTTCATTGGGTCCACATGTGTAAAACATCTTGAATCCTGAATTTGAGACACACACAAAAACTTGTGAGAAAAATCCCCCCAATGGACTTGATTTGCCCTGTAAAAATGTTTAAAGTAGAAAATAAATGTATGACATGTATAAAGAGACAGGTGGATGTATCCACCAGTACAACACACAAAATATAGATTAAATCATTTTTTATTACAGCGTCTCATTGCTAATTTAAAGGCAATGAGTCCAATGCTGCCAACTATATTTTATTCATGTCGGTTTAAACCATTTAAACCTAATTAGGTTTCCATGTTTTTCCCAGCGACCCTCGGGGCTCCTCCCACTCCCGCCAGCCCTAATCTTCACACGGAACTCGGACTTTCAATGTAATAGCTGGAGCAACCAAAAAGCACATGAAGCACAAAAAAGTACCGATAATGGCAAACAAACACGGGTGTTGGATGTAAAATTAAAAACTTTAAAGAAAGCGACCTAACCTGCGTATTAAAATTCGCTATCTCGCTATTTAATCGAGTCTGGGTCGATAACGTGGGGTTTAAAAAAAAAACTGCCCAGTGTTTACGCTACAGCACCGCGATTTAACACGTTAAAACGAGCACTCCGGTTAACTTACCGTTATCCGGTCAGGTCAAAAGGAAACCTCCTTTTTTATATAAAAATAATGATAATAGTAAAATAAAGTCGGTTTTACTGTTGCGACGGTGAGAGCGTTGCTGCCCGTACACTGCAATCACACTGCAAAAAATGTCTGATGAGTGGGAAGTGCTCTGCGACCACGCCCATCCTCACGCTGACAGTGACGTAAGTGTGTCTGTTGTCATCTGGTGGCTTAGAGCGACAACTGCACCTCCACCATATCTATTTATCTATCTAGCAAAGAATTTATGATATCATGATACAAGGTTATAATAGTTAACTTAAAGTAAAAACTAGAACTAGAACTAAAGAAACAACTTTTGAAAAATCTACAAACACAGAATAAATATTCTTAGTTTTAGTATTTGTAATTTTGGTTAAAAACATTACAACTTGCCTGATGAGGCAATGATGAACATGTTTATTCAGACATTGGATGTCTACATGCTGGTGAGTCACCCACCTTTAAAAAGTTGTTTTTTCACAGTAATACCTGTGATGACCAGTTTCTCTTTATTTTCAGGACTATTTACATTCTAGATTTTCACTGAATGCATCAAAACTATGAATGAATACATATGGAATTATGTAGTAAACAAAAAGTGTGAAATAACTCAAAACATGTTTTATATTTTAGATCTTCAAAATAGCCACCCTTTGCTTTGAATGCTGCTTTGCACACTCTTGGCATTCTCTCGATGAGCTTCATGAGGTTGTCACCTGAAATGGTTTTCCAACAGTCTTGAAGGAGTTCCTAGAGATGCTGAGCACTTTTCGGCCTTTTTGCCTTCACTTCATCCTAAACCATCTCGAATGGATTTACGTGGATTTTAGTGACTGTAGAGGCCAGACCATCTGGCGCAGCACTCCATCACTCTTCTTCTTGGTCTTACACAGCCTGAAACTATTTTAAAGATGATAAAAATTAAAACAAGTTAATAGTCCAGCTAGTGTTTCTCATTTGCCTTGATAAGTTATCAAATACACCTTAATTTTTGTATACAATATAATATACGGAGAGCATCATGTGAGGAATAACCTGCAAAAACCCATAACTTGTTCATAACCTTTTGTTTGTCTCTTAAATGTAAATATTAACCACCATGAATATCCCATGGCTTTCAAAATGGCAAATACTTTTGCCACTACTTATAAACATACAGTCTATGGTTTAAAAAGAAGATGACGAATTCTTAGCCATGTAATCTGTGTAACAGGCAATACTGTGTATTCTGAATTCAGACTATTCCTACAAGAGCAGCTGGCATGTGCAAGCTGTTGCCCCTGTAAATGTTTATCTAAGCACATTTGCACTTGTTGATAAATTGTGTGTCTGTTAATCTCATTACTTCCACTAGTGGGCAGTGTTTACCATTGCTTGAATTAAAATGTGACAAAATACCCAATCCTAAATTTTCAAATACCAACAAAGGCATCTGTTAAGTAGACTCTATATTGATGCATTTTATAAAATGTGGGCTTCAGAGGTGTTTCCAGAGGCAGGAATATATGGGTGGCACTCTCACACCTGAAATATGATTGGACAAGAGTACTGTTAGGGTCAAAGTTGAAATTGAGTGACAGTATAAATGTGACTAGACCAACTTATTAACTTTATTCATGGATTTTACTGAAGTACAGTTTTAAAGTACTTTTACTGCATATAAGCATCGGTGCTTTTTACTTCTGCTCTGTTATAGTTTGGATAAAAATGTTGTACTTTGTAGACAGGGTAACACTATAATATGGCCTTTGACTAAGGGCTTAATTGTACTCTAATTAAATGGAAATTCAATGTATTTTATGTAATTATATTTACCTGCAAATCCTTAAAGGTAGGCACACTAGTAGAAGTGCTTAACGAGTCAGGTTTTAGAGCAAACAAAGAAATAATGACACTGTAACTAAATATAAGTAGTCTCTAAGTAAATTAAAGTAATGTGTTGGTAAATGTAAGTAGTCTGTAAGTAATTTTAAGTAGTGCCTAAATTCTGGGTATTTTACAGAAAATGAAACACAGATTATACTGTAATTGATAATGACTACCGCATAAGCAATTTTAAGTACTACTTTCTTGATAATTTTGTGGAAGCACAAAAAATATTTCCCCGTCTTATATTCTATGTACACTGTACTTTTTCAGGCCACAGGCCATATTATGGAGTGGCTCCATCATTATAATGTCACATAAACCTGCAAACTTTGATGGTATTTCTTTTTTTTTTTTAGTCCTTATCAGATTATTATTGCTAAAGTAAAAGGGCAATTTAATAATAGAAGATCTGTCAGGTACATAATGGATATTAAATAAAGAGGTAAAACAATGAGATGTTAAGATGTAAAACGGCAAAGTTAAACTACTCCATATTGCAGCTCACACCCCAAAAACATATTTAAAATGTGAGATCAGGAAATATTAATATTACAGTCAAATTGCTTGCTACTTAAAATTACATATGCAGGATGTACATTTATTGTTTTGTTTTTGTTTCCTGTAAAAACCTGATTTGTTACCCCCTTATTCTAGTGTGCCAACCCTTAAGTATTGGTAGGTAAATATATTTACATTGTAAATTCAAATAAAATACATATTAAACATAATAAGATTTTATGTAATTACAGCAGAATTTTGCTCTTAGTCATAGGCTGTATTATAAAATGCTACTATACTGCATACATTTATGTTAAAGTTTTAGTTACTTATTAGTTTGCAGCTTTTAAAATATATATTTTGCCATTGGGGCATAATTATGGACAAACTACCCAGCCTCGTGACAATATAATGGGGATCTACATATTAATAAATCAGTAATGATGAATGATCTGATTAGAAAATGTATATGATTCTGAAAGGGGGCATTGTGCATGAGTACTTTTAGTCATTGTTTTGTACTATTATGTAAGCAGAATTATTACTTTTAGCCAAGTAAGAGACCTAAATACTTGTTTGATCACTTTGTGATACAGATATTAAATTAAAAAACACATTTTTCAGGCTCTTGTGCAGTGCAACTTTTCCTATAATATCTTCATGAAATATCTTTCCTGTAAGTGTCCAAGCAGTCAAAGGATGTACAGGCACAGGTATAATTTTCAAAATATGTGTTTTAATATACGCCCAAAAGACAAAAATAATCTCAAAAACACATAATAAAGAAAATAAGTTACTCTGAGAAAGAGGTACATCCATGAAACAGACGTCTACTCAAAGCTACTGCTTAACAACGGAGCGAAAGTTTGTGGTGTCCCGGGATTCCCATGTGCTTGTTTGCCATTCACCTAGGGACCATTTTTGATCCGAGGACACCACAAGGGGTATTACATTCAAAGGCAGACACCACAATAACTACATTTAATATAAAGAAACCATGCGGTCACAACAGGCAGTTCACTCCCTTTGATTAGTCTCTGTATTTAATCCAGCTCCACCCTCAGCCTCCTCTTTTACTCAAACAAAGAAGGATGAAAGCAGCCTGCAGGTAACTCAAAAAATAGAGAAAAATAATACAATTTATTATGTATATAGTGGTTGCTGGTACAGTGTTCAGTGCAATCAGTGTAGTGTCATAATGTGTAATAAGAATAGATTAAGCAAATGAATCAACTCACTTTTGGTATTACAACTTTAACGACTACTTAATTAACTTAAATGTTAGAATGTAAGATATAAGGTTTTACACTCCCACCTCAGGAGTATCTCCACATGCAGTCTGAACAAATATTACCACATTTTTTCAAGTGTGTGGTTGTTGGTACGACCATCACACATCTATTTTCTTAATTGCTTGTGCAAGTCAGGGATGCATGGGGCTGTAGAATATTCCAGCTGCAGGGTGAATGGACACCCTACACTGTAAAAACATATATTTTAGCATTTTTACAGATTCATTGCAGGGCTAAGTAACTATTAATCTAAAGTGAAGCTAAATTTGATTGCAGATGCATTCACAGCTAGTAACAATTATGCTTAGTCATTTACCCAAATGTGCTGAAAGTGTCCTTTCTGTCTTGAACAAGGAAGAAAATAAAGAATAGAACCAATGCAATGGAGTAAAAATATCAATAAAGTGTGCCATTTTCTAAAGATCTGTCAAGACTATTTCATAGCCTATACACATTATCATTCTTTAGAAACAGTGTTTAGTTTATTTTCTGCAATCCATTGCCAAACATATATAGATTTGCTCCTGTTTTCCTGAGATCATCTGCTGAGAGCTTGGATCAGAGGCCTGGCACACACCCCTCCTACACAATAATTCCTACCCTTGCATTTTCACATTGTCTTGTGGTGGCTAATAAGTACAGCAATGCACACATATGTAAACTATATGTAAGGTATTGCAGCTCGTTTGAACATGAAGCTAGAGAAAGGCTTCAACATGCTGTTGTTTCAGCAGCTAGTCCTGATGAACCGGCTGACCCCATCTTGTCCCCACTTCATCTGTTTCCTCTGCAGAAGCAGATACAGTAATGGGTTGTCGTCATCCTCTGGTAGCTAAAACAACTGTAATGTATCTTTCTGGCATTTTTTTCCAGACACCAGCTGGTAACATTCTGGTCAATCCATATATCTAATTTCCACTCCCAGATCTGCAGCTGTGAGGCTCCTCCTCCTCCGTGCTACTCCGCTCAGCCAATCCCCGTCTGCGGCAGCGGTGTCTGGCCACGCCCAACCCTAGCCTTAGCTCTGGAAACGCTCCAGCGATATAAATCCATTGTCCGGCACATTCACACCAGTCTGCGGTCGGCTCCTCGTGCTCACTAAACAGCTGCCTTTTTTTGCTACCCATTGTAAAACTTTTGCATCCATAATGAGGGAAATCGTGCACATCCAGGCCGGCCAGTGCGGTAACCAGATTGGTGCCAAGGTAAGAAAATATAATGCAAAGAATGTATGTTCTTAAAAGAAATAGAATAAATTCTGTGTTTTTCTGTCACAATTCACGTTTAATAATCAGGACATAGTTTAATCATTCGGCTTGTCTGGAAAAGAATTCTCAGTGAAGACAAAGGATACCCTTTTCTTTTCATGCACCATATATCTTTTAGCATATAAATATAACTGTAAATGTCAAGTGATCACTTTTGTGTGCGTCTATTTTTTTTTTTTTACTAAATATTGTGCACTGCGGTAACTGGTGGGTGGGTGTGGAGCAGCAGAGCGCAGCCGCTCGTATTGAAGTAACGGTATAACGGGGGGCTCTTGTGTCTCGACTGGTTTTTGTTCACACAACGCCGGGCGTGTCTGCGTCCCCGGCACTTCAGATTCAGCTGACCTCAAGACACTGTCTCAGGAAAAGAGACAGAAAAAGGGAGAGAGGGAAAAAAATCAGTCTATTCTTTACTTGTCAGATCTCCCCGCACTCGAGTTTCTTTGTCTTGCACAGCCAGATATGACTGGTATTCCAGACAATGAGTGGGGAGCTGGGCTTGAGAGGCCTACTTATGCCCCCCGCTAAAGACTGATGGATCAATAGTCCATACTGATTAGATTATTGATTTGGCAAGCTTTAAAGGAAGACTGCAGTTTGGGGTGCTTGGAAAGCAGAAGAGCTCTTGAAGGGTGTGGCATGGATAATTGGTCAACAAAAAATTCTCCCTTTATTTATTTTTTTTAAAAGCTGCATATTAACAAAGACACGATCTAAATACTTATAATCAAGATTCACGTAACTGCTTTTTTAAAAATCAAATTGTATATGTTTTTGCTGCATTTTAATTCTATATTCCAACAAAAAAGGGGGAGGTAGTCAAAGTCTGCATAGGCTCAGTTCATCACCCACCCATTTGTTATAGCAACAATTGCAGTCAGCTACAATAGGTTAGATAATGAGTGGCCCATTATTATCCCTGTTTTACTATCTCCTTTTGTTCTCCAGCTGATCATTTGCCACAGACAGCATATGTTTAAGTAGAACAGTAATCTCGCCCTGCTATTTAGATGGACTGTAGTTTAAAGACTACACTAACAATGGCCCATATTTTGCAGGATGCATCATTACTGCCATGATGTGCTGCTGACAGATGTTCTGTAAAACAGGGCCTTCTTTGCAATCAATGTCTTTCCTCCCCTAACCAAATTAGGAGAAGGGTGGGGGAGGAATGGAGGAAACAGCTGATGCACAGTGGGTGAAGTCACTGGGTTCTCAATTGACTTAATGTGCAGTTGCTGGCAATGTCTTGGTAGACTAATTTTAGGAAATAAATACAAATTGTGCCCATTATATGTAATTCTATTTAGTATTTATTGCAGTTGCACCAAAATCAGTTGCAGTAAAAAAAAATTAATTAAGTTACTAAATTCAATTTATAAGTGCCTCCTTATTTAAGCCCACTGCTCCATTATTTCCTTTGTGTTAATGATATATGATGTAAAGATAGCTGCTTGTAGCCTGGAAGTGAGGATATTCTGGATTCCACCCCCCAAGGACTCATTGACTCAGATGTCCAGCGGGTATGATTGACAGAACTGCTGAAGGGCTACACTGTGGTGAATTAGGTCAGGGTGTGGCATTGCTTTTCTGCTTATTGTCCTCATTCTTTCACTGTGGTTATTTTCAGTCTTTATCTACTCTCGTGTCACTGTAGCTGTCCTAGCATTATTTTTTCTTTATTCTTGTTTTTGATTTTGTGTTTCTTTGTTCTGCTGTGTTGATCTTATCTTCTCCATATTAAGGTCACTTAATCATTTTTGCTTTACATGGCCTTATTTAGATGTCATGATACTTGGTCCACAGCTGACTCCCAATCTCTTAAGCAGTGCTCTGCTATACAGCCAGCTTATCCAGATTATTCCAAATCCTCGTATTGCGCTGTTAGCAGGAAATCACCGGCTGTGTTGAAAAGAAATGTCTGAGTTGGACGATATCAGTAAATATGGTAGAGTAATACGCACTGACAAGATTTATTACGACATAAACACTCTAAAAAATCTGAATGTAGTCTTTAAACAGTGAACAAGACATGAATTCAGATCTGAAGGGAGTCAGTATCTTCAGTGTCGTCTGACTGCAAATGGATTTTATTTGCAGGTTGGCCCGCAGACGGATCTGTAGCGCCTTTGTTCCTCCCTCCTTTGCATTTTACATATGAAAGAACCGCATTCTGCTAAGTCATCACTCGACACTTACGGAAATCTCAAAAGCAGCGTTGTTGGGAATGGGTTCAGATATGGCTCGCTGAAAAATGGAAAAATCCTGTCATTTCCATCAGAAAACAAAAATGCAAACCCACTGCTGTTTTCCTCATTTTCACCCCCACCCCCCGATCCCATGAACCGCACATCTAATGGGTAGATGTGTACTTTCGTTGCAAGTAATTGTCATGTGATATCTTCCATTTTGTGTCTGCAGTTCTGGGAAGTGATCAGTGATGAGCATGGCATCGATCCCACGGGGACTTACCATGGAGACAGTGACCTGCAGCTGGACAGGATCAGTGTTTACTATAATGAGGCCACAGGTTAGCTGTCTTCCTAACTCATGTTAATAAGTGAGGGTATATTATATATGGATTCATTTTTAACTTGACAATTTAATTCCAAAGTATGACACTACATCTCTTCTTGCATTCTCATCTCTACTGTACTGTTACTACACCTTTTCACCTATATCCAAAGGTCCTTCCTGTATTATTGAGCTGGTGTTTTTTTGCCCCCTTTTCTTTCTACTTCTCTCTCTGTCTTGCTCTCCTCTTCTTCTCTTTCGTGTGGAGGAGGTAAATACGTGCCTCGGGCCATTCTGGTGGACTTGGAGCCTGGCACCATGGACTCTGTGAGGTCTGGACCCTTTGGTCAGATCTTCAGACCTGACAATTTCGTGTTTGGTGGGTGCCTTAAAGACATATCTCATGCTCCTTTTTGATTTAAGGAAAAATGTTACTCACTTGAATGCCACTCCTTTTCCTTCAGGTCAGAGTGGTGCTGGAAACAACTGGGCCAAGGGTCACTACACAGAGGGAGCCGAGCTGGTGGACTCAGTCCTGGATGTGGTCCGCAAAGAATCAGAGAGCTGTGACTGCCTGCAGGGTTTCCAGCTCACCCACTCACTTGGTGGAGGAACTGGATCTGGTATGGGAACCCTGCTCATCAGCAAGATCCGCGAAGAGTACCCAGACCGTATTATGAACACCTTCAGTGTGGTGCCTTCCCCCAAGGTAACATCTCCTTGTGATAGCACATGATAGATTTTTGGTTTTAATTATAGTTTCTTTGGCCTGAGGTTTCTCCTAAGATCTTGAAACTAAATAGAAGTTCTGTGTTCGCAGGTGTCAGACACTGTGGTCGAGCCTTACAACGCCACCCTGTCGGTCCACCAGCTTGTAGAGAACACAGATGAAACCTACTGCATCGATAACGAGGCTCTGTATGACATTTGCTTCCGCACCCTGAAACTAACCACACCCACCTACGGAGACCTTAACCATCTGGTGTCCGCCACTATGAGCGGGGTCACCACCTGCCTCCGCTTCCCTGGCCAGCTCAATGCAGATCTGCGCAAACTGGCCGTCAACATGGTGCCTTTCCCTCGTTTGCACTTCTTCATGCCTGGCTTCGCTCCTCTGACCAGCAGGGGCAGCCAGCAGTACCGCGCCCTCACAGTTCCCGAGCTCACCCAGCAGGTGTTTGATGCCAAGAATATGATGGCCGCGTGCGACCCACGCCACGGCCGCTACCTGACAGTTGCCGCCGTGTTCCGTGGCCGCATGTCCATGAAGGAGGTCGATGAGCAGATGCTCAATGTGCAGAACAAGAACAGCAGCTACTTCGTTGAATGGATCCCCAACAATGTCAAGACCGCAGTTTGCGATATTCCACCCCGTGGCCTCAAGATGGCCGTCACTTTCATCGGCAACAGCACTGCTATCCAGGAGCTGTTCAAGCGCATCTCCGAGCAGTTCACAGCCATGTTCCGCCGTAAGGCCTTCTTGCACTGGTACACAGGGGAAGGTATGGATGAGATGGAGTTCACTGAAGCGGAGAGCAACATGAATGACCTGGTGTCAGAGTACCAGCAGTACCAGGATGCCACTGCGGAGGAAGAGGGTGAATTTGAGGAGGAAGCTGAAGAGGATGCTTAAAGGTCAAGATGTGAAGGTCAAGAAATCATCGCCAAAACAGAAAATAATCAAAACGGAACAACCACAAGTAACCAAGAAACCAACATAGTGTCAAGATCACTGCTAGAATAAAATTTTAGTGTCTGTTAGTTTTACCTTGTCATTGAGTGCAAATAAAGTTGTCGACTGAGAACTCATTTGCCTCTCATTCCTCTTCGCACATACATGCTTTTCATCAGTTTAGCCAGTCAGAAAGTAAGATCCAGGCCCTCTCGGTGCAGTATACAGTAGGCTAGATAGAGCTGCGAGTTACTGGAAAATCTAATGTGATGTAATGAAAGGGTTTATTTCTGCTCCATAAGCATTATGATGGCTAAGGGCCCACATCCATTTGCAACATTCTGCACCAACCCACATTCCCACAACTATCTGGCGTTGAAGAGATTGCACCCTGCCAGTTTTTAGATGACAATAACATAACACCAGAGAAAGTAGGAGGGCATTTGCTGGTTGAGTAACCTACTAATTATATACATGTGTTATTTGAGATGTTTACATTTTGTAGGGAACTCATAAGAGCTATTTCATTTTGGGGATTTAAGATAAGATAACACTTTATTGATCCCACAACAGGGAAATTTTTGCGTCACCTCAGCTCAAGTACAGATATATGAAGGAAATACAAAAATACAATTAAGTACAATCAATGAAAAAAAGTAAGATAATACACTATATACAATGGTAGCATACACAGTGTGTGATTATGGATATAGTTGGAAATATGGAAGACATAAACTATATAGCTTGGAAGGTCCATTATGCATGAAGTGGTGACCGTGGATGTTCACAGTGTCCAGTGACTTATGACATCGTGATTGAGGAGTTATAGAGTCTAACTGCTGTTGGGATGAATGATCTGCGAAAGCGCTCCTTCCTGCAGCGAGGGTGTTTCAGTCTCTGACTAAAGGAGCTGCTACAGTACAGTAAAGGTTTTGACAAGAGGACTTCTTTTTCCCTGGAAATACAATTAAAAACAGTTTGACAGGTAAACTCCACATCAGGGGTGGAAATTACAATATCTTACAATAGAGGACAGTTTGCTACAATACATCAAGATATTGATGTAACTGAAGGAAAAACATTTAAAACACAGAAAGCAGGAATTACAGATTTCTTCATTGCATTGAGGTGTACAATAATGTGTAAATTTCTTGAGCCACACCCATTTCTTTATATCATGCTAAGGAAATGTGAAATGGGTAGAGTGATTTATTGGAACATGACAACACAAAAGGAAATACAATAATTATGGAAAAAATGTTTTTACAGTTCTAACCTGAACTGTCTTAGGAAGGCTTTAAAAAATCTTCAGGAATATTTTTCAGGCTTCTCGAAGCACATTCAAAGCTTGCCTTTGGATGTTGGCTACCTTTTATTCTGCTCTCTGTGAAGATAATCCCACACCCACATTGTGTGTTTTTCTGTCCAGGTATGTTTTTACTGCATTGGCACCACTGGATAAAATGCAGCCTCAAACCAGGGCAGGGCCTCCAGTGTTTTAAAGATGCCTTTAGACACTCACTGTTGTACCTCTTGAACAGGGATGGGCAGTAACGTGTTACTTGTAACACGTTACTGTAATCTGATTACTTTTTTCGAGTAACGAGTAAAGTAAGGGATTACTATTGCCAAAACGGTAATTAGATTACCGTTACTTTCCCGTAGGAACGCTGCGTTACTGCGTTACTAAAACCATGATTTTTTGCGAGAATGTCTCACGACAGTGACGTAAGCGAGTGTTCCATTAGTGACAACAGCTGTGTGCAGATCAACAATGGATCACATATCGAGTGCGGGAGAGAGTATGAGCGTGTAGCGTTTAAAGCGTGGAAGTACTGACCTTACTTTGAGTTTGATTCCATAAAAAGTGACAAAAACATTAGCGTCCATCGTGCGTGGGAAGAAAACTTCTTTTTACAGCGAAAAAAAACCCCTAAACTTCCAAGCAAGCACCGAGTGTGCTATGACGTAATGGGAAACTCACAGAGAAACTCGCGGATTCTTCAACTGACCGCGGCACACCTGCACCAGGGTAAACCTCCGCCTACCCCAGTCCTGCTTTACAGGTAAAAATAGAGCAACAGGACCGCTGAGTCTTTGACTTTATTTATGTTCTGCTGTGTTTTACTTGCATCTATTTGAAAGAGTGAGTGTAAACACAAAAAATATTTTATTTTATGTGCTGGAATGTGTAGAAAATAGGTTTAAATGTTAAACTAATTTATTCAACTCAGAGAATGTTGCATATAATTAAATTTTTGCTTGATGCATAAAGTTAAAAGATTAAAACTGATAAAACAAGTTAAAAAAAGAGACTTTTCCATTTGATTACATTTTGTATGATGGATTATGCAGTAAAAGTAGAATTGGGCTGAAAGATCTATCGCTTTATCACCTCTTCAGGTTGTAAATCGTGTTTTTAAAAAGTAACTAAGTAACTAAGTAATTAATTACTTTTGAAAAATAAGTAATCAGTAAAGTAACGGGATTACTTTTTTGGGGAAGTAATCAGTAATTAGTTACTGATTACTTTTTTCCAAGTAACTTGACCAACACTGCTCTTGACTTCCTTCTTAAAAAAAATTCAAATTTGGATACACCACTCAGTAAGACTGGTCACTGATTACATCACCTTTTTCTCGCTGTTTCCCTTCCATAAGAATGCCACCAGCCATCCTTCTATTTATAATTTGTTTTTCTATAAGTAATATATAATAAATCTACAACACAGGAAGGAATGCAGTTTATTGCTATCAATATTATACCCCACCCCTACAGTGCACATCATCCAGCTCTGTGACTTAAGGTCACATAAGCACTTTAGTGGACTTTCGTGGCCAAGGCATGCAGCAAGAGTTGGATCCCAAAGCAAAACTGTGCTGCTGGGCCACTAATTCTCCTACTCATGCACCTGGGTTTTGATGCAATAATTTCTCTATGAATATAAAACATAAGCACAAAATTTATATAACTGAATTTAGTTAGACCCTACTTGGGACAAGGCCTCAATAAAGCAGCACCAAATGCTTATTTTAACTCTTGTATCATGCAAATTTTAACTTTTGCAAAACATTCAAAACTAGTGTCATGAAGAGGGAAAGATCTTACATTATTTATATAAGGATATGTGATTTCTATATCATTATATATCTTATGGAGACAGTTTAGCTCAGAGGTGTTAAACTTATTTTAGTAGAACAGAATAGAATTCAACTTTATTGTCACTGTACATGTCACAGGTGCAAGGCAACGAAATGCAGTTTGTATCCATCCAGAAGTGCTTTAGTCATGATATAGATGTATTACAAATATATATTAGCAATAATATAGATATGTAAGTATATTACAGAAATTGGTCTATTATGGTATGTTATAATGTACACGGTATGAAGGTATGTTATGATTAAGGTATGTTATGTTAGTACATGGGATACATGCACTTGACATTTTGACATCTCTCAAAATGTGTATAACTGGTAGAGATGCTGCCTCCATACACGCCCTTAGTTTTTTGCATTCAGTGGATCAGCTGTCATTACATGGACATATTCCAATTCATAAAGGCAGAAAACTTTTACCCGTGGAGTTTTGCTAAATAAACAATATTCATCACTCAGATTTTTAATGTAAAAACATTTACTTTTAAATACTAATACTGGCATTGCATCACTAACACGATCCTGATATTATTTTATTATAAACACTGAGTAATTAACGCGTTTACATCATTTTAAATGATATCCAGTAAAGCAAATTGGTCCCTGTGCGGCACCACGGCGGTATATTTGACACCCTTGGTTTAGCCCATATTGGTATGGACTAAACCCACATTAGCCCATAATGGTATCATCCAGTCTGCGTGGTTAAAATGGTGCAGGGCGCCAAAATTAATGTATGAACGCTGAAGTCCAGAGGACATGTGGGCCAATCACAGACATTGAGTGAGAAGTTAGTGTCCAATGGCAACATATTATAGCTTGAGTGATACTTATATTGGCCAATCGTTTTCATCGTTAAACGCCTATTGTGGGCGTGGTTAATCACTTCCAGGACGCTCATGACATTTTTTGTTTATCTACACGGGACAAGGCATGGCGTGCGAAGGTGGGTGTCCGAGTACGATCTTTTTCTTAGGTTTAAACTTAATGCACCTTCACTGCAGGCTAACACCGGACGTCAGTTAAAAATTTTTTAGTCAAGTCACCCGTACAAATCACTTTACTTCTTTCATAGATTTCAAAGTAATTAAATTCGAAAGTTGGGATTATAATTCTCCTGAAAGTAGGAGCAGAAAATGGTTTTCTTACATATGCCTCGTTGCTAGTAATAATCAATTTGACAGCTGGGTTGCAGACACATAAAATCTGTGATGTCGATGGTTGAATCACACAAACTAGCGGTTAGCAGATTTTGTCTTCATATTGACCGGAAGTGGTATTACAGGGATGCGATTTTAGAGGAGACTTGTCCATACACATTTGATAAAAGTTGCCTCCGCGTTGTTTAAAGCTGTTTAGATCACTACACATTGGGTGTTTGCAGGAATACAACGGCACAGGTACAGTTAGCGAGTCAATAAGTACCGATGAACTTTATCTTAACGCTATGGTGGGCGGGAGTCAATTAGCCATGCAGGCTAACGTTAGCTGCACAGGTTTCTATTTAGGCTATTCGATCTTTCTTTTAAAGCCTTGTTAAAACTAATGTTACCTTAATTATACGTTAACATTAAAGTTTATGCATTATGTTACCCGTGTTTATGTGCAGCACTCTTCCTGTCTTGCGCTTTGCCAGGAATGGATGCTACTCAGATGATCAGTGACTCAATCTTGGAGTCAGATGAGGAAGATAATGAAGAGGAGATCGAAAATAAGAGGGGACGACCGTTGGCTAAACTGTGCATCTTGAAAAATAAACACATACCTGAGGCAGGTGAGTGGCTAACTGATGTTGTTTTTACACGTGATCTGCACAGTCTGGTACTACTTAAGATAGCCTTTATTAGTCCCACATGTGGGAAATGTGTAAATCTTGCATACAGAGGGGGAAACATTTGATCCTTTGGAGAATTTGCAACTTTGCTCAGTTACAATGAAATGAACAGTCTCTAATTAGTATGCTAGTTTCATTTTAATAAAGAGGGACAATATAAACATATTACATAATATTCGATCCCCCTTAATAGTTAGTGATGAAACTCTTGTTGGCAAAGGATCAATATGGTCCAGTGCATTGACCCATTAATTTGGTGAAGTTGTCCAGTACCTTCGCATTAAGACAGCCCCAAAGCATAATTTTTCCGCCTCCATGCTTGACTGTGGAGATGGTGTTCTTTGGGTCGTACTCTGCATTTCACTTCCGAACTTCACTGCCAAAGAGCTGAATTTTGGTTTTATCTGACCACACCACTTTGTCCCACACCTTCTCTGAATCATTTAGCTGTTCACGGGCAAACTTAAGACAAGCCTGTACATGTGCCTTCTTGAACAGGGAAGGCAAGATTTCAATCCATTACAGTGTAGTATGTTATCAGTGGTGTTCTTGGCTGCTTTCAGATCATTAACAACCTCCTCCCATGTAGTTTTGGCCCAGCAGTTGTCACTTTCTCATCAAGCTTTTTGCTAAAATCTTGTCCAGGACATTCTTTGACAGCTCTTTGGTCCTGCCCATGTTGGTGGAGCGGTTGGAATGTAAAAAATGCATTCTTCTGATTTATTGTAATGTTGTACACAGCCAATCTGCAGGTGCAAGAATTCTGGTTGGATTCAAGAGGATCAAATACTTACTTCACTCAATGACATCCAAATCAAAACTTGTAATGTTTTTTTTCCTAGATTTTGGTTAATGTTCTGTCTCTCTCAATTAAATTGATGTTTTATAAACAAATAAAGTAAATTAAACTACACAAATAGGCAACAAATAGGGAAGCCAGTTTGGGAGTATGCGGTTTCAATAGTATTTGCTAGTAAAAAGCTGAGCTGCAGCATTTTAAACAAGCTGCAGTGACACACTGACACTCGAATAAAGACACTAAAATGGAATGAAGGAATAAATAAATAGATCTGAACCAGAGAAATGACTTCACCTTTCTGACTATATATCTAAGTATATTGTTAATGATGATGCTCTCTTTCACACAGAGTTTCCCCTCTTTTTGGGTGATAATGTGCTTGGCCGTGACCCCAACTCCTGCACTGTGCCCTTGCCGGCATCCTCAGTGTCCAAACAGCATGCTACTATCTGCCTTTGTGTGTACCGGAGACGTGCCTGTCGCAGTGAAGTGGACATGGAAGCTTTGGTTTGGGACTTAGGGAGCATGAATGGGACCCGCAAGGGCCGCTTAAAGCTGACTCCTAATGTACGCTATGCCCTCAGTGAAGGTGACAGTTTGGTGGTGGCGGACATCCCGTGTCAGTTTGTCATTTGTGGCGTAGACTCTTCTCAGGGGGACGCAAGCTCTCCTCTGAGACAAAATTCAGGGGTAAAGACCAAGTTGCCAGATGCCTCGGGAGAAAAGGGAGATGACACAAGCACAGACAGCAAGAAATGTGTCAATGGAGGGACAGAGACTCCTGTCAGAGCCAGCTGCCTGACCTTTGAGCAAACTCCCCATCAGCCACAGGGGACCTTGGTCCCAGAATCTGACTCAGACTCAGACAGCGAAACAGGAGTAAGAGGAGAAAGAAGACGAAGGACTCTAGGTTTGTACATTATGTAAATATTTATAACTATTGAAGCTATGCTTTTTGGACCTGGTGTTTACAAGTTCACTTTTATTCTCTTTGTAGTGTCTGATTCTGACTCCCATAAATCCAGCCCCATCAGCTCGTCATTCTTGAGTCCCCCAAACAAAGTTGTCCCTGAAAGGTATACCCATAAAAATAAGCTATTTATTGGTATTCTTTTTGTAACTGTGATTATACTACTGGCTTAGCCATACCCCATTAATACATATGTTTGACTTGTTCATTGTAAGACCTGTTAATTTGTTTTTCCCTGTTCTACAGTGACAATGAAAGCCCCATGACAGTCTCGTCTTCCTCTAAAAATAAACCAAACAGACATGACAGCTTCACCACACAGGAGACAGATGTAGATGCGGCGCGACAGCAGTTGGAGGAAAAAAAAGTGGTTGCACTTGTGGAGGACAGTGAAGAGGAGGAAGAAAGAGCAGTGCAAGCGGGGACAAAGTCTCTGAAAGGGGGTTGGCATATGCCAGTGGAAAAGGAAAGCAATGCCAGTTTTACAGGAGACGGTGAATTGTCAACACCAGCAGTCTCTACAGACGCAATCCCTGCATTTAACATGGACAGTGACACTGATGTGGAGGGAGAGGACGAAGAAGTGGCATCAGCGGGGCCTGTGACCTTGAATACAAACCAACAAGTTGATCAACCTCCAAAGACGGCCCAGTTTCACATGGACAGTGACACAGATATCGATGAGGATGATGATGCTTCAGGTAAAGCTCCCAAAGCTCTGCCTTCTTCTGATGAGAACGCCAAAACTCCTCATGCTGTTTCAGTTATTCCACCTGAAGGCGTCACCATGGACAGTGACACTGATGTGGACGATGATGGGGTTGTGTCAGACGCTGCCACAAAAGCAGGACCGACAGTATGTCAGAGTGCGCACACAGCAGACTCTGCTTTTTCAGTGCAGGCAGAAGATTTTCACCTCCACAGTGACACTGATGTAGATGAGGACGAAGCAAAAAATACAACAGATGAAACACCTAATAAATCAGATATAAAGCTTACAGCTCTTAAATCTGCTCCTGTGGCTCCTGACAACCTGCAGGTAGAGAGTGACACGGATGACGAGGCTCTCCCTGTCCCTGCCACCAGTAAACCCTTAGTGGTCGCTGCTGTTGCAGATTCACGCCCCACTGCAGTTGCAGATGCTGATTTGGAGATTCTCTCTGACAGCGACACAGATGTGGAAGATGCATCTCTTCTGGCTATACCTGTTGGTGTCACAACCTTGTCAGCTTCTCCTGGCCCAACTTTAAAGGCTTCTCTGGCAGATTCTGATGCAGATACAGATGTGGATGAATCTAGCGTGCCCCCTGTTGGGGATGAGGCTAAACCAGCTGATGTCAGAGTCGACGGCGATACAGAAGATAAGAAGTCAGATATTGGAGAAGAAGGTGAGGACCAGGTGCCCAGGCTGCACAGGGAAACTACACCTGGGTTGCTGGCTCCCCTTCTGCAGAACTGCTCCACTCCTGTGCAGATGTCAGGTAATCGATCAATCTTCAGAATTCATTTAGACTGCAAATATCTACTCGTTTGTTTTATTGCATTACCTTTCTAAATACTTTCTAAAATTCAGTAATTGATTATATATGACATACATCAGTGGCACAGTTTTAGGTGAGGCGCAATCTGAGGATAGAACTAGCCTGTGATGTTACAGTGGTCTCTTTACAGGATATCACAATGACTTGTAATGCAGTAATTGCAAAAAATACAATCTAAAAGAAATATAATCAAAGAAAATAATACAAAATATGTGAAGTGTATTGTTGGTGCTCAAAATAAAGACGGCGCCTGCAGGAGAGAGAGGTTTGAAATGAAGAAATCGATCTGTTTTTAAGTGAGTGGACTTGAGATTCTGTGTTAACTTCTTCGATCCAATCGTGTAAAGTGTTTGTTGCGTTGCGATGAGAAAGCATCAAGTTTAAATTGACTTTTACTTTGGATTTCAGATGAAGAAGTGGAAGACATGGCAACTCAAGCCTTCGTCAGTCCCTCTTCAGGTTCATTAAGGCGTGAGTAAATGACTTTTAATAATGTCAAACGAGTCTGTTTCAAAAACATTAGTTCATTTTTTTTCTTTTGGCCAACAGGAGCGGCAGTGCCTGCAGTAAGACCTGTAGTATTGTCGTCCTGCTCAGACATCCAGGAGGAGGAGGATTTTGCTGTGGCTGAGACGCAG
This sequence comes from Rhamphochromis sp. 'chilingali', assembly GCF_963969265.1. Classification (NCBI taxonomy): domain Eukaryota; kingdom Metazoa; phylum Chordata; class Actinopteri; order Cichliformes; family Cichlidae; genus Rhamphochromis; species Rhamphochromis sp. 'chilingali'. The sequence continues at coordinate 25,366,962 of NC_137938.1, forward strand.
TCCTTTACATTTCAGAGCCGTGACCGTGTGAGCAGTGAGGAACCAACCCAAGCTTTTGTACTTGAGTCTTCTTGTGACAATAAAAATGACCAATCTACCAAAGAAGAGTCTTTCCAACTGGGACTGTCTGACAGCAGCCACCTGCAGTGTCCAGACCAAGCTTTAGCTATGGAGAACACCCAAGCTTTTGTTTCTGTGGAGAGGGGTGTGAACCTGGAAGATACCCAAGCATATGCAGCCATGTCAGCTGCAGACAGATCCTCTGCAGAAAATGACGCGAACCTGGAGGCCACACAGGACTATGTAGAAGATAAAGAGACTGAGCGATATCAAGTAGATGTGGCCTTAGAAGCAACACAGGTATATGTGGCAGAGCCGTACAGTCACGCTGAGGATGATGCAGATGATGATGCTTGTGAGACACAGCCTTCAGACTTTACTGCCTCTTCTACTCTTGCCATAGCAGAAACCCAACCAATGTTGCCTATTGCAGGAGAGGAGGATCTGGCAGCTGAAAATCCAGTTTGCTCTGTTCAACAAATTCAGCCGAGATCCCTCAAGGAGGATGGTCCAAAGGCAGCTCAGCCTCAGGAGAAGGGCCTCAGCGACGCTCAGTCTGTAACTGAAACTCAGCCCGTGTGTACAAGTGACAGTGAAGCAAGTGATGATGAAGGCTCATTTCCAGCTCAGCGAAACAGAACAGCAAAGCCACTGCCACTTGAAGAAGCGCAGACACAAGATCTCACTTGTTCAGAGTTGTCGGTTTCTGAAACCCAGCCAATGCACGGTGGAATTGCTGAAACCCAGCCCATGGCTACATGTGACGATGATGATGAAGACTCAATGCCAGGCCCGAGAAAAAGGAAAGCAAAGCAGCTTCATCTTGAAGAAGAGGAGACGCAACCTGTCGCAGACTCTGAGCTCTCCACTGCTGAAACCCAGCCCGTGGCTACATGTGATGATGATGATGAAGACTCAATGCCAGGCCCACGAAAAAGGAAAGCAAAGCAGCTGCAGCCTGAAGAAGAGATGCAAACCCTTGCTAGTTCTGAAGTCTCTGCTCTGGAAACTCAGCCCTTGAGTACAAATGAAGGCCAGCAAAGTGATGAAGAGGATGTGATTGCATGCACTCGGAAAAGAAAAGCCAAGCCACTTCAGCTTGAAGAGGAGCAGACGCAGCCCCTCACTAGTGCTGATGTTGAAACCCCGGCAGTAGTGACAGGTAAATGTGATGATAAGGACTCAATTCCAGGTCCACGGAAAAGAAAGGCAAAGCAGATGAAGCTTGAAGAAAAGACACAGCCAGTCGATAATTCTAAAATGACCCATGTTGAAACTCGACCCTTGACAACAAAAACCGGATTATCGCCTTCAGAAGAATCTGAAGCGGGAACCAGTGGAGCTTGTGTTCCAAATTTAAGAGTGACAAGAGCAAAACCGAGAGAAGAGGAAGATCAGGTGGCGTGTCCTGGACCATCCAAGAGGCAGACTAGAGGAAGGAGTGGAAAACCTTTGTCTGATGGTGACAACAATAAGGAGATGGTAAAACGGGCTAGAGGGAGAAAGATAACGAAGCAGCAGAAACATGATGGTGAGGAAGAGGATGAAACACCGGTAAGAGAAAGAAACAAGCAGGCTGTGAATAAGAGCCTGATAAAGCAACAAGATGGGAAAGATAGAGAGGAGGAAGATGGTGCCGATCTCAGACAAGAAAGAGAAGAAAATGATAACGAAAGGAGGACGACTGATGAAAGAAAGAAGCATCAGGATGAGATAGAAATGCAACTCATGGAAGAGAAGTTAGAAACAGAAAGAAGAGTAAATAAAGAACAAGAAAGATTGCAGGCTGAAGATGCAGCGAGAGCAGAGAGAGAAATCAAGGAGAAGGAAGAACAACAGAAAATAGAGTCTGAAAGGATTGAAAGAGAAGAGCGGGAGAGGTTAGAAAGAGAAGAAAAAGAGAGATTAGAAAGGGAACGAAAGGAACAAGAAAAAGAAACTGCAAAGAGAGAACAAGAAGAGAGGCTTGAGCGGGAGCAACAACTGCAAGCAAGACTCGAGAGAGAAGAAAGGGAAATGGAGGAGAGAGAGAGAGTGGAGAAAGAAAAAGAAGCCCAAGAAAAACAGTTGAAAGAACTGGAAGAAAAGAAAGAGGAACAAGACAAATCCAAAACGCCTTCAAGAGGCCGAAGAACAACCAGAAGAACTATTGCTTCACAGAGCACAGCAGAGCCAGACCAAGACTCAACTGTATCAACCAATGACGATTTCCCAGCAAGGAGAACCAGATCACGCTCAAACTCCTCCAACTCGGTCAGCTCGGAGAGGTCTGCTTCAAGTGTCCACGCCCAGGAAAGCAAGGGCAGAGGGCGAGGGAGAGGGCGAGGGACGAGGGAGACCAGTGAGACACCCCAGAAACCCGTCGCCAGAAGCAGCAATCGAAGGACCACTGTGGCTGCAGGGGCCGTAGAGCACGAGCCTGACTCGTCCAACTCACTAGCCCCTGAGGTTTCAAGCTGCAGCGTGAGCTCTCATAACAGAGGAAGAGGAGGCAGGCAGCGAGGAAGAGCGAGGAAAACAGAACATGACCCAGACTCTATCCCTTCTGTTAGTCAGAGTCAAAGTGATCAGAATTTAAGCCCTGCCAGGGGAAGAAAGGGCAAGAAAGCTGAGGAGTCCTCCAATGAGGCTCTCCATAAAAATGGTAAAGAGGACTCTCAGCCGGCTACAACCACTAGAGGGCGACAACAACCCAGTGCAGCTACAGATGAGGAAGACCAGTCGAAGCAAGAGGAAGCATGCACCAGCGAGGAATCGCTACCTAAAAGAAATGTCAGGGGCAGAGGTCAGAGAGCAGTGAAGAGTGAAACTGTGGAGAAACCAGTTGCTCCTGCGGTCAGTGATGATGATGAGGCTAAAGATAAAAGAAAAGCAACGAGAGACTTGGAGGCAAATACTGGAGCAGATCTCAGCTGCAGCAAAAGGAAAGAAAGATCTTCAAAAACGGCAGAAACAGACGAGGAAGAAGGAAAAGGCAAAACAAACGATGAGATTCCTGTTAGTTTACAAGGGAAGAAAAGAGGTAGAGCATCCACCGCTCAGGCAAAGAAGAGCGCAAAAGAGTGTCTCTCAGAGGTGAAGGAGGAGGAGAGAGAAAAGATGGAGGGTGAGACTGTGGAGAAAAAAGTCAGAGGTCGACAATCAGCGGTCTCGAGAAAGAAGAAAGAGGAGCTGGAAGAAAGTGGAACATCTTTAACTGCCACAAATCAAGATGCAAATTTGGAGGCATCAGAGGTGACTATTGCTTCACTTTTAAACATACGCAGCCAAATGGAAACCATAAAGATGCGGTTTTGATTGAAACAAAAATGCATTAACATTGAAGGGTAAATCAGATGAAATGGAAAGCTGAGTAGTAAATAATTAGTGTCGAGAAGTTCTTGTTGTGAAGGAAGGCTTTTACCTTGGCTCAAGGCCATGGTGCATTTTCCTCTCTGAGTCAGCCTTTTCAATATTGATGAACTACCATCAACATGAGTTACTCTCTCTGTTTCCTCCACTTTCTCTAGAGCAGTCTAACCTGCTCCGCATCACTGCTAATGAATTAAGTGGTTTAGTGGTCATCCAGTCACTTCCTCCACTTACATTTTATGGTGTTTGCTTTCTGGTGCAAGATGTTGTACCATCTTCTTTGCATGTTCCATACTTTGCCCTTCGCTGTCTTCAACCTGTTTTGTTTTCCCTGTCTTTACCTACCCTCTCCCCTATAACAGCCCCAGACTCCAACCAGCAACGCATCCCGGAAGCGGCAAGCTCCTGCAAATTTCTCTCCCGTGGCAAAGAGTCCTCGCTCCTCCTCTGCATCCCCAGCAGCAAGTGGTCGACTACAAACTGAAGGCCAGGCATACAAGGTCTCTGTGGTTGTGTTAGCAAAACACGCATTTTGTGTTTAGGAAAGAGACGCTCATACGGTGGTAGCTAGGCTGATCAAACCTAGCCTAAGACATCGGAATCATAGTGGCAAATCCTATACTTGTATTCTTATATACTAAACATCATATTAAGAAACACTATTCTAAACTATCTTAGCATCTCGACAATGCTCTCAGTCATATTACTGAGCTGTAGCCAGTGAAACGTATTATTTATGGAAAGTCCACCACGTGGTGCTAGCATCACATGCTCTTCCAGTTTTTTCCCAGTTTTTCCTGAAACATGCTGCTGGCACTACATTTAAAATGAGTGCACATGTATGTTTACAATTACAGTTTAATATTGTGTTTTAATCTTTTGGCAATTCATCAGGCTTTAGCCTTATAAACATTTTACTCAGTGTCCTAATAGAATTGTAAAATTCATGTTGTGGTTTTGTTAGCATCATATTATCGATGAAGCTTTCAGAAGTCACCGCTCCTGCTCGAAACTTTTGGATATTTGGACCCATTATAATAAACTAAACACAAAGCCTCCTCCATCTAACCTCTGTGCACAGTGGTCTATTATAACAGCAGTATCTACTCATCCAAATCATTGAAAGTAAAAGGATTTCACTAAGCGTTGCATTCACACTTAGAGCTGCGTAATCAATTTGTGCAGGGTTAAAGTTATTTTTGGTTTGTTCGTGCAGATGAGAGCAGGTGTTTTGAGCTCACGAAATCATTGTTCCACTAACCTCCTGCAGCTTGTTCTGAAATTTCAATCGACTCTCGGGCATGACTGTAAAATGCATGACAGTGCTTTTCTTTGAGAGAAATGCCTAATTTCACACCTCTATTTTGCCTGCATGGCAGATTAAGTTGACTTGAGGCTTTTGCTTTCACAGGTTCTGTTTACGGGGGTGATGGATGAAGCAGGGGAGAAAGTGTTGGCGCGCTTAGGCGGCAGCTTGGCTAAAGGTGTGGGAGACATGAACTGCCTTGTGACTGACAAAGTGCGCAGGACTGTCAAATTCCTTTGTGCACTGGCCAAAGGCATTCCAATCGTCACTACAGACTGGCTGGAAAAGGTATGTTTGAAAAACTGCAGTCAGAAAGTTCTCTCTTAATTTATTGCAGATGTATATTATGATAATAGTCACCCTTCTTGTCTGTTTTAGAGTGGCAAAGCTGGGAGCTTCCTGTCTCCCTCCTCCTTTATTGTTAAGGATCCTGAGCAGGAGAAGAAGTTTAATTTCTCCTTGCACGAGTCTCTAAGGATTGCCAGCAGCCAGCCTCTCTTAAAGGTACTCACTCATTTTTCCTTAGAGTGAGAGGTTGACAGTGTGCCATTAACAGTATTTCCACTAGCAGACGGCACGGGGGTGGTGCATGATGTTTTCGTGATGGGAGCCCATAAACGTTTGAGTCATCCTCAGTCTAAATCTGGTTTAATATTTCCCTTCGAGCATTGTTTGAGCCTCTTTATTGTTAGCAATGTTCAAATCTTCAAAACAGCAGCCTGTGGATTGTTTATCATCATTCTGTGGCTTAGGGGAAAGTAATTTGATATTTGCTGTAAATATACTGATTATATTGCATGTATTATGTTTCTCAGCTTGCGCTATTTCATAGAAGCTTGTAAAGGCATACCTTGTTACAACATAATACCAGCTAAAATTAGACATATAATATCAAATTTCAACCCCAGGAGGCTTTTACTAAATTTCTTGAAGAGATTAAATAAAAATAGATTCACTCATCCATCTCTTTTCTTCCGCTTATCGGATTCAGGGTTGCGGTGGAGCCTATCCCAGCTGTCCTAGGACAAAAAGCAAATAGACCATTGGATGTATTCCAAATAAAAGTAGAGTAAAATGCTTTGCCTTATTTCTGTCTCTCAGGGATACGAGGTCCATGTTACTAGATCGGTTAAGCCAGAGCCAGTTCACATGAAGGACATCATTTCCTCCAGTGGAGCTACCTTTCTACCAAAGATGCCCTCTTCTAATAAGGTGCCAGTTAAGCTGAGAGCCCTTCTCCGGCCAAAACGTTACATGAAATAAGTCTTTGCTTATGATGTTTATTACCTACATTTTAATTCCTCTTCTATTTTCTGTCACCCCCGTCTCCCTCTCTGGCTCTTAGCCTCACACTGTCGTGGTTTCCTGCGAGGAGGACTGGTCTCTGTGTCGCCCGGCTCTGTCTGCATCTCTCCCTGTCGTCACCGCTGAGTTCATCCTCACAGGGATCCTGCAGCAGAAACTCGATTTTCAGTCCCACACACTCTCGCCTTCCACAGCAAATGTACAACCTGCAGGTGGCAGAGGAAGGGGCAGGAGGAAGACTTAGTACTCCCGGAGCAAAAATACAGTGACTGTCTGTGTATGAAATCTTTAGCTGTGAGGTTTGTCCGTCATTTCTGGATACACTTTAAAACTGTAGACCGGTAAAACACCTGTTTAGCTATTGGACTGTGAAAGACTGTATTGAATGTATTGTCGATTGTCCACTGATGTAAATGCGTAATTTACAGACGTCAGTGCTGGAAGAATGTGAATTATTTGACTGTCCATCATCAAATATTTAAAACTAATTTTTAACTTTCCAAGAGAATGAACTGAGAAACAAACAGAAAAGTAGTTAACTTAAGACATTTTGGAAGAATGGTGAAAACTTTCTTTCTAAGCTTGTTTGTGCAGTCTTTTTCTTTTGCCTTATACACACAAACACATTGAAACTGTTAAAGCTACCTCCCCTCTACTTCAAACCCTTCTTTTTTTATGTAGAAACAAGCAGAGCAGGAAATTAACACTGTTAAACTGCTGGTACCCTCCATGTGTGCTAACTGCTTCAGCTCAATCAGCCTGTTTGGCAGGTAACCAACCTTGAAGAGGGAGTTTGTGTAAATCATGGTGGATGGGAGAATAGATGTGGAGATGGTGTCTGTTATGGTATCCAACAGCCTTGTAGTCAGAGGAAAAAAGCTCGTTTCCGGCCTACATAAGAAGTTCATAGTGCCTTTTTAAATGGAGATAATGACGAAGCTACCCACGTGTCTTTCTGGGGGTTTTTTCTGTCTCCATTAACCACCACCATCTACTCCATTAAGGCCTTATCCCATCCTGTTCCTCCAGAGAGAACAAGACAGACTGCGGATGTACCTTCTGCATCAACGCCTTTGTGGTGTTTGTTCTCGCCATCGATGTCTGTTTGCTTTATATGTGGATGTGTATTTTTTGTGTAATGCACAAAGCTTGATTACTGACCCACTGTCACTGCTGTGTCACTGGTGTTTTAAAGATGGTAGCTTGTCATTTTTAGAACTGTTAGCATGCTAATGCCTTAACTTGAAGTCTGTCTTCGTATCAAATAATGAAATGTCTCCATTATAAATGAAAAACATTAAATATTTTCCAGCTGCAACCACACTGTGCCGAGTTTAAAATTTCACAGACTGAAGCTTCTAAATCCAAAAATTGACTTTCAAGTTAAACCTTTTTGTTTTTCAGTAGATTTGATTGTAATTTTAGACTACTGAGGACGTCATAAATGAAGAAGGGGGTAGATAAATTGGGACGAACAGAGGATTAGTGAGGAAGACGTAAGGGCAGCTATGCAATGAAGAGTGGAAAGGTGGTTGGTCCACCTGTGGAGGTGTGGAGATGTTCAGGAGAGAGGGCAGTCAACTTTTTGACCATATTTTTGACACGCCCTTGGAGAGTGAGAGGATGTCTGAGGAATGGAGATGTGTACTGATACTGATTTTAAAGAACAAGGGTGATGAGTGGAAGGGTTTTAACTACAGAGAGATGATGTGGAGGAAAGCCTGGCGAAGTGGAGGTATGCTGCAGAAAGAAGAGGTACAGAAATCAGTAGAAGCAAAACATGACCATGAAACGGAGAGGTGGAAAGGTGAAGTGGATAAAGGATTTTAAAGACGGAGCTGCCAACAGGCAGGAATATAAGAGGAAGACCACCAAGAAGATGAGTGGATGTAAGGTTTGGTGGGGAAGAAGAGGATACCTGGAATAGGGTGAGATAGCGATGGATGATCTACTGTGGTGACCCCAAATGGCATAAGTGGCTCTCCCTTTTCTGGCATCTTCTTGGCAAAAAAGCAAACAAAGCAATAGCTTGAGGAAATGATGGACAATTTTTTGTGTTTATATAAAAAATATGTGGTAAAAATAGGTAGATAAAGGAGGTAAACAACAAATACTTTAATAAGGTAAAAGCATGTCTCAAATTAAAGATAATATAGCCTATTAAAAAATTAAGTACATATAAACATATCAACGATTTATACCCTACAGACGGACAGCATTTGGGCAGAACGTCCTTCTGTCCAGGGTGGCCATCTGTGGAACAGTCTTCCTCAACCCATTAGAGAATGCTCGACATTCAATTTGTTTAAGGCAAAGGTTAAAAACTGGTTATGGACAAATCAAGTGTGTGATCATGTATGCGTTGTATAGTTTTAATGTTTTATTTGGGAACAGAATGGTGTGTATGTGTAAGTTTGGTGATGGAGTTTTTATTATGAATGAATGATGAATTTTTATGAATTATTATGTCTATTTTTTTATGTTTAAGGACAACAGATGGAAATGAGCCCTTGGCTATAATCTGGCATGTTTACATTCATGTAATTTTTTTTTTTTTTTTTTACATTTATGTTCATTAACATGCACTGTCCTAAATAAATAAATAAAGTATAACGAAGTAAAACCATAATTGTTTTTTGTTTTAAAAAAAGCTTACTAAATGCAGTAAAAACATTAATGACATTAAAGTGGATCAGTATATGTACAGGAATGTGTAGTGGACAATGCTGTGCAATAAACAGCTTTGTGCTCTATCGGTATCCTCGTGTATCACCTGGCTGGTACCTCGTTAAATACCCCCCCTAGCTGTCAGATGACCATAGGTATCTCGCGGATGAAGGGTGTCCGGTGTTTCCCGACACGAGTCGAGTGGCTCCGAGAGGGAGCAGAGCCCGACATATTCTGAACATCTCCCAAATGTTGAGCCCGAGTCGTGAAGTGCTGCTCTTGAGGGGGGCGAGGTTGCAAGGGAGGGAGACGACGAGGGAGAAATCAGGCGACGTCCGCACAGATTTTCACCTCTGAAAGCATCCCGGCAGTCTGCTCCGTGAATGCACCGCAGCTCCAGCCGGCCACTCAAAGGTAAGTGCGCTGCAGAGCGCCGTTTTTCTTCACATACATGTACGGATGTGTGCCTTAAACGTGGCCGGTACGTGACGGGTTAAATTCTGCAGTTTTTTGCCTGATGCGCTGTCCCGGCTCTGAGGTGGCTGATAAGACTCCGAGCTGCGGGGTTTATCACCAACTGCACGCTTTACTGGGAACGAGGAGAGGTGTGAAAATATGTTACCTGTTAAACGGTCCCGGCGTATGTAAATTGTGGATGGGGAAATGTTCATTTTTAACAACATGCAGGCTCATCTAAGCAGGTTTAATACAAAGACATACTTGATTGATTTCATTATTGCTGGCAATATAATCATTATATGGAAATTATATAGATATATTTATTTTAGTGTCTCATGGTACTAGTTGTGTGGTCTATTGGGTAAATGTTCTGTTAAGACTTAAAAGCTTGGTTTATAGCTTCATTTCTCAGAGGAAGCCTTGGCCTACAGGCTGTCTCTGCCTTGCTCTGCCTGCAGTCCTGCTCATAAACTGTGGCCATTGCTGCACAGCATCAACACCCAACAAATCCAACCAGTCATTGTTTTCTATCACTGCACAATTATTTCATCTTAAGCATGAATATATCTCACATCTTTTCTTTCATCACCTCTCCTACCATGTTTGTCAATGCTGCACATAGCTCCACCAGCTCCCTCCTCCTCCACCTCCCCGCTCCTCCCTCATGTCCATTGATTTTAATGAATCTGACAGGTGCAAGCAATATGGTGGAAACCTGTCTCATCCTTTAGTTCACTGCAGCAGGCTTTGTAAGAAAATTGGTTGTCAGCTGCTACAGGCTTCCTCTACTAAATGGTACAAAAATGATACTCTCTGATTTCACTTGGACGAGATCTTTGAATTTGTTTTGTTTTCTTTTTCAACAAGAGGAGATCTGCAGTGATGTTTCACCATTCTTTGTCTTGGTGAAGGGGAAACCTCCAAGCTCGTTTTTGACGTATGATGCAATCAAATGCACCATTTTCATTCACTCCCACACGTGTCTCTTGATGCAACAATACTTCTTTCTTTCTTTCTTTCTTTCTTTCTTTCTTTCTTTCTTTCTTTCTTTCTTTCTTTCTTTCTTTCTTTCTTTCTTTCTTTCTTTCTTTCTTTCTTTCTTTCTTTCTTTCTTTCTTTCTTTCTTTCTTTCTTTCTTTCTTTCTTTCTTTCTTTCTTTCTTTCTTTCTTTCTTTCTTTCTTTCTTTCTTTCTTTCTTTCTTTCTTTCTTTCTTTCTTTGATGCCTCATGATTTATAAATGCCAAGCTCTGTGAAGGCATGGTGCAGTACGTACTTCTGTGTAAACCTGCTTGAGCTCACTTGAGCTTAAGCTAGCTTGCCTACTCAGCACGAGGGGGACGTGACCCCGTGTTCCCCGTGCAACGAAAACGAGTTAAGTGAAAATGAAGGAGAAATGATGGAGGTTAAAGACAGAGTTTGCTTTGTAGTTGCCCCACATTTGCAGTCACTGAAGGCATTTCCGCCTCTTTAAAGGCCATGGACAAAGATCTGACTGTGTCTCCGTAAGCGGGGAGTTTGGCGTTTGAAGGAACAGGCACGGGCTTTGATTTCAGAGTGGGATGCATTGGCTTGGATTATATAAGATAAGGAGGAGGAGAGGATAAAAGAGACACGATAAGAGAGAGAGTGAGAGAGAGCCAGAGAAAATTCAGAGAAAGTGGCAAATTAAACAGCTGCCCTGAGACAGGAGGCATGGGATTCGGGTTGAGAAAAGTCATAGTGAGAACACAAAATGTAACGGAGAGACACTGAGAAATGACACCAAGCTGTCAAACAGAAGCACAGAAAGTTAAAGAAGGCAGCTGAAGAGGACAGGGTGAGTTGAACAAGGTCACGGTGGTAGAAGGTAATATCTGTAGATGCGAAAATTATGACAGAAGTGAGAAAACAGAAGAAAAAACAGAAGGAGGCTGAGCGGAGAGGCCAGTGAGGTGGAACGAAGACTGAATGAAGCTTGGGGAAAGGAGAGAGAAAGTCAGGCAAGGGTGGCAGATGGCATGCTAGTCTGTGCCTATGTTGGCATCCCACAGGGCAGTGTATAAATAAGATTATATTATAGCTTAATGCCCGTGTTGTCATGTGCATGCATGTTCATGCTCAGTGAAGCAGGCCTCGTCTTCTCATGTTTCGCATCAAACGCTAAAAAAAAACAACAAGATTTTTTATTTTTTTGGTTCACATATCCTGATTGTCCGTTGCGACTCCCTGAGACTAACTGCTGAGGCAAACAGATGGACGAACGGTTCCCCTTTCGTTCTCTTCACAGCCAACCAATCCTACGTCTCGGATTGCTGGATTAATTAAATACTGACTTCTTCAAGGGTCAGTCTGGTTTCTTTTAGTTAGATGTCACAGTCAGTGCATGATGCAGCAGCTTCAAACAAAGGGTTCAAGCAGAAGAAAAACAAAGATGGGGACTGTTGTTATACAATTACAGTGTAATTTGAGTTTTAGTGATGAATGGACACCACTTATTCATTTGCCGTGAGACAGTGTTCTGTGTGACGCAGCTCTGTTCCATATTTTATTTCAGATACAATAAAATCAGTGGGCTTTTAGGCTTTCTGCCCAGAGTGCTGTGTGAGAATGTGGCAGACACACTGCAGAGGGTTGCATGAGGCCTTCTGGGTAACAGCAGTTCTGGTTGTCAGATTAATACACTGTGAAATGCTAATTACTGTAATTAAATAATAAGGAACAACAAGAGCCTTTTTAGTATTTGGCTTTGAAGAAATATATTCTCCAAAGCCAGTTAGATGGCCGGCATACCGGAAATACACGATCAGCCTAATAGACTGTGAAGATGGCTGCGTGCTTCATCACTTCCAGCAGGAACGGGATGTCTTGTGATGTCTGCAGTGTTACAAAGCGACACTTTAATCCTTACTGCATGTTTATTATCTGCTGCTAAGTGTGACTGTGAGCACTGCAGGTGTTCCCTCCCAGGCCCCTCCTGGGCTTTGTAAATGAAACTGCAGCAAAAATCTCTTTTGCACAAACTGTCTTGATGTGCTGCCTCTGTGTAGCAGAAGGCACTTCACATCACAATAATCCCTTCAGTGTTTCAGCTGAATTCTTCCACAACAGAGACCTTTTTTTTTTTAAATTCCTATGGGAAAACCAGTCGAACTGTTACCCAGATCACCTTTATACTGTGGTCACATTCAGACATTCGGGCATGTTATTAATGAGCAGCTCTTGAAACTGACCCAAAGACATCTGGGCCTCATAAATATTTACATATTCCTAACAAGAAAGAGCCTCTCTTCAGGTTAGACCTTTAAGAAAAGCTTTAAAACATAAACCTAAAACCCCGATTTAAAGCTTATGTACAGTACTGAGCAGAAATCTCGAACAACCCCTCAGTGCTCTATGGTTTGCTTCAAAAATACAAAAAAGGGCAATAATTTATTGAAACATAAATTGTAATTTAGTACTTCAGTAGAATTGTAAAAGGCTTGAAAGTGAAATTCAGTGTATAATACAGCCTGAACTCTCTTAGACAAGCTTTCTTATAATTTCTTTAAGTAGTCTTGTGGAAGGGTTCTCTAGATTATTGAAGGACATTAAAAGCTTTTCTTTGGATGTTGGCTGCCTTCTGTGCTGTTTTCTGTCACAGCGACCTCACATTGCTTCAGTGAGATTGAGATCCAGGCTCTGGGGAGGCCAATCAATGACTGATATCTACCCAGGTATACTTTTAGTGCATTGGCAGTGAGTTAGGGATCATTGTCATGCTGCAATAAGCTGTTTTATGGATTAAAATTAAAGAAATGGGAACAAATTATTTATTATAGCTATCATTTATTATTATCTTTATTACATTGTAATGTTGAGACACAACACTGGCTAATCCCTTGAGTTAGGCCTTTTTTATCCTTGGGTTGAGTCATAGGATACGTGTTAAGTAGCCTAACTAAAACCATTGAAAAAACTTGAGATCTGAAAAAAAGGGTGGCTCAAGACTTTTTTATACAGAACTGTGTGCTATTATATCCTATTTTGTCAACAAAAGTTGCATTTCAAGCACCAATTTTGTGTAAAACCTGTAATTAGAACCAAGAAAATGAAGGGACTCCAAAAGCCCCTACATTCAGTCTCTTCTTCGCAGACAGTTTTTTGGACGGTTAGATCTTTTCTAATTTAAGTCTTTACCTGTACAGAATAAGATAAAAGAGAGGAAAGGCACTTTCAGCCTTAGAGGTATTGCGTAGAGGTTCAAAAGACGTTCTTTTACATAAATAATTAAACAAGGTCATACATATATTATGAGGTCAAAGATGTACACATTTCAATTTATCATGATCTTTTTAAAGTATATAACTAGTGTGCTACTAAACGCTGCACTGTCAAGCTGTGGTCACTGCAGGTGTTTCCTCCTGGTCCTCCTGGGCTTTCAAACACCATAGGATGGTTATTTTTGCTGCAGCCCCCTGTTGCGTTGCTTCTGATGTGTCGGCATGAAAGCCAGCCATTCAAACCATCAATATCAACTGAGCAGTGCTGTAAACCTCCACAGGGTCTCGTAAAAGTCATCATTGTCTTGTTGATTTTCTGTTTTTAGATGTTTCCTGTTTGAGGCACTGAACTTAATGGGTTTTCATGATATCCAAGTAATTTTCCTACTTAAATATAAACTATGTTCAAGTATGAAGGAAAATAAGTACCTTTGGCTTTTATTGTGATTTAATCTGAAGATAATTAATCTTCCCTTTTCTTTCCAGACGCTAAAGAATCGACTATCATGGGGACATTCAGAGTGATCGTGCTTAGCCTTCTGGTCACCACGGGTAAGGCCATTGTCAGCATGGTTTGTTTTTGACAAGACATGCAATTAGATGTTATATTAGTACATTTTATGCTATAAGAGGAATTAGAAATTTTTATTTAAGTTTAACTGATGAAAAGGTTGTAAAATATTACTCATATCAGTTTAACTCTAATGCTCTTTTGTCTTTGTTTGCAGCTCTTTCTGCCCCCTTAAAAGGTAAAACGTGTGTCTGAGAGATACTTTTTGATTTGTCTCATATATATTGTGAGCTTTTACTCTAATGTTTGTTTGTTTCTTTGCTTTATCCACCATAAAAACCAGCTGATGAGGAATCTTACACGTTATTCCACGGAGAGGATTTCCACATCCTACTACCCTCCCAAAATGTGGAGGTCACGTTTCATAACAAGTCTGCTCCTCGGTCAAAGGATGTGCACCTGATGAGGGAAGGCAAAGTGGTACACAGTCGGCCTAAACTCGACCGCAGCAACACCCATCTCCTTATAGAGGCTGTGGGTGAGGGAGATGAGGGCGTGTACACCGTGAAGAATCTGGAGAAGCCAGACGATGTCAAACGCATGTCGCTTACAGTCCGAGGTACAGAGTAACAAGACACACATTAAACATGGTGACAGAATTCCTAAAAACCCACAAAATCACACCTAAATTAAATACTGTTTTTACTGTATTTTTACAAATACAGTAATAATCACATAATTGATTGTCATAATTGATATAATAACATAATTGATACTTGATTAGGAATTAAGACGGCGAGTAACACCAAGCTGCTACTAATCACATGCACTTGATTAACTGATCATCAGTAAGTGTGAACGCTTCTACGAAGGCAGAAGTTTGCAGGTCTGCAGCATCCAGGTGATTAACACCCTGCCATGGAGGAACGACATCAGACAAGCATTCTGAGGTTTATTAGTGAGAAAGATTATTCACAAGTGGAAAAAAGTCAAGACAGTTGCCAATTTTCTCAAGAGAGCAAGCTTCAACAAGTTCACTCCGAGGTCGGAGACACTCCAAAAAACCCAAGAGCTACATCTCAGATTGTACAGGCCTCGGTTAGTTAGCATGTTAAATGTTAAACTTCATGAAGTACAATTAAAAAAGACTGAACAATTATGGCTTGTTTGGAAGGGTTGCCAGGGGAAAGCCTTTTATCTCTACAAAGAACACGGCAGCATGGCTTTGGTTTGCAGTGGCATCTAATCAAAGCACACCTCGTGCCAACTTTCAAGCACGGTGGTGGAGGGATGATGATATGGGTTTATGTTGCTGGTAGAGGACCTGGGCACCTTGCAGTCATTGAGCTGACCATGAACTCCTCTGTATACCAAAGTTCCCTAAAGTCAATCTGTTTGATAGCTAAAGCTTAGGTGAAGCTTTGGTCAAGCAACAGGTCGATGATCCCAAGCACAGCTGCAAATCTGCAACAGAATGGCTGAAAAAGAAAAGAATCAAGCTGTTGCAATGGCCCGGTCAATGTCCTGACCTCAATGTTATTAAAGTACTGCGGTGCATAAATGAATGCCAACAAACCTCAATGCTCTGAAGCAACACTGTAAAGAATAGTGGGCCAAATTCCTCCACGATGATGTGAGAGACCGATAAAGTCACGCAGAAAACAATTACTGCATGTTTTTACTAGTGCTCTAAAACAGCATCTGAACATCGTCAAAGACGATTAGTCACATACAATTTGTTAATATTTCCAAAACACAGACAGACACGCCTCCTTATCCCCACTAAATACCTTTAATACAGATTTTTGATACTAGGTATATCTCGCTGTTGCTACTACTTGTGCTTTCAATAATAATTTCAGCAGCTTAATAAACCTACTGTTAGCACATCCTGTTTGTCCTGTGAGAATTACAAGTTGCAGCAATGTTGACTGTAGAGATTAGACTTGCACACAAATGTGAAGAAGGCATTTTGGGCTGGGAGCAGGAGTGGTGGGCTCAAACCCAATATTGATAAAAGCGACCGTAGCGCAGAGCTGTGTACCATATGTTGAGAGTAAATGTGAAATCAAGTGATGAAGAGGTATGTGTGTGTTTGTGTGTAGAGAGTGAAGCTGCCCTGCAGTAATTATGCAGCTCTTTTACCACCAACCCACTCCGCTCTCCTTCCCCGCCTGCTGGTGTCCTGTCGTTATCTCGTCTTTACTGTCTTTCACTTTATTTGGTTTGTATTACTTCCCCTTCATTCCTGTAACTCTGATATTTTTGGATCCTTTGTCCTCTTTTTGCAGCATCTGTCACATCATCCTTCCTGTTCTTTTTTACTCCCTTCTCAAATAAACTGTCACTCTGTCGCTGCTCATCTCTGTGAAAATTTCAGACAGTTTTCTGTCCACTTAATCAAGTGTTTTTTTCTCCGCTTTTATCTTCTAGATTGCACCGTTGAGCAGATGGTCAAATATGGAGACAAATTCAGTATTCATTTGTCGGGGGTGAATCCTCCCATCACCCTTGAATACAGACCCAGAGCTACAGAGGCCAGGGAGACATTTAGGTAGGTGATATTTTAACCCAAGAGAATATGTAATGACATTTTGCAACATTGATGTACATTCAGTGAGACAGAGGTAACAGGAAAGGTTGAGAAAAAGCTCCTCCTCTTTGACTTTCCCTCCTGCAGACCAGGTTTGGTGGTGCTGACTGCTGCAGGGACATCACCGGAGCGCTATCAGGGTCGCGTCAGCACCGGTGGTCCTTATGTCACCCTCAGTGGTGTTACAGATGCAGATGAGGGTAGCTACACTGTCAGAGATAACAAAGGTGGTATTGAACGGAAAGTCTGTCTCAATGTCAAAGGTGAGAGCACATATGAAGACACCTCATGCCTATGTTCTTCTCCTACACTTGGCTTGCTTTAAATGAGCTTCTAACCCCCCCTTCCCCTGCTGCCATAATGGCTTTTTAAAGACTGAAACATTAATGGGCTCCTGCGGGCTGATGCATTTCAGATGATCCATGGAGCTGTAAACAGACTTGTGATTTATTTATCAAATGTCCCTCCTTCTTTTCTGCCTCTTTGTGTCTCAGAGCACAAAGAGTTTGTGAAACTGCAACGCGGTAACAAACTGAAGATCAACCTGATACTCAACAGCTCCTTGGTGTACCTCTACTACAGCCCCAAGAGTGACTCCACACTGCGCCTGCTGCTGGACAAAGGAGAATTTACACCTGTAATTAGAGCCTTTTTCCCCCACTATAGTCCAGCTATGACTCTTTCATTTTTGTACGTCATTTCTGTTCCTTGTTTTCTGCCATATACTGTTACAAATGTGGATGCTGATTTTAAGTGTCTAAGTCTAAGTGGCTGCCCTTTGAGTATCAGATAAATAAGGATTATTTTGAAGTAAGATTCATACCAAAAAATATGGAGCAGAGCATGAAATGAGCATAAACATCCACTTTAATTTAATAATGTTAACAGGTTGGCTTTAACTTTAATAATTAAAACTGAGCTAATACATAGGTATTAATACAACATGATTAATGGGATTTATATTCACTCTATATGTAAAGGCAGACTGCGCGAGTCGGTCCTTGATTTTATACACCTGAATTCAAAGATTAAAAGCTGCGGCTGATTATTTTTTATCCACAGGTATTGTATCTACACACTAGCTGCCATTTACAAATACCCTATATTGTGGTGTATAATATAAAAATATATACATATTATTTTGCACAAAAGCATAAAAAAGCATTCATTTTTCAAACATATTGTAAAAGCAAATTTTATAACTGCTATTGTAATTATGTGTGCCTTGTTGTTTATGACATTTGCCCATATTCTTCTTCTCATTATTTGCAACCTGCTGAGTAATTGCAGCTTTTCTAAGTGCCTGTGCTGAAGTTCAGGCTGTTTTATAGCTGATAAATGCTTCTAACAGACTGTGTGTGTTGTTTATGTTACTTAAGAGCTAAATCCTTGTATCAGTCAGTATGAATAGGTTTGTATTCCATTTCTCATCAGTCATTCATGTTTAATGTTTATTGCTCTAATCAGGATTTCTGTATTTGATGCCAAGTATGAAAATGTTTGTTTTTTCACGGTAGGCCCAAACAGAGCTGGGTTTCGAGAACCGTCTGTCTCTGGAGGGCTCACTGGTCATTCTGGATGACGTCAATGATAAAGATGAAGGCCTGTTCACGATTAAGGACCTACAGAATTTCACTGTGTCTACTGTCTTCTTTGAAATGAAACGTAAGCAAGGAGTGGGGAAAACACTAATAGACTGGGTTGTATTGCTGTTTATGCTGGTAAAAAGTCATTCCATCTAAAATGCACTGGATCTGAAAAATCCCCCTAGCTGAACCCTACAAAGGGAGCTGATTTGTTTAAAGTCATGCAAAATGTTAGCTTTGAAATTCAATTTCAAAATGTGTAAATTCAAATTTGGTGTTTTTTGATTCGCCTTATTTTCCTGAATTTTTAAGCCCTCAATGATAACATTTCTAACATGACTTTAAATTAGAAGACTGTGAAGACTGTCTTTGGATGACTGTTATGTTAGTTAGTAATTCTAGGTCGACCATAGGTGTGAAAGGGAGCATAAATGGTTAACCGTGGATGTGATCTTAATTTTACAAGTGTTTAATAAAAGTAAAAATGCTTAAAAATATGTAGAAATTAGACATTTCATATGCCTTACCCTGTTTTGACCAGCCACCTCTTCCACGTGATGATATGACCCTTTAAAGTTTACCCAAAATATAATCTTTTAAAACTTTTCTCCAGTGAATTATCGGAGAACAATAAGTCTACTCTACACCATAGGCAATACATTTTTGCTCATTTTTGCTTAGATTGTGAATTTAAGCCATTTAAGCTTTTTAAAATTAAATGTGCAATTCAGCCCTTAAAATGTCATGTGGCCGTCTCCTGTACCTGTGAAGTAATGAGGGCTGAAAACTTCTGGAATTTGTTTTCTGTATGCAATAGAATTTCAACACATCAATGAGAAGTCGGTTGAAATATTAATATCTCTTTTCTGCCGTGTGTCCTTGTAGCCTATAAGCTGGAGACACTGTATGTGGCCATCATAGCCCTGCTGGGCCTGCTGGCTTTCCTTCTGCTGGTCTGCCTGCTGTCCTGTCTGATCAAAGTGAAGAAAAGGGCCAAGAGGGCTGCCGCCCTGGAGAAGATTGCCCAGAACGCTGGAAAAGAGGAGGAAGGAGAGGCCTTCAGACAGGTTGGAGAAAAAAATACACTACTGACGATGTGATGAAGAGCATAAGGATAGAGTGTGCTCGGATATAATGACAAGTTCTGCTCTGTGTACGTCTTCAAAGGTGGTCAAGAACATCACCAAAATGAGCGAGGAATCCAAGCATTCCCAGGCTGACAACACGGAGAAGTCACAGAGCACTGAGGTGGATATTAAAGTAAGGAAATGTGTTATTTCCCACTTAAAACTGAGTCACTGAGGTTTCTAATGATGTCTCAACTCTTATGCTGTTCTAAGCGTTTACAGAGAGTCGCAGCTTATTCAGAACGCTACTGCTAGAGTCCCCACTAAGATCGAGAAAGCGGATCACGTCAGTCCAGGTCTCCGATTTTTGCAGTGGCTTCCTATCTGACGAAGAATGGATTTTACTCTATCACTATGATTTTCAAAGGCTTGAATGATTCAGGGCCAAAATACTTTTCTGATGTGCTGCTGTGTCATGAGTTGTTCTGACTCCTCAGGTCTTTTGGGATAGGTCAAGCAAACAAACAGCCAAACATGTCAAAGCATCTTTGAGCTTTGCTGTTTTTATGCGCCACATCTCTCGAACTATCTCCCAGAAAACCTGAGGTCTGCCCAAACTCTGTTCTTTTAAATCAAGGCTGAAAACATTTCTTTGCCACTGCATTTTACACCTTACCTTAAGTTACATTTGTTAAAACCTCGCATTGCACTGTAGCTTCGCTGTGACATGTACTCTCCTATTTTATTCGATTTTAGCTTATTATTATCTTCCAGTTTACTTTGTGGTTTTAAATCTTTTGTATATGTGCCTTTTTATGTCCCCTTTTTATATCGAATGCAACTTTGAATCAATTTGTTGTTAATAGACACAAACAAACTTGCTTGACCTTGTCTTCCTACCCTCAGGGTCTCGAGGTTTCCTCTAAAGAAGTTGGAGTTGGTAATCTAGAGACCAGTGACTCCGGCGTTGGCTTTAACACTGCTCTCCCCCTGGACACTGACACTGAGGCCCCTGATCAAATCCCTGACTCTGAGGCTGTAAGCATTTCTATTGCTCCTGAAACCAAACCAAGTCCTCCGCCTGCTGCCGAATCCAAGCCAAGTGCTCCACCAGCTGTGGAAATTAAGCCCAGTCCTGTACCTGAAACTAAAGTGACCCCAGCCCCGGAGACCAAGAAAACTCCTGATAAACCTGTGGAGGAAAAGTTGGATGTGCCCAAAGGAGCAGCTGTTAAACCTAGTCCAGCCCCTAGCCCAGAACCCAAGGCCGATAAAAAACCTGCGCCCAGCCCAAGCCCAGAGCCTAAACCAGCTGTTCCCAAAGCCACCACTCCAACACCTGATAGTAAGAGTGCCCTTACTCCCACCCCTGAGCACCCCAAGCCAACCACACCAGAACCAATTACCAACGGCACACCCGAACCTGGACCGGATTCCAAACTGAGCCCGGATCACGCCGATATTATCAAAGGCTCAGCTCCAAAAGCAGTCGCTCCTAAAACCCCTGAAGTGGAGCTGAAAGCTAGTGGTGCCATATTGGAGGCGGGCAAAGATGGCACGGTAGCTGAGGACTCAACTACTACCACCTGAGAAGTGCAAAAACACAAAGGAAGCCCCACAGATCTTGTCCACCGCTCACCACTACTGTAGACAATCGAACACCCCTTACCAAATGATGAGGAAACCACTGCAGCTGGGGCGAGGACCTCGATTTAACATGTCTAATGCCTGAACACAGTATTACCTTGATAATCTCACTTATCTGTAACTAACACTTAAACCTTTGAGACTTTCTGGCTCAGAAACACTTCACATAACATGGCTTTTGATTGTTAAACATTTTAGTTGTACACGCCTCGCAGCCTTGTTTTTCTGTTCATTTTTAAAGTTAAACTGCCAAACTGCAAGTTCAATCCTTTGCAGAGTTTACAACTAAAATGTTTACTCCACATGAGGTCTTTTTCTAAAGTATCCTGAAAGGTTTACGACATTTCATTGAAACAGCTCACTACAACAGCTTATTTGACCCTAACTAACCATCATTTCCCATTTCGACGCTTGTTCCTCTAGCAGCACATGAACAGCACATGGATGAAGCCGATAAAATCTTTCAGCTGGTGTCATCTTAAGCCTCCTAAAATATGTGATGGCACCGATATCATCTAAATGAACTAAAAACCCCATCAGATCACACTGCTGGTGAAGTTTTATACATAGCTCAATTTTGGATTTCATTCACTTGAGCCAGTCCTCTAGAAACATCCGCAGTGCATTATCACATTAACCACACACCCACACACACTTATACTAAAAATACTAACCACATTATTTCTAGTCTTTGAGATTGAGATTCACACTCCCAGTGGAAATTTCAGACGATTAAATTGTGTTTTGCGGGCTGATCCCCCAAGTCCGGATCATCCACTTTATTGTCTTTGATCTGGATTTCCCCATAGCTCCATAAAAATCCCAGCACTCTTACAATTTAATGGGAAACTCACAACAGCTAAAACTTCCAGCAGCTTAAAGGGACCCCCCCGTGCCTGCAGTATGAAATATAAAATCAAAGTGTGTGGTAAGTTCACATTGTTAGAACATGATTCTTTTGCTCTTTTTCTGCCGTCATCACCACCTTCTTTTTTCTTTGCCCCTGTTCATTCTTCTTTTTGTGTTACTACGACCACCAAGGAGGCTATATGACTGATTTGGTTGATTGATTAATTTACAAAAGCTATTAGTGGATTCATGTGACAGTTTTAAAAGAGCTGGGCTTGGTCCGTCTTAGAAGTGATCAGTTATTGAATGTCATCCAAATCTGGATCCAGGGACTTTTGAAAAAACAAATTCCTCAGCATTTTTTGTATTTCACCCCATATCGTCACAAATGAAAACTGCGAGACTAATTCGGAGATAATCATGCATTATGTAGAGGGGATTTTAGCCTCAGTGGAGGTCTTTCACTTCTCCTTCCTTTCTTTATCCTCACGCCCCTTTCTTCTTCTCCCTCATTCTGCTTTCATTTGCTTGCTTTCGTTTTTGCTCGCTTACATAAATGCTGTAAAACTTGGCAGAAACTAAATATTTATGCCTCACTGGCTTCAAAAACCAGCAGTATGGAGCCTTCACCAAATCCATGACACTGTCTGTGTTGAGCTGACCTGGTATTCAGGATGTCCAGTCAATGCAATTTCAGCTGAAACTCTTTTGGTACTTATGGTAAAGAGGAGGTGTGCAGGTTCGTTTTAATGTGCACGTCCCTACTTCATGTTTTAACTGACCAGTGGCAAACCAGTGACTGTCAGTGTTTGATGTACACACTGACAGTGTGTACATCAAAAAAAGCATGTTGGATCAAATGGTCAGAGGAATGTAGGGAAACTAAAAGTAGATCCGTATACAGTCAGCTGGCCTTTCTTTATAGCTTTCCTTACTAAAAGAGTTTTCTTATGAGTAAATGAATAAGAGGTGTTTTGTCAGCATCTGAAAAAGCCATAAAATGAGCTCGATTTAGATGTCAGATTTGATACCAAGAGCAACAGAATAAATAAACTAAAATTACAAAAAATACAAAATACAAAAATACAAAAATAAACTCAAGGTGCCTCAGCATTAGATGGGTTAACAGCGTCAATAAGTCAGATGTATTACACATGGACAAAGGTCTTTTAATGTAATATGTGTACAAAGACGTATACGCCTGCTCTCCAGCCTGCATCTGTGTGGGAACCACAACGCTATTTGGCAGTACTAACAAAGCTCTTCATATAAATACACACAGATACAGACACACACATGTAAAACACAAACATGGACTCCAGCCTTGTAAATACTGCATGTGTATGCAAGTGTAACCCCTCCCCACCATGAGGCTGAATGTTTTTAATGTGTCATACTTAATATTAAAAAAGAAAATCATTTAAATTTCTCTACAAACTTCAATCTAATATATAAATATATATATATATAATTATATAAATATACACACACACTATATATACTAATATTCACTAATGTATTGAACTAAATCAACTTCCAAATATTGTAAATTCCCATCGAGACTGTATTAGCCTATTTTAGACCAGTTATTATCCGCTGCTGTCAGCACACCGTATCTCTCACACTATTTACATATTAATAATGTTTAACCAGTGTCATTTACAGCATTGACTGCAGCATGCCCACGGCACGTTCCGCTTCTATCGTCCAGACGTTGTGTCAGTGTGCGCGAATACAGGAGTGGTGTTTTTAATGTCGCCATCGTTGTGTGCGTTTTAAAGTCCGTATGCCTATGATGCACGTATCTATAAGTGTGCGTGTGATATATGAGCGAGTGTGTGCTGAATCTATGCACAGGGAGTTTGTACAGAAATGAAACTCTTATGTGTGCTTCTCCATTTGTTGTGAGCAAAGTATCCATGTGCCTGCTTCAGTCGTCTTGTAGTGTGAAGAGAAAAAAACAAAAAGTGCAGTGTTTTAAATCATGAGTGTGAATGTGATGGAAGCCACAAGAATATTGTAAAAACGTATTGTAACTCTGAGATATTCAAGTGACTCTTTGTCTTTGTTTTAGTGCCTAAAATGTATATTGGATAGTTGGCCTGTGCTCTGTCGTTAGCCGCATTCTAATGGCACCTTTTTAGTGAGGAGGATGTTCACTGATCCAGAATATGCAGTTTGCACACCTGAATGAACAAAGCAAAAATTGCCGGCTAACCTACGATGTGTTAATGTGAAAGAAATGTGTGTGATCAAAGTGATTAGAGCCTGACCGACATATCACCAGAAAGATTTTTCTTCAGTATTACTCAAAATCTGTGACTGAGTCATAAAATCAGCAGGAAAGTGTTTACAGAGGTCAACCCAGAAAGCTGTTGCTTAAATACAAGACAGGAAACAGAAAAAAAAATCAAATTAACCAGTCAAAACTTCATAGATAGGTCAGCTGACATATAATAGGTATTGGTTAATTGGCTAAGTTACGCCCAAGTAAATGATCTAGTCTGGTATTTACTTGGGCGTAACTTAGCCAATTAACCAATACCTATTATATGTCAGCTGACCTATCTATGAAGTTTTGACTGGTTAATTTGATTTTTTTTTCTGTTTCCTGTCTTGTATTTAAGCAATTTTTTACAATGATTTACTATGACCCTGATGAAGGCCACAAGCCGAAACGCGTTGGTCAATTATTAAAGTTGTTCATCTTCCCTCAAGTGTTACTGAAGTTCCTGCTTTATGATTGATGTGTCTGAAAGAAAAAAGCATTTTTAAATTACCAAGTATTGCTTCCGGTCTTTAAACTCTTTTGTTGGTTGGGCTCTAAAAGAGATGAAAAGAGTCTGATTTAATTGTAGGCAGCATACAAGCAAAGCATGTTTCCATTAACAGTGTCTATGGGTTAGTTTGGAGTTTGTGAGTGAGTTCATGATAGCAGCAGATGAATGACAAAGCTTTGTGTGGGTTTGGGTTATGTTGTTGTGAGTGGTTAATGAGAGGTGGCTAAAACTACATTTCCACACAACGCCACTACTGTGTGCTGTCAGTGATTGCAATAGAAAGCCACTTAGAGTGAGTATGAGTGTGAGAGAGGCAGACGGTGAGTGGAAGGAAGAGTTATTACAGCTAATTGGTGCCAGAGGGATTGTGGTTTCATACCCACCTCTGATTAGAGAAAACCCCCACCACTTTTAAGACCACTGGTACTCCTTGCACTATGTGAGTTGTCTCTGCTCTGATCCTCTCTAATTCCTGCTCCTGGCCTGGTTGTGGTGTGATGTCTCACATGGTCTCTCTCTCTCTCTCTGTACTCCCTTTTTGCACAACACTTCACACAGATGTTTTGTAAAGACAATATCTTTATTTCATGTCTAAAGGAATACTAAGAATAAACAAAAGATTATGACATCTGCTGCCTTGCTGTCTTAGTTTTTCTTTCTCTGCAATTAACAACCTTTCAGAAGGACAGTGCCGTCTCAGGGCTATCCCACCAAGCGGAGATCTCACACAATGCCAGCCGTGATTTGTTGTGGGGAACACATGTCACTTTCTGACCACATTAATCCCCTCTGGTGCGTTTTGAGCTTCCATAGCTGCCCCAGGACACAGGACACAGAGCTATTTATATGTAGGCCAAAGGTAAGAACATCACAGCTCTGTTTACACCTGCTGTGGATCCTGAAGCTCCAGATTGGCTGCAAATGACAACCTTAAAGAGTGAAGGAAAGTTACAGAAGCAGTGACCTGTGTTTATTTCATAAACTGAGTTTTTCCATTTATACCCTCTTTTACCAGGAAATAAGTGCATAATCAATGAGAGGGACTCTCTTCTTCTTAAAATGAGAGACACAATAGAATCACTGTAGCAACTATTAATTTTATTTTTGACTCATCTAGCTATTATACTTTTGAGTAAGATGTTAAGTAATCCAGTTGGAGAGGTGCTTCAAAAATGAAAAATCATGATGAAATCATTGGCAATTAATTCTGCAAATGTCTTAATGTTCGGTTCCAGCTGAACAGCTTCTTATAGGGAAGGGATAAAGATGTTCAGTGGTGCCATATTCTTTCCATAATCTGTGTCACATGGGTTGTAGAAGGGAAACAGAGGAACCTCCACAGTGCCCATGGAGAAGGTGTAGATTGGTGCCATGGTAAGGGCATTATAAAAAGTCACCTCCTCCTTTTCACAGTCCAAGAACACGCCAATGCGGACGAGGCAGAGCGACACCTTGATCTTTATCGGGTCTGGGTCAGTGCAGGCTAGGATAGAGCCGCTCTTCAGTGCCAAGGTCCACAGGCCGTTGGAGGTGCCTGTGGCAGACATCTCCCCTCTTGGGACGTCTTCTCTTGCCACACCCAGCCTCCACGCCGTCTTGCTCCCAACCTCGACCTCCCAGTAGTGTCGCCCTGTGGTGAAGCCCTCACGGCCCAGCAAGCAGTAGTAATAGTGAAACTGCCGCGGGTTGGCCTGGAAGTCTTTTGTGTCTTTATCCTCATCGAACCAAACTGAAGTGCAGGACTGGGAGAGAGTCAGATTCGGGTGTGCTGTTTCAGGGTCAAAGGTCACTGATGTAATATCTAGAAACAGAAACAGATTGAGGACAGTGACTGATGCTGCTTATTCACATGTGTATTGCATCGAATGAATGATGCTGTATGGAAATACTTGGGTAGAGGCAGCTTTTCATGTGTTTCCATATTCTGTACTGGATGGGACCGACAAACTGGCCAGAGCGAACCTCTGTGTCCACCTCCGCTGGGAGAACAAAGCTGACCTGAGATCTGTTAGGACACAGAGGGAAGGACTAAATGGTAGGAGGTCCATCTGTGAGACAGTCTCACAGATGCTAAACGTCCATACACACAGGATAAATGAGTTAAGAGGCAATGTCAAGATTCAGATTATTTACTAAAGTCACGCTACTGAGAAAACGTACCTTTTAATGAGATCTTGAATTTCCTACAAGAAAAGAATTCAGCCTTGATTAGTTAAAACAACATAACAGAGCACTTTTCTCATAGAAAGCTTTGTATTTGGACACGGGTCTGCTGTTTGGGCTTTTGTTTTCTAAATGAGAAACTGCTTTTTAATCAAATCAATCGAATCTAATGTAATACTTATTGATCAAATAAGTGCCAGTAAAGTGGTGTTGTGTAAGGGTGGCCCTTTGTAAACATGCATGCTCTAACTGTGAAAGTGTTTAAAGAGGATGAACAATTATAGAAAGTTATTTTTACTCTAAGGCGAGTGTGTCAAAGGAGCAGGGTGGAAAACAGTGGCTCTAGATAAAGCACTGTATTGCTGCTGCTCCTCACCACACACATAAACCCTGCCTATCAACACACCACAGCTTTGCAGAGTATAATTAGAGTCAAGTTCATAAAAGCCCAAGTTTAATTAACAATCACATGTCGTGTCTTCTTATTCAGTGACACTCTTCCTCACTTTGATCAGCTTAGGACTGTCCTCCTCAGTCAGCTTGTTGTTGAGCACTGCGATGGCTTTTTCCAGGTCTCGCCCTTGCCCCGCTATCTTCTTCTCTCTCTCCTTCAGCTGTTTCAGTTGCTTCTGTCTCTCCCTCCTCAGTCGCTCCAGGTCCCTCCACTCCTCCTCATCCAGGAAGCGGTGGAGGTTCTGAAACTCTGCTCTGATTTCCCTTTCTAGGTCATCAAACCTGTTCTGAAAGATAAATCAGGGAAAATGGAAAGAAAGAAATTTAGTATGTAGGTCAAACTGAAGGGTTTCTGTGTTTAACCAATGCTGGCTTCAGCACACTCAATTAGTCTGCAATAAACTGAAATAATTGTGTGTAAAAAGAGATAAAAGATAATGAATAAGGCGGGGATGGTACCTCTACTTCCACTGATTCTATGTATGTCTCTCTTTCTGCTTCTCTGCACTCATCTACCTCATGCTTGATTCTTTTAATAGCCTGGATGAGCTTTTCCTGTAACACACACACACACAAAGGAGACATAACCTTGCAGATAAAATACAAAGAGAACAGGAATCCTACTGCAAACAGTTTAAAAAAACAGGAAGCTAAAAATAAAGAACGTTCAAGAGGTAATGTATCTGCTCTCAACTGTTCCAAACACAGCAGCAGGTGGAAACCATAGAACTCGAAGCTTACCTTTTGACCACAGAGAAGGCTTTTTTGGCAGTTGTTGTTGGTGTCTTTAGCGTGGTTTTGGTACATTCCAGTTTTCTGTGTATAGGACAGAGCAGGAACAAAAAGACCTCTGTGAAATTGAAATAAGAGCGAAAGACGGCGTTAGAAGGAGAGAAACAAAATTAATGACATACAGCACAAACACATCAATATGGGGAGGGAGAGCAAAGGAGCGAGAGAGGGAAAACACACATGCCAGTACAACGAGAACAACAGTGAGATACAGTCAGACTATTAGAGCAACGAGGACGTACATCCAAGCAGAAAATTAACAAGAGGAAACGTATTGACAAGCACAGATCAGCAGCCACAGCCTGACTCGAGAAAATATGGCTCCATTAAAAGTAAGGGAAGAAATGGAGGGGTGGGAGAGAGGCAGATGACTGGAGCTGCCAGGAGGGCTTGCTGGCTGGCTGGCTGGGTGGTTGGCAGCAGCGATTTATGGCAGCAGACACAGAGGAGTCTATTTCTGTCTGCCAGTGTCTTTGGAAACAACGAGAGGGGCGGCAAGTCAGTGAGATATTGTGTTTCATATTGGCAGTTGTTTTGCCTGGAAGGGAGACAGTGTGTGTTTATTTTTGCAAGGTGGCTCTCTGATATCTGCCTGATCTGGAAGGTGCATTAAAAGATGCTGTTTCGCTATCGGTGCCCTGCCGGGTTCTATATCGACTGCAAGGGGTGGCATCTTGAAATGTGCAGTCAGCGTTTCCCTGCCCTTGGAGAAACACTATCTGCGCCCACTGCTTCTTCTCACTTTGTGTCTTAAAATAATAAATAAATAAATAAATAAACCTCCCTCCAGCCTGTCCACTTATCCAAACTTTTTTTTATATATATATATCTCTGTCTCACCCACACCCCATCAACTCCCCCACACACACTCAAGGGTCTGGCTGTGGGCTACGTGCACTGAAGCATCTCTGCAAAATGTTCTTCATCTATAATTCATGGTGCTGGGTGCTGGCCAGTGACTGTGCTGAACTAAGGTTGAGCAGAAAATTCAGTGCACCGCAGCATGCGGCAGGTGGAGGGGACAGGGAGATTTAATAAAATGCAGAGTCTTGACGCGCATGCATGCTACGTAACTCTTGACTGAGGATAAAAGTAGCTGTAAAGCATTGCTGGCTAGCAAATTTAGATATTTAGAATATAAAAGGATGTTTCATGAGCTTTGTGATCGATTCCTAATAAATCAGGTCTAGTTTCACAAACTATTGTGTTACAATACTAATACAGATAATGCTTAATACATAGAAAAAAACTACTACTAGTAATATATGTCTAATACTTTATACTAAAAGAAATAAAAGACATCTGATGCTTGCATTTGTTCATGTGGAACTTTTCTTTCCCTAAATGTGTATTTATAAAAGCTTGAAATCTGCACATATTTGATTTGGTATGGGTTTTACTCTGGATGACCTCCCTAACACAATCCTCCCAGGGATTTGCGTCTCCTCTTCGTGTTTATTTATACATTTAGAAAAATTTGAGAAGTTCCCACCATGCAGAAAACAAGGGAATAAACACACAAGAGAGCATACTATGTCAAACCCAAGTTTGGAACATCGGGCACAGAAAATTGCAGGGAGACATATCTAAGGGAGTTCAGCAGAACCCCAGTGCAAAAAGAGAGAGAGATGAGGAGGAACAATATGAGGAAATTTGATTTGCAAGAATTCACATTTGGATTACTCCTCGTAGGCCAGAGAGAAAGGTTCAGGCTACGGAAGACTGGGCCAAGGTAAGCCCATATTTTGGTTTTCTGCCCTACACTGTTCCTTTCAGTGACTACTCCTGCTTTTATAAGTTGCAACCAGAAAGTTGATCCAAGTCTGCATAACAGGTCTTTAAAAATATGCACTTAAGAGGCTCAACTTAGTTCCCCAATGGGGCTGAAGTTTCCACTCCTGCAGATGGAAAATATTTTGTCATGGGCACAAATGTTTGAAGGACCTATGTAACTTGATTTTAATGGTCAGGGAGAGAATAGTTTTAGAGCACTGTGCAAACGTTGTGAGCCATCCCTAACTTCTCTATGTTTTGTGTAAAAACATGCAGACATAAATGAAAATTTGGAAACAAGAATTCTAATGAGCTTGATAATTAATATGCATGTAAAAAGGTATGACCACCTTTATTCTTCAGCACAGCCAGAACTCCCTGTAATTGAGAAGCCTTTTTGGATTAGTTTCCCTCTTCTTTAAGTTCATTCAGATCTCTTCTTTGGATGTTGCCTGCCTTTTATTCTACTCTTTGTCAAGATGATCCCACACTGTTTCAATAATGTTGAGGCCTGGTCTCTGGGGAGGCCAATCTCTGACTGATAGTGTTCCATTGTGTGCGTTTTTTTGTTTGTTTGTTTTTTTGCTTATGCTTTCAATGCGCTGGCAGTATGTTTGAAATCACTGTCATACTAAAAATTAAAGTAGTGTCAATTGAGATGTTTTCTAGATGATATTGAATGGCTATACTTTTCTGGATTCGTAATTTCCCAGATCCCAAACACCAGTAGTTGAAATGCAGTCCTGAAACATGACACAGCCTCCACTGTGTTTTACAGATGGCTGTAGATACTGTTTAGAGTGTCTACAGTCATACCTCTCTCAATTAGAACCAAAAGTTTCAGTTTGGATTCATCACTCTATAAGACCTGTTGCCCTGTTTACCTTCATTAAAATGTCTTCTTGACAGCTGCCCTTCCACTGATAAGGCTTCAATGAATAGTGAATGGATCAGCTGAAGGTCCAGATGAGGATTATGCTAAAAAAAAGTGCTTTGAGTGCTTAAATTCATTCATTCAAGCACCATTTATGTACCAGTCCATTTTAACAAACAAAAACACATTCCTTTGAGAATAGTCAGCTACAAGGACTGGACTGAAAATGAGCTAAAACAAGGTAAAAGGAAGACTTTAGAGAAGATGCATGTGTGTAGTAAAGGAGGACATGCAGAGGGCTGGTGTGACAGAGGACGCAGGGAACAGGGTCAGATGGAGACAAGTGATCCGAAGTAGTGACCCATAAAGAGAACAGCTGGATGACGATGAAAAAGAAGAAGGGGATTTAAATATAAAATATTGTTGGGATTTTTAAAGTTGGTACTTCCACTCCTGCCCAGGAGGTGGCGGGAAAGCACCGAAATTGTGAATGTCAAACAACTGTAACAGCAGAAGAAGAAAGACGCACGAATACGACGTCAGATAGGTAAACAATAGCACGTCCCACGGCAGACTCAAGAGAGAGGTGTCATGAGATAAATTAGCTTTAAATTCACGTGAGTCGTGCTAGCATATTTTGTAATAAGCCTTCGTAAACATTTGAACTGTTCGTGGCGCTCTAGCTATAGGTAGCAGGCTAGATATCGGAGCTAGCTGAAGGTACGGAGGCTGGTTCCGCTGGAAACGAAGAATGTGCTTTTACAGACACTACCTGCTATAAAACAATTACAGTTAGTATCCACTGCTGCTAACAAACTGCAGATTTCATGGTTTAATTATTTGCATTTTAGACATGAACGGCCAAGCGGACGTCGAAGTCGACTACAAGCGGAAATACAAAAATCTCAAACGGAAATTAAAGTTTCTTGTTTATGTGAGTGTTTTCATTTTAAACCGTCCCGTTTCCTCCGCCGTGCTATAGTTGCGTGTCTGTCTTTGCGCTGATTTCGTTTCGCTGTTTTCCTTTTCCAGGAGCAGGAGTGTTTTCAGGAGGAGCTGAGGAGAGCACAGAGGAAACTTCTGAAAGTTTCCAGGGACAAGAGGTTTGTGAGGATTGTGTCTTCATATAGGTATGCTTTGTGCATCCTAATGGAAATGCAAAAAATAATTTTCTATACATGTTTTCCAGCTTTCTTCTGGACAGATTGCTGCAGTATGAGCGAGTAGATGAAGACTCATCAGGTAGACTAGGAACATAAAACCTTTATGAGTAAAAACAAAAGCTGTTGCTTCTGAAGTCCTGTGGATCAATTTTGTCTTTGTTTTCATCATCAGATTCAGAAGCAACTGTTTCCTCGGAAAACAGTGAAGGGGAAGGACCCAGAGAGAGGGAAAGGGAACGAGAGGGAGCAAAGAAGTAAGTCGGCTATTTAAGTAAATTAATTACCAGGTAGATCAACCAGAATCATTCACTTTTGAGTAGGTTCATATTTAACCTTTTATTTCCACCCTCCACAGACGTCTTGTGCAATGCGAAGTTACCTGTTTACTTTGCATTGCACAACACTGTGTGTTATAAGTATTCATAGTAGTTGCATGCTCCATGAATCACTCATTTTATAGTTTGAGCCCAATGAATTCTGGTGTTGTCATCTTGGAATAAGCCAGTGTATTCTTTTTTTTAATTCATATTTTTATTAAGGTTTCAAAAGCAGGCATTCACAATATGTACATCATGTAAGCATTCTTCATACTTAGGTTATCTGCCTTAGATACTGAAATAGTATTTTAATTTACATCCAAGTCATAAGGGAAGAATACTTACAACGATAGAAGTAATTGAAACCATCACATAATCCTGGAATAAGCCAGTGTATTCAGGGAAGAAAAAATTCAGTGATGGAAAAATCCTGGGCATTCAGTATATTCCGGTAGTTAGCTGATCTCATTTTCAGACAAATAACACTACCAAACCAACCCTAGACAATCTGAAGCAACTACAGATCATAACACTGACCAACAGGTTCCCATCTGAAATCTGTTAAATCTGGGATTATATGACCACATGATCTTTTTCCACTGCCCAAGATTCTAATCTTTATGCTCCCTAAACTGAAGCCTTTTCCCCCAATTAAACACCAAGTAGTTTTCTTAAGGCTATGTGTGGAAATACCCTGTCTTTCAGTATTAAACACAGCCATATTGTATGATTTGATCTAGAGTCATTCAATCATCACCACTTCCAGGTTTAATGATGTATTGAACAGTTCTTAGCCCAATTTTTGTAGTTTCAGAGATCATCCGGAATGCATGCAGGCCATTAATTTGTCCCTTTTGAAATGTAGCTCCATAAATGAAGCGTGTGAATTACCACAGTAATTGTTGGTGGAAGGCTCTTTCCTATTCGAGGTGTTAAATCCAGGTGGTGACTGGATTTGGCCAGTCAGTTTATATTCAAGCATTAAATGATATTAAGGTACAGGTTAGAGTAGTGATTTCCCTTTGTTTAGTGTGAGTCTCTAGCCAACACTAATAAATCATAAAGTGAGTATTTTTACTGTTTTACAGTGGCTGAATGTTGTTTTTCTCCGTTTTCTTAACTGTGACTAGCTAGCACAAGAACGGTGTTTTCACAATTCTGTATGAGAAAAAAAAAATTCAGCATAATCTTTCTGTCACCCTGTCTCTGAGGGAGAAGGTGGCTTGCCCTCCCACTTAGTGACAGGGTGAGAAGTTCAGTCATTTGGGACGTACTAGGAGTAGTAGCAGTGAAATGTTCCATGCATGTTCTACTGGGAGTAGGCCCCGGGGTAATCCCAGGACACCCTGTTCCACCGAGTGAGCTGGAGGAGGTGGCTGGGGAGAAGGAGGTTTGGCTTCTCTGCTGCCCCAACGTTCCGGCCCCGAATAATCAGCAGAAAATGGATGGATGGATATGCAATGAAGGCAGTAGGGGGCATTTTAAAGCTAGGTTTATTTGGGCTTACTTTACATGTCCAAGCCAAGTAAGCCTGTTAGGACAGTTGAGTGAAACATTTGTGCTTTCTAATTGTTAAACAAAACACATTCATATTTCTTTTTATTTAATCCATGACCTTCTTTTCAGGCGAAAAAGTAGTCCCGGTGCGTGCCTCCCTTCATCATCATCTCCTCATCTCTCCCTGCTTTCCCGTCCTGGTGTGAACTCCCTGCAGTCATCCGGCTCTGGGGCCTACCTCAACGCTGTGAGTTTCTTTCCCCTCTTATCTTATTGCAACCAACAACAATAACATTGCCGTCATATTCATCTTCTCATCAAAGAGCATAATCTGTTTTTTTAATTTTGCATTATTTTATTCACAAGTCTGTTCCTTGCTTTTTGTTTTTAGATTTATAATTGCTCCACTGTCTTTTTATTGTTCATTCTTCTGTGTCTGTTTTGTTTGTTTTTCTGTGTGTCTGTCTTATAAACTGCCCTTTGACTGTGTGCATGCATGTTTGTGTGGTCATTTGACAATGATTTGGGGCCTGCGTGTGTGTTGGGCAGATGCCCTTCCCACCAGAGTATTTGGCTCCCCCAGCTGAACGAATGAAGAAAGAGAGAAAAACAAAGACGGCAAAAAACAAGAAAGAGACTACGGGGAAGGTGAGAGAGGAAGAGGGGAAACAAGATGTTCAGAGATAAAAATAATTATGATCAAACACTTCACGCTTTATTCTCACAAACTGTACACAAACCAGCTATTTATATTTGATGGCCCGGCAGGCTGTTTCCAGTATTTTCAGTTTAGATGCATATTTATAACAAAGTAAAAAGCATCTAAAATATGTATATTTCATAGTACAGTTTTTCATTTTTATTGCTCTAACAATGGCATTTCAAGACCCTTTTGTTGAGCCCCAAAATGAAAAAATATATGAGTGCATATACAGTTGTGATAAAAAAGAAAGTGCACCCTCTGTCAATTGTAAGGTTTTACATATCAGGATATAATATTTAAAAAATGATCTGGTGTTAGGAGGTTTTAAATTGAGCTAAATACAACCTGAGATAAACAACACATGGTCTTTACCAAAAACATAAACTGCAGAAGCAGTTTGTGGAAAAACAAAGTGCGCCCAGTGACTCAGTAGCTTGTAGACCCACCTTTAGCACCAATAATTGGAAGTAATTTTTTTCTGTGTGACTTTATCAGTCTTCTTCAGTTCATTGACGTTTGTTGGCATTCATTTATGCACAGCTCTCTTAAGCATTCCAGTCAGGTTGAGGTCTGGACTTTGAGCCATCACACCTTGATTCTTTGCTTTTTCAGTAATTCTGTTTTAGAGTTGCTGCTGTGCGTGGGATCTTTGTCCTGTTGCAGGTTGCAGAGTTAGCCAACAGATGATGTCACATTTGACTGTAGAATGCTTTGGTGTACACAGGAGCTTATGCTCCACTCTATGACTGCAAGGTGCCTGAATCCAGCGGCTGCAAAGCAAGCCAAGTCATCGTCCCTGCACCACTGCACCTGACACTTGATATAAGGTGTTTGTGCTGACAGGCTGTGTTTGGTTGTTTTGTATTTTTTGCCATTTCTCTGAGCATTGTGTGTTAAGACCCACTCCTGTGAGGATTGGCAGCTGTCTTGAATGTTTGCCCCTTGCGAATAATCCTTCTCACTGGAGAATGATGGGGCAGATTGTTTGGAAATGCCCTTGGGCAGCAACAGTTGCTTCTCTAAGATTGCTGATCATTGCTGATGGCTTGTGTTAACACACATCTGAATGCTCCAGACCAGAAAACTGCCAAATCGTCTGCTTTCATAAAGGTGCTCACATTTGCTGATTATCAATTAACCAAGTGCATTTGATTAGCAGCATCTGGCTGCTACCTACACTCCTAATGACACACTGTAATATGCAATTGTTACGGTTGTATTTACCTAATTTTAAGACCCACTAAGAACCAGGTGAATTTATTTATTTTTTATTCTATCCGGATACATAAAAGCTTAGATTTTAAGTAGAGTGTACTGTCTTTTTACCATGACTGTTCATGCTTTGTCCTGATTTACTCCGGTCATCTGTGACATTACCATCAATCCCCACTCATCAT
The DNA here is from genome assembly GCF_963969265.1 of Rhamphochromis sp. 'chilingali'. Lineage (NCBI taxonomy): Eukaryota > Metazoa > Chordata > Actinopteri > Cichliformes > Cichlidae > Rhamphochromis > Rhamphochromis sp. 'chilingali'. The sequence goes on from NC_137938.1 coordinate 25,402,514, forward strand.
TCTTTTACACTCCGTCCATCCCTCGCTTTGTCGTTCCAAACAACAACTTCTTCTTTCTGATCTTCTTAGGTCGTTACTTCAATGGCAGCTAATTACCCATCAGGCCCTGCAGCTCCTCCAACAGCCAGTGGCCACTTCAGCTGGGTTCCTAGACAGATGTTTAGCGGAGATGCAGCTGAGGAGGAGGGCGAGAGCGACGGAGACAGTGACAGAGGAGACGAAGACAGAGGAGAGGGAGACGAGGCTGAACTCGTCATTGACATCCCTAATGAGTGAGCCTGAGTGTGCGATTAGATTTATTTATAAGTGAGGGAAATGTATGTGGATGTAAGGTTGAAAAATAGAACAGGGTTCAATGTATTTCTGCATTGAACAAACAAGTCCACACTTTTGAAAGGAGGGTCAAGCTCCCCCTTGTGGACTTAAGCTTAACTGCAGCAGCGCTGTCCAAACAATATCATCAGTAGTGCGTTTGTGTAAAATTATGTCGGGTTATTGGTCTGTGACAAAAGTGCAGTCTGCAAAGGATTAAGAAAGGTCTGGAATCACTGAGCTGGATGGATACTTTACTTTGTACAGCGGTTTCAAACTACCTGCTGATTATTTTTGTCAAAACATCCACACAAACTGAATACTAGGTGTGTCCTTTGTTTTTTTTATTGCTTAACAGCTGTCTCTGACTTTGTATTGTAGAAGTGCTGCAGTCCTTTTAAAACTGTTCAACTGTGACATAAATGTGTGTGCAGCTTTAAGTTTTGTTTACTTGTTACAGTTTTGACATTTCTCATTTGTACTCACAGTTTATTTCATCAAATCGGTCAAAAATTAAAGTGTTTCTCATGAATGGGTGTGTATAGTTTTTGTACCCATCCAACTGTGTGTCAGATTAAAATAATTTCAGCAGACTAAAAGTTTTTATTTAAACTTCACGTGTGTGTGTGTGTGTGTGTGTGTGTGTGTGTGTGTGTGTGTGTGTGTGTGTGTGTGTGTGTGTGTGTGTGTGTGTGTGTGTGTGTGTGTGTGTGTGTGTGTTATTCACAGATTCCACCGATGCAGCTTTACTTAAACAGAAAGTGTTTATGTGTTTACCAAAATGCATTTGTAACATATTTTGTAAAGTGAAAGTGTTAAATTGCTCTTATGTTGTGGTTTATTACCCCACCCTGAACTCACACCCTGAAACTCCCATTCCACAGCTCCACACAGACACTGAAGTAGGCAGTCCTCTTTGTACTGTGTTGCATTTAGCTTTTTTAAATATTTACAACACTAAAATACTGCGTAAACTTCATGTCCATGTCACTTACTGTGTATGACTGTCTTTTCTTGCTTGACCTCTTTGCAAAGGAATCCTGATACCGTTGTTGACTGAAGCCCAAGGGTACATTTGGCTCATGTTGGCCATAACTTTTAAGCAATGTGAAGGGAGCGTGGCGCGACTCCAGCTCTTCATGACTAAAAGGGAGTGCAAGATATTTTTTTCCTTTGACTCTAGAGCTGTGGTATTGCATGCAGATTTCTGTTTTTGCGACATAATGATTTTGCAAAAAGCACTCAGTGCCAGCGTCATGCCTCAACAGGCACGGTTCTGATATTTAGGAGGGCAAATGTGCAAGCCATGAAAGGGAGTGTGTTCAGATTTCAAGAATCGCTGCACTCTGGGAGAGACAATGACCCGTGAAACTGTCGCTATCCAGATTTAGCTCTAATAAGGAGTTCATGAACAGACCCTGCTATATTTAGAGTTCACTTTCTCTCATTTATCTGGACTTTTAGGTGTGAAATTCTTCTTGATTTGGAAGCAGTTCAAAGCAAATATTTGATCTGATAGAGAGTCAGCACTTTAAGGTAAGCGCTTTACCTAACAACAAGAGTTTGTCAATCAAATAACCTTGCACAGAGACCATTGTTTAGGCATGCAGACATACAGGTAATTGACAGTCCTGAATAGGTGTGGGCTTTCCTTGTGTACTTAACAGAAATGGGAGTTAAAGGTGTAACCATAGAGAGTATGAGAGGGAGGGGTGAAGTGGAGGTACAGGCAGAGGGAGAGTCACAGAGGGTGGAACTGACAGAGGGGGGCGAGGCTGTCAGGAAAAGGGAAATGAAGGAGTAAGCAAGATTGTGCCTGCAAACACAGACTCACTCTCACAGAGTGCAGCTAACATTACCAGCGGACAGACATGGTTGCAGAGAAACTGGAGGAGGAAACAAGGAGCGAGTGAGGAAAACAACAAGCCATCAGCAGCCAACCTTGGCCACATTATCTTTCTCATCTATATACGGAAATCACTGGGTAATTTATAAGCCTCTCACTCTGTGTGTGTGTGTGTGTGTGTGTGTGTGTGTGTGTGAGTGAGAGGAGGGGGGGATCTGCTAAGCTCACCACCATCATGCTGTGTCCTGCTGCTGTCAGTGCAGCTGCTGCGGCTGTCTGCCTGCTGGCAGTGCTGGGCCTAGGTCTGTCTCTCCCAGCTGAGGACAACTCGGAGGCAGACTTCACCCTCTGCAGCAACTGCTTCTACAGACAGACGCCTCCTCGGGGATCCTCTGCAGGGCCGCTGCTGCGCCCACGCTGCCACAGGCTGCCGGGAGGGCAGGCGTTTGCCACTCTGTCCAGACCGACCTGTGACACAGCTGTCTACTCTGCCTTCCATCTCCGCCAGGGATGGACTGAGAGGGAGGGAGAGGAGGGGAGAGAACCTGTGGTAAGAGTTCATCTATCACATTTCTTAAAGTAGAAGTGCTTAGTTTTAAAAGATTAAGTTATAAGTAAAGAAATGTGGTGGAGAGTAACTAAGTACATTGTGAGTGGTAACCACTCAATTTTCTAATAAAGAAAATTAAGTAAAAAACGCAGAAAATTGAGCCCTGCAAAAGATTGGTGGCGTGTCCAAGGTGTGCCCAGCCACCTGCCCTGTGACAGCTGGGATACGCTCTAGCCTAACCGTGACCCTGAATTGGATAAGCAGAAGAAAACGCAAGGCTGGATTTGATGGCCACCCCTTAAGAGGGGCCTGTAATGACTATTAACTCTTTGCAGTTGAAGTTTAGACAAATTTCATCTCTAAAAAACTTTCAGGTGTTTACATCTGAATACCAGCTCAGTGCTGAATTAATTAATTAATTAATATTTCACACAAAAAATCATCATTGGTATAGAAAACATGATTCATAGGAACATTTATGTACAGAATGCATTCTTACATATTACATATGTCTTACATATTGTTATTTAATAGTCAAACTAAATGTTAGTTTTTATATCTAAATTTGAGCTGACACACTGGAATTAATCAAACATAACATTCAACCACTAAAATACATTTTTCATTTCAGGAAGGCAAGTAAATAACTGCAATTTGGCATCAAAAATAATAACATGTTTCTATCTTTTTTCTGCTTTTTTGCAAAATAGTAAATTAGAGAATTTATGAATGACAACAATAATGATATTTTAACATTGGATTGACCATTAGGAAACATAAGAAATTATTTTCGTAATTACAATGCTGTTAATTTAGGGCATCTGTGGCATAAACCTTATATTGGTTGGTGATCTAATAACTTTGTTAAGCACTCTACTTGGAATACTTTATCCCAGACAATAGAAATAATCTGGGATAATAATAAATAAGAAGTAGTAGTATAAGAATAAGTCTGGGGATAACTAAAGATTTTTAATGCAGAGCCTTTGAATAATACAAGTGTATTCAATATAAAATAAAACACCTTTGAAACTTTTATTTTTCAAACATTCAGCTCTCAGGCCAAACAAAAAGTTTTTTTAAATTAGGAAAGGAGTCTGATTATTTTTTCCACATTAAAAATCATTTGAAAATGGAGCTTAAAGAAAATGCAAACAATATAAATTTAAAAGATGGATTGGATCTTTATCACACTCATAATTATCAACACTGAACAGCTGAGCACAGAGAAACAGGAATTAGAGATGTTTCTGTTATTGTTGTGTCCTTATATGGGAACATTTAAAAATCAGAGTGCATAGATTGAAGAGTTTGATGGACTCTTTCTTAAACTGCTGGTTTTGGTTCTTTTTCTGCCAGACAGAGCAGGAAGAAGACATTAAAGTGGCAGCACCAGCTCTTCTCAGAGGAGGTGTGGATCCATCTCATTCTTTCTCGCCCACAGACTCCCCTTTTCACCACTGGGATTCAACAGTCACAACACTGGTCCAGTCAAGCGTGTCTCCCCAGTGCAGCACTGTAGGGGGTGATCTCTACATCCTTACTGGAGCGGGAGGACTCGGGGCTGCTGAGGATGGAGACGAGGAGTGTCAGACGAAGCCGCTGTGGTCTGCGGCGTGCTGTGCTGTCCCGCAGGGGAAGGGTGGCTTCAGCGTTGGGTTAATCAGAGAGACGCAGGAAGGGGTGAGGCAAGTGAGCGTGAAGGAGCTGGAAGACATGCTTGGATTGGCAGAAATGTTCTCTGAAGGCTGCGGAGGAGGAGATGGGAAAAGTGTTGAAGTCGGAGTTGGTCTCCACAGTGAGGGACTTCCTGGAAATACAGATGTGCAGACAGACATTCTGGAAAGCCGAGAGAAGTCGATAACTAAAGAACAGGCAGCTAATTCTCAGTCAGGGAAAGCTGATGGTGCTGACGCCATGCAGGAGACTTCAGCAGATGCAGCAACTTCTGAGAGCAGCAGTAATGAACAGGGTGATGTGACACGTTCAGGAGCTGTCAGGTCAGACTCCGACTCCTCAGCTGAACATGAAACTGCTGAAGAGATGGACACAAACTCCAACAGCACTCTGGTCTCCATCCTCTCCACCACCTTCTCCATCTTCAAATTTCCTCTGCGTCCTGTATTTTCTACAATCACACAACTACCTGGACAGGTAGCTCTAATAGCTCTCTAATAGCTCTAATGTGTAAACATCCAAAAATATACTACACAAAATATAAATATAAACATAATTTAAACTGAGTTGCCCCTCTCACCATACTAACAGTTATTTTCTCTGTAAAGGATGTGCAGATATTAAGAGGTTCAGACTCAAAGATGTTTTCTGGGAGTATATCATACACTTCCATAGAGTCGAGTCTATATTAAGGGAAAGGTGCAATACTGGGTCCACTTTCCCATAAAGCATTACTGAGACTTCATGGATTACCTCGCCACACCCTAGTTTGTAAAAACATCATTGTTAACATCATGATTTTGTCAGACCTCTCAGATCCACATTCCAGACACGTGTGTAACACATGTGTGACAATTGTTTTCACAGACTGGCTAATGCTCCCTGAGACTCTCTAATTTCACTAGTTACAAGCAATCCTTGAGAATTAAAAGATATTATGACTTTATATTCATTAAACAGTATAATGACCTGTGGTTCTGATTAATGTTTTCAATAGGAAAATAAAACCATTACAAATCATTAGAAATAGACAATTTTTCTTTCTACATTTGAGCCTCGGGTTAATAAAACTGTCTCAAGAGTTTGTGTTATGTATTAACCTGTTATGTATTAACATATTCAGGTTCAGAGTTAAATAATAAATCATCTCATTCCAGTCTGCTCCGCCCGTAGACTGGAATGAGGTGTGGTGTACAGGTGGAGTTAATTCTAGGTGTAGTACATTGCCTCAAGGCTTTCTGTCTTTTTGTTGTTTATACTTCCTGCAGTCACACTGTGAAATCGACTCACTATTCTTATCTGCGTTCAGGTCACCTATGTTCTCCAGGAAGACCTCGGAGTTCTCTCTACCCTGCCTGGAGAGACCTTCACCCTGTTCCATCTACTGACCTCTGACCTCCTCTCCTGGATGGGCACAGCAGGAGAAATGCTGCTAGGTATTGGGGAGACCTGCTTCTGTAGTGTTTATTACTGCATCTCCTCTATGATGGGGGAACTGCTGAGCAGCTGCCACACTGGGGTCACTGGTCTGGGCACCCTAGCTGGAGACACGGTGGGGGTATTTGGTGAAGCTTTGGATAATGCTTGGTCGGTGACCAAGTTCTTTGGAGGGCGGCTGTGGGAGCACAGTGAGGGTTATGTGGGAACAGTGATGTCAGAGATGGGAGGTCAAGCACAAGCTGTAGGAGGAGGTTTTGGGAGACTGGTATGGAGAAGTGGGAAGGGAGTGATCAATGTGTGCAGGCTGGGTGGATGGGTTATATTTGGAATGGTTGATGTAGTCTTTGGGGGTGTAAGAGAGGCCTTTGGGCAGGAGTCGAATGAAGAATGAAAGAAAAAAAATAAAACTCAAGATGACACCTTTAATAAACTTTAATAAAGTTTCAGTTTTGGTTTGTAAATTTCTTCCAGATATGAATGTGTGAAAAACTAATTAAAGATGATGTAATTTGATATGCCTTAGTTGTTACAGATGGTTTGCTGGATTTATTTTTGAAATAACATAGTGGTGGAGTAAATTTCACTGCATTTCTTACACTGTAGATCTTACAATTCACTGTGGAAAACTAGCTGCCCAAATAGTCTGCTGTACTTGAGAGCTTAACCAACTGTGATTTGAATAACACTGTGCACACTCTGCTTTTGGATGTAATTACTCAAGACAACTTGTGTGATAACTGTCACATCTGTAAATCTGAATAAAAGAGTATGCTGGGTTACCAACATGACATGCACCATTTCCTTGAATTCCCTTAATTGAATATTCTTGTTTCCTTCTTCCAGTAGTACAGTTTGACACATATATGTATATTTACCCAGTTACCCAGTCATATTATACTTCTACTGCAAACTGTATTTTTAGACAGTAAAAATTAACAGAATTTTACAGATTAAACCATGATGATGTTGGTAATACGTTTTTACCAGTTCAGTAAACTGCTGCTTTATTATACTATTATACTATATTTATTATACTGCGTTATTTATACTAAATGACGATGAAAGCAAAGCTAATATATAACCTAACCTGCAAGATGACTCTCTACCACAGACAAATTTTTATTATCGAGGGCACATGAGATATAAAACATTTGTTATGCCTATTTGAATGCAAATATATTGTTTTGGTGTAATATATATATCAACAGACATTGTAGTGATTGAGTATAACAGTCCAAATAGCAACATCTGGAGGAAGGAGCGCGAAACAATAGAGTACCAGGGGCTAAAGGTGGAAGGTAAAGTGTAAGAGTCATTATGTGTGTCATTGTATTTAAATTTGAATATATGTGTGTGTGTAATTAAATTCAGTCAACTGATTGTAATTTCTTTTTTTTTTAATAAATACTTGCTAATTATCATTTTCTTACTATTAGCTGATTTGATGTAATAGTTATGTACTACAACTACTACTACTAATAATAATCACTATCATCGTCATCATACTTTAACTTTTTATTAAACTGCTTTTAAATTGCTTTTATTAGCAGTTTTAACAGCTTTAACAAGACTTTTTAAATGCAGGTTCTATAATTTTTAATTTAATAGCTTTACACAGTGGCGTTGCTAATCTAATGCAATCTAATCTAATCACCGATCGCTGATTAAAATACCCTCAGTGGTAGTTGTTGCTGATCTGTTCTCGTCAATGGGTTGTAGATAACATGGCTTCCGTTTTGTGCCGGAAGCGACGGCTGAAACCCGGAACTCGTTGCAGTTTCATTGCATCAGACGGGCATTCATGTGGCTGTGTGTGTGTGCTAACTGAGCTGACGTCTCTGTCTGTTTCATTCAAAGGTACGCAGGACTCGCTTTAAAACATTTTAATAGCAAGCCTCAGGTTTCTTAGACGCTTACTTTCTGGTGAATTTAAAGTTGTGGCAGCTTGAATAAAGGTTTATTAAAGTTCACGCTGGAGCTGCTGAAGAAAAACTTCTTTCAGTTTGACTCGTTGGCTTAAGCTAACTAGCCTGCTTGCATGAGTTTTCATCAGTCTGACAGGTGCCACGGCTCAGAGCTGCAGAAAGTGAAACAAAGAGCTAACGGGCTAGCATACCTATCCTTTTTAAAGCTAATCTGATACCCACTGTGACATGCTTAAAGCTGATTTTATTAAATATGTTTAAAACAGTTTGCTTTAAAAAAAAAAACAAAACTTAACCCACCTTCTGGACATGCCCCTTGAGTGGCATAAAGTTTGGCATAGCAGTGTTTCTGCCAGCAAACACACCCATCCAGTCTGATAAGGAAATGCTCAATTACAGCAACAAAATGAATGTTTCTCTCTTACTTCATGCAACCTGAATGTGTCTTCACCAGAGATGACCACTCTCTACGTGTCTCCTCACCCTGATGACTTCAGGAGCCTTCTGGCTCTCTTAGCTGCAGAATATGGACCGTCCTCCCGGCCGCAGATCATCACAGAGGACCCTCCTGCATCTCTGAACGCCCGCTCCAGACCAGCCCTGGTGCTGGCCGCCGCTGGGGATGGTGACTCTCTAGTGAGCGGGGCCACTGCTGTGTCATGGTACTTAGCCTTTCAGGGAAAGAGGGCTGGTCTGGATGCTAAGCAGCAGAGCCAGGTGTGGCAGTGGCTCAGCTTTGCAGACAATGAGCTCACCCCAGTGTCGTGTGCTGTGGTCTTCCCTCTGATGGGGGTGACAGGAGTGGATAAGAAGGTATTTAAAGCTTTCTTGGACCTGAACGTGTGTCTGATTTGTTCATGTAAAAATGTATTCTCCTACTCTTTGTGCATTCTCAGCTCCAGCAGACTTCCCGTGCAGAGCTGATGCGTGTTCTTAAGGTTCTCGATCAGGCTTTGGCACCAAGAACCTACCTGGTGGGAGAGAGCATTACCCTGGCTGATATGGCTGTAGCTACAGCGGTTTTACTCCCCTTCAAATATGTATGTGTGCTGCGCTACACTTTCTGTCTAACAGGTTTTTCTGCATAGCTTCTGAACAGACGAGCTTTATTATGCTTTTATGAATACTCAGGCATTGGAGCCATCAGACAGGAAGGCTGTAACGAATGTTACCAGATGGTTCACGACCTGCATTAATCAGCCACAGTTCCTGAAGGTACTGGGGGAGATCGTTCTTTGTGAAAAGATGGTCCCAGTCACACCAAAAACAAATGCTGCTACAAATGCTGTTAATGGCAGTCCTGCTGCTGACTCTCCGGGCGCTCCAGCAAACGGTTAGGAACTTCAACGAATCACTTGATAAGTATTAGCAGAATGTAATGTACAGTATCTCATGCCATTGTGATGTTTCCTCTCTCAGGCCCACCGAAGACGGAGGCCCAGCTGAAGAAAGAAGCAAAGAAGAGAGAAAAGCTTGAAAAATTCCAACAGAAGAAAGAAATGGAAGCAAAGAAAAAGACACAGCCGCCATCTGAGGTATAAATACGCAACATGTACAAAGAGAAATTCATTTGTGAAGTTTTGAAAATCGCAAATATCCATGGTAAATCATCTGTTCTTATGTAGTGCTTTTCTACTCTACTTGAAAGTGAAAGTGATTTATATAACATATTAAATTCATACAAGCACTTTCTTGTTTTTCTATTTTTAGTCCTGCTGTGTTCTGTCAAAATTATGATCTCAATGCACTGTGATCAGCTGTATAAATTCTCCATAGACTGCTCTTGTTCAGAGCTTATCTGTTTATTTCTTCATTTCTGTTCATGCCATTTCAGTTATTACATTGTATGTGGTGTACAGTATGACAATGTCTAAGGCAGGATATGGGGGAAAAGGGGGAGGAGGGTGATAGGGGAAGACGTCATAAAAGGACAGAGTACAATTTATCGCTAACTGCCTCACCTGTAAGAAAAACAGAATGTACAGAACACAAAAATTTGAAAATGAAAATTCGAAAGGGTGACTCTGAGCTAGCCATCTGATTTGTAGTTGATAGTAACTCAGTCACTGAAGACATTACTATTTCAAAGTCTCTCATGGTTTTTTTTTTCTTCTGCTTTTTTTTTCTCAGAAAAAGGCCAAACCTGAGAAGAAGGAATTGGGAGTGATTACATATAACATCACCACCCCTGCTGGAGAAAAAAAAGGTGAGTGTTCACTATGCTTGAGTTGATTTGTGTACTGTAAGCACATTCCACGTAACTTAGTGTTCCAGGCAAGCTTCCCTGAAGCTTGCACTTTGAAGTTACCTTATCTTAGTGACCACAACCTGTAAAGCGGATGCCACACCTAAGTTTCAAGCTGTTTAATTTAAACAGAAAATAAAACAGAGGAAATGGCCGGGCAAAAAAAAGTGGAACAAATTAGGGTCAGTGGGCTGTAGGACCAAGAGCTTCTCTCCCTAAACTAATGAGGTAAAAAAGTAAACCAACAAATAAAACTGCAAAAGACAGTCTACCAGTACTTCCATCTTAAAAGAAAAAGAAAGAAGGAAGTGGAGATCTGAAGATGCTGGAGAGCTGCTTGGTCTGGTAGAACAAGGCCCTTTAGTTAGAGGCAGAACAGTCATTAATGACTGGATCTGATAAAGAGGGAATTGACGAGCAAAGTAGGAGAGTAGGGCAGGAAAGGGGAAACAACACTGACAGGTCTGTTGGCAGCAAAACAACAAAGACTGTAATATCTGAAAAATATGCAAAGTTCAAACAGTGTGGGCTAAAAGCATTACAAGTGTGACGTGTCTGATACCAAAAGCACATTAAATGATTTAAGCTGTGGCCTAGTATTTAAAACTCCCCACTGTCAATCAAGTTAGTTTATAGAGGTGTGTGTGTGTGTGTGTCTGCACTATGTCAGTAAAGGCTTTTTAAAGGCAGGAAGTAAAGCTGGATAAAATAGACCCTCCTGCTGTCTGGGCACGAGGTCCATGTTAATGGTACCACTATATTCCGGAGAATTGATTGATCAGTGGGTGGTAGTTTTGTACCAATTGACCCCCTCTATTGAACTTAACTTCCTTTATAACAAGATGGATCTGCAGCAGAAGTTACCATGGTGATGCGTCATCCCATCACAAGTTAACCACTGTCATTACCCAGAAAATCCAGGTTTAACAATAAAGTTGCCTCAGTAAGCACCAAATCCTGCTTTGTAGCTCAGGCCTGTGGTCACGCCACAGTTTTTAGTTTTTAGATAAATGTGGACATTTCACCAACTAGGTGCTGTGTAAAATAAAAGACACATAGGTTAGACAACCACAGTATTCTTTAGATTTAGGGGAACAGATTCTAGGCTTCAGGATTTGATATTCGTATGTATGCTAGAAAGCTTAACATCCAAGTGTCTTCATACTTCTCATCGTATATTATGTGTGTATTATTGTGCTTTGTTGACCTTTACGTTTAGTCCTTCTGGGTTTTGCAGGGTTTTTTTATTCATTAGAGGTTTATTATTTCACTGAGTGATGACGTGTTTTAAAAAAGTGCACCTTCTTTTCAGGCTGTGATATTAGTAGTTTTTTCAGCATTTCACTTGAGTGAGCTTTAGATGCTTTACTGAACTTTTTCCTCACCTTTGCTGCCAGATGTTGTTAGTCCACTTCCTGACTCCTACAGTCCTCAGTATGTGGAGGCTGCCTGGTATCCGTGGTGGGAGAAGCAGGGCTTCTTCAAGCCCGAGTATGGGGTAAGTCCTCAGATATTATAAAAATGGTCCTGAATTAGATTTTTAATTGATAATTTTAGCTTCAAATAACCTGTCTGTCACTATATTCTGTAGAGGAAGAGTATTAGTGAGGAAAATGCTAAGGGCATCTTCATGATGTGCATCCCTCCACCTAATGTGACAGGATCACTTCACCTGGGTCACGCCCTCACCAACGCCATCCAAGACTGTCTGACCAGATGGTAATTTAATAAACTATAATTCTTTTGTTAACTGATGAAATTTCTCTCTGCTAATATGTTTGAGCTAATCTCCCATCCGGTCTGTGCAGGCACAGGATGCGAGGTGAGACCACCCTGTGGAACCCGGGCTGTGACCACGCTGGCATTGCGACCCAGGTGGTGGTGGAGAAAAAGCTGATGAGAGAGAAGGGCATGAGCCGTCATGACTTGGGCAGGGAAAACTTTATCCGGGAAGTCTGGAAATGGAAGAATGAGTAAGTAAAAGAAGTAGCAGGAAAAGCGAAGATTTAAACAATCTTAAATTGGAAAAACACCACAATATTTCTTTTTATCCCTTGTAGGAAGGGAGACCGGATCTACCATCAGCTGAAGAAACTGGGCTCTTCCCTGGACTGGGACAGAGCTTGCTTCACTATGGATCCTGTAAGGTTTCTAAAATCTTTGATGTGTGGGAAATTTTGTGTTCAATAATAGTTAAAAATAAAATTTTTCTGTTTACCTGGGCTCCTCTAGAAACTTTCCTATGCAGTCCAAGAGGCCTTTATCCGCATGCACGATGAGGGAGTGATCTACAGGAGCAAGAGGCTGGTCAACTGGTCCTGTACACTGAACTCTGCCATCTCTGACATAGAGGCAAGTCACTCTGCGTTAAGCAGTATGTCTCATTTTCGGGACCTTTTTTCACCACAAGACAACTGAAAGTGGGGGGATATTGATACACTGAGATATTTTCCATGGCAACATTGGATCAATACAGGGACAACAAATATTGATGTTTAATGAAATATTTAAAATACTTTTGGAATGATAAGAACAGCAGTGCTCAGGGTGCACCACACCCTGAGGTAATGTTAGCCGAGAAAACTTAGATTAAATCGGCTGAACCAAAAAAAAAACCATCCGTAAACTGACAAAACTACCTCCTAATTCAAGACAAGCTAAAAGCTCAGTCACACAAATAAAAACGTGACACATCTACAAATAAATTGGTGGCTACCTGGAGGTTAAATTGAATTATTTCACATTCTGGCAGATTTCAACTTGTGATGACTAAATGGTTGCCAAGAGGTTGAGGGTGTTGCACAACCATATTTGATCGCAAGCTAATTGCACAGGTGTCTGATAGGAGGCGAGCTTTGTGTAAACAGTTGCAGTCTGACTTGGACTGACTGCAATTTACAGTTGAAAAAAGGGTCATAAATTGCAATATATATTACTTTAACCTTCAACATATCGATAAATGTTGGAAGTCACACTAATATCCTATTGTGAGTTAAGTATTGTGATGTTGCATTGGGGGGTGTCTGGCGTGTCCCACCTCTATCTGCAGTGGTACTCATACTAGGATGGACATTCACAGACAAGTATATAAAGAATATAAATGGAGCTGTCTCACATGCATCTTGTGGATTTGCTAAGCTCATTGAAACATGATTATATTGTGAACTCCCCCATGAACAGTTACCCTGAGGAAAAAAATGTACCAAGTCTAGTGCACTCTGCTCAAATCAAACTTATGCCAAACAAATGATACCACCCCAACTTAATAGGGTGATCAATAATAACTAACCAGGCGGAAAGAGGTTTAGTGAGAGTTAACAAAGTTATCGAGTATGGGTTAAAGGTTTTACTGTTTTGCAAAAAAATAAAATAGGCCTGCAAGCAAGATGCTCTCCTGGACGTTTTTCAACTTGGACTCAGACAAAAAAAGGTTACAGAACAAAAAAATAACAGTCAGGAACATGAAAGCCCTTCTAGGTGCAGTTAGTCTTTCACACCAGGCAACACGCAACCCTAACAAACAAGGAGGAGGCACAAAGCAGACTGCCCAGTTTTTGAAATGGCTGTCGTGAATTACTCTGTTGTGGATGAAGCAGAAGAAAACAGGCTGGTGAACAGTAACAGGGGTCTGCACTGACTTGTCAGAACAAATTAGTAACCGCACATAAGAGTGAGTCCGGCGATCTGTGGCTGTGACAAAGAGGAAACTTCAAAGCTGCTCCTTTATGAAACTATATGATATATGTCAAGGTCCAGATACATCACACAGAGCCCAAAGACACCATCAGCATGCCTTTACATGCAGGTGTACACAGACCCGCCCTCACTCATTTCACATTTATTGGCTGCTACTACTACCTTGTAACCTTTGAAGCTCTTTCCTGAGCTGAGCAGGTTCTGTGATATTTCACGCCTGCTTATAGAACAAAATGACTGGCTCTGCATCAGAAGATAGTGAGGATGGTCTCCACCTATGCAGCTACTCGGTTGCCAAACTACATCTTTATTGATATATGAGGTGTCAGACTAATTGTTAAGGGTACTAGGAAGGTTGTCAAATGTTGTCGTCATGGGGGAAAGAGATAAAAGTTCATCCATCTGAAGTCCTGATTAGTAAAGTCAATGAACAGTATTAACAGGAGATGAAGTTTGTTACTGTTGCTCCATTTCTAAGCTACAGTTTAATATTAGTTTGAGTGTATGGATGTTTATTCCATAGCCAGATATTGGATGTGGCGTCTCTTAATGATCAAATTAACCATCATAATACAGTACAAGTGTTATGGTATGATATCCCTGAGCTCGTGCATTTCATGGCATTAGATGTGCTTTCCAAATATGGTAAATGTGGCGTGAGCACTGCAGCTCGCTCTCATAATGATGTGAGAATGTCTTAATGAAGCCGTGAGGAACATTAGCATAAAACCGAATCACATCTCGATGATAGAGTTGCATTCTTTTAACAGACTGATGAAGCAATGTTACATTAGGTAATATCACCCACTGATTACTAGGACTGGATATCAGCACAAACCTTTAGATTACCTACAGAATTATGTCTGAAATATGAAGTATTGAAAAAAGACTCTTCGATTCTTTGTACTACTTACTGTGATGAGATATTGTATCTTTACTTTGTGTAATGTGGTAATTCATGCAAGTTCCTGCTCGTGTGAATACAAAATGAAACACTTTTGCATTTAAGGGCTCTTGCTTATTTTATTAGGCTTTTTTGTATAAATGTGTGACTGCATGAACAGAATAAATACCCTGAAAAAGGCTCCACTGATAACCCTGTTATTAGGCTGTAATGGTAACAGAGCCATTTTGGCAGTGCCAGGCATTGTGTGCCCTCTTGATTAAATGTATTTTTCGGCTTTCAGGTGGATAAAAAGGAGCTCGCTGGCAGGACTCTTTTGCCTGTGCCTGGTTACAAGGAGAAAATCGAGTTTGGGGTCTTGGTGTCTTTTGCCTACAAGGTGGATGGATCTGGTATGTAAATTTATGGAAAGCAAAAAATGTTAACAAAGACACTTTGTGCTGCTGTTACGATACAGGTCTCCTTGTTCTTTCTTTGTCCTTCAGATGAGGAGGTGATCGTGGCCACGACTCGTATTGAGACTATGCTTGGAGACACCGCAGTAGCCGTTCACCCTGCCGACGCCAGATATCAGCATCTGAAAGGAAAAATGGTTCTTCATCCTTTCTGTGACCGCAAGATGCCCATAGTCTTTGATGACTTTGTGGACATGAGCTTTGGAACAGGTAGGCCTGGGGTACAGAAAAAAGATGTCATAGCTGCAGGTCTACAGTGTGCCGAGAATAAGTAATCATAACAAGTCGTTAAGCCCAGCCACTTGCCTCATTACAATTGTTCTTTTTTTTCTTTTTTCCCTTGTTCTCTGCTTGGCCTGTCTCTCTGCACCATTTTCTGTTCAGGCGCTGTCAAAATCACCCCGGCTCATGACCATAATGACTACGAGGTTGGAGAGAGACACAATCTGGCCTTCATCAACATCTTGGATGAAAATGGCCTGCTCATTAACGTGCCTCCTCCCTTCTTGGTATAGTGTCTCATTATCGTCCTTCCCCCCCTGCAGTGTGTGACACTAAAGTCACGCTTTCTCATAGTTTGCTTCATGAGGCTATCTTATTTTTCAGAATTTTTTATTTTTAACTCGTCCTTCCCTCCCCAGGGCATGAAGCGTTTTGAGGCCAGGAAAGCAGTGCTTCAGGCTCTCAAAGACAGAGGCCAGTTTAAAGAGATCAAAGACAACCCTATGGTTGTCCCAGTTTGCAGGTAAAATTTGTGCACAAGCTGGACATGGGTTGTTTTTGTTTGAGCTTCCTTTATCTGTATTCCTTTAAGCCCCATTGTGCGTGTTCCCTATCAGCCGTTCCAAGGACATTGTGGAGCCGCTGCTGAAACCCCAGTGGTATGTGGACTGCAGAGATATGGGCAAGGAGGCTGCTGATGCTGTCAGAGAAGGCAGGCTCAAAATCATCCCTGACCACCATCTCAAAACATGGTTCAACTGGCTGGACAACATTAAGTAAATACTGCTTCCTGATTGTTTATTTTTTAGTTTTAAGCTTTTAGTTTAAGCATTTTGACACTTTTGGTTTCTGCAGTTTTAGGCATTTAAACAGAAATCTTGAGAAAAGGTGTCAATTTCAGTGTAGGAAATTGACACCTTTTTGTTATCAGTTAATTGGCAGAATATTTCCTTGGCTATTTGATTAATATATTATTTAAAACAGATGAAATTTTCTCAGAAACAAGCTTGTTTAAGCTCAAAGATATTTGATTTCTCATCACACAGGAAAAAAGGAAATCAGTTAATAGAAAGTGATGAGCCAGAACCGGAGAAAGTTTAATTAAAAAAAGAATATATTACATTATCAATTATTAAAATTGATGCCAGTTAATTTTCTGCCATCACCTCACCTATTAGTGAACAAATTGGTTCAGGTCTAGAAAGGAGATGATTATCAGAAAGTGTGCACAGAGTTCATTTTCACATCCGTCTCTCTGTCTTCTTTTTCAGGGATTGGTGTATCTCTCGGCAGCTGTGGTGGGGTCACCGTATTCCTGCTTACTTCATCACTGTCAACGATCCGTCTGTGAAACCAGGAGAGGTAAGATGACTTCTCTTTTTGTTGTCAAGGTCTGGAGGACTTCAGATGACAGATAAAAGCTGCATCCATATCGTGCATGTCATTGTCTGTTTCTCTGATTTATTTCTTCTTCTGTTCTTTTGCCTGCAGGACATGGACGGTCATTACTGGGTGAGTGGGAGATCAGAGGAAGAGGCCAGGGAGAAGGCGGCGAAACGCTTTAATGTGTCTGCAGACAAAATTACCCTCAGACAGGGTGAGATTTAGCTGTTTTTAATTTGGCACTTTTCCGTAGCACAATTATTGTAAAGTTATCTAATAACTTCATAATGCGCCAACACACACATTTGCCTAATTTAATTAATTCTACTCCATATTCATGCAGATTAGATAACTTTTGCTCCTGCGTTTCAGACGAGGACGTTCTGGACACTTGGTTCTCGTCTGGCATTTTCCCCTTTTCTATCTTCGGCTGGCCTAATGAGGTAAAACACTGAGGTTAAATGACTTCCTTTCTGCTGACACAGACGGCACATTGTTTCAGTTGACTGAAAGAATACCTTAAGCAGAATAGAAAAGAGAAACATGGAAATGTTTAATACCTGATTTCTGGTTTCATAGTATAAAAGAAAAAACCCTCCTAAAATATTAATCATTCGGTGTTTTTCCCAATGTGTTTGTTGTCGTTGGTTCTAGAATGAGGACCTGCAGGTGTTTTACCCCGGCACCTTGTTGGAGACGGGCCATGACATCCTGTTCTTCTGGGTTGCCCGCATGGTGATGATGGGTCTCAAACTGACAGGCAAGCTGCCCTTCAAAGAGGTGAGACCAATCACCCACGACACTGACACAGCAGGATGTGATATTTGTAGTACATGACTCACTGATGTTTTCGTTTCATTTTTCAGGTTTATCTGCATGCAGTGGTACGTGATGCTCACGGAAGGAAGATGAGCAAGTCTCTGGGCAACGTTATCGACCCTCTAGACGTCATTACAGGGATCTCCCTGGAGGTAAAGCCTAATCAGCCTTTAATCCACGCTCAGATACACACAAACACTTAGGCAAACATAAATATACATACTCTTTTCTCCCATCTGTTTGGGTTGTCTTTTACATAGTCACCATGCTCTTATGGGTCCCTTGAGGCCCTTACTCTTATATAAACTTTATTAAGCACCTCTTTCTGCTTCCAACAAGCTTTTATTGAGTCCATCAATCTCTTCACCAGCTGCGGGGAAATTGTTCAGTCAGATGAAACGGACCTGTCCTCTAGAGGGCACTGAAGGACTTGTAAACTAAGCTTAACCCTGAATGTTTTCCCTCTGAAGGTCCTTTCCTCCCTGGCCAGTTTAAACATCAGGCAGTCGAAGGAGGTCTCGTATTCTGAAGATGAAAAGAGAAAATTGTTGAAAACCTCCCTCGTCCTCTTACTCTCCATCCTCTAGGGTCTTCATGCCCAGCTGATGGACAGCAACTTGGATCCTGTGGAGGTGGAGAGAGCGCAGCAGGGCCAGAAGTCAGACTACCCAAATGGCATCCCAGAGTGTGGCACAGATGCTCTCCGGTTTGCTCTGTGTGCTTACACCAGCCAAGGTGAACTTTTTACGTCTTCCTTGTTTGTCCTGTTTTCCTTCTTAGATTCCTTTTAATGACCAGTGTTTGAAATTCACTAATATACATTAATTACAAACCATAAAGCTTATCTCTGTCAATCAGAAGTAGACATTCATGAGTGTTTCAGGTAAATGAATCCCTTTATGCCTGAAAATGACTTTGGTGTAGATCTGCACCTTTTCTTTCATCAGACCAATGCTATAGTACCCACAGCTATGGCCACTAATGCCATTTTCACTCATGATAATTCTTCTAGCAGATAGAAAACCACATTTTAACAAGTATAACAAGTATACAGCTTGATTTCCACTGGAGTCGTTCTTTGGTATTTACTGAAATCTTCATTTCTGAATCTCGCAGGTAGGGATATCAACCTGGATGTCAACCGCATCCTGGGCTACCGTCACTTCTGCAACAAACTGTGGAATGCTGTGAAGTTTGCCATGAAGACTCTAGGAGACAACTTTGTACCATCAGAGAAAGTCCAGGTGAGACCAAGGGAACAGATGAAGGATACAGAACATAAACAAAGTCTGTTCCATGCTTATTGATATTCCTCGAGTTAGATGCGTAACACATTTTGACCAAATCTCTGTTTCAAAACAAAACAGTGTTTGTTTGGAGGCTTAGTTTGCCATGATTTGTATTCGTAGATTGGCACACATTGACATTTGGGACATACCTGGTGCGGGGTTGTGTTGCCTGAATCTAAAGATCTCTCTTTTTTTTTCTTTTTTACACTTCTGTCGATCCTCTCAGTTATCTGGAGAGGAGAGCGTATCTGACAGGTGGATTCTGTCCAGGCTGAGCGCCGCTGTTACACTCTGTGACGCCGGCTTCAAGGCCTACGACTTCCCAACCATCACCACCGCCATCTACAACTTCTGGCTGTACGAGCTCTGTGACATCTACCTGGTAAGGATCTTGTAGGCGACTGAGCAGCCCAGAGTCTCATGAAAGTTCCACTTCCTCCTTATCTTTTCCTTTTTCTCTTCTTGTTTTCCAGGAAAGTGTGAAACCAGTATTCAGTAAAGCAGAGGAAGACAGCACGAGCCAGAGACAAGCCCTGGTGTGCAGACAGACCCTTTACACCTGTCTAGAGGTTGGTCTACGCCTGCTGTCTCCCTTGATGCCCTTCGTCACTGAGGAGCTCTATCAGAGGTTACCACGAAGAAAACCTCAGAGCGATCCTCCCAGCATCTGCGTCACATCATATCCCACCACCGAAGAGGTGAGAAAAAGAAGGGGGGGGCAGCTTGTGCTGAATCTTACTGATGCTCAAATAGCCTTAAAAAGTTTTTTTGTGGAGAGTGCTGTTTTGTGTTTTTTGCAATTACATTTTTTCCCTGTGATTTGTTGTAGTTCTGCTGGAACAGTGAGGAGGTGGACCGCGACATGGAGTTCATAATGACCATTGTCAAGACGATCCGATCGCTTAGGGCTGACTACAATCTAACCAAGACCAGAGCTGACTGTAAGACACACAAAATAAATTTTAAAAGTGATGCTAAAAATAATTTTTAGTTCATATTTCATCTATTTTCATGTGGAAATTAACCAGCATGTCTGTTCAATGCTGTACTTACAGTTGGAAATTAGCTCAATTCAGCATGTTCACACAAGCCTGCCAGCTTCACATGGAAATCTTTTTGCACACTGCTCAGAAAAATTAAGGGAACACTTGACCTTACAGTCCCAGTTAAGCTTCTGGGATATTAATCTGTCCAGTTAGGAAGCACAAACCATTTAGAATTCACTTCACAATGGTTTGGTGCAGATGAAAGTGACAACAGGTGGACTGGAGAGGCAACAAAGACAGAGAAAGTTGGGAGGAGGGGTGGTGACCACAGAAAATTTTGCCCTCCTGGTTGAGTTTCCTGTAGTTCGGCTTTTTGTTAGTATCCTTGTCACTGCTGGTAGCTCGAGTCGGTATCTGAAGCCCGTTGAGTCCTGTTCATCCGGGTCGGTACATTCATACATGTTATCACAAGATTTGCTGTCTTTCCCCACCACAGTCTCAACAGTGTGGAGGTGATACCTGGGGATACTAGCAGAGCTGGCTCTTATGCTATCTGTTCTTCTCTGTGGGACAAGGAGCACTGCCAGAGCCCTTACAGAATGACCTCCAGCAGGCTACTTACATCCTCGTTTCAGATCAAACTGTTAGAAACAAAATATGTGAGGACCTGGCGACATTCACCTGATCTGGCGATCTGATTTGTGCTCACGAATCAGCTCCGTGCAGCTTGATTGGAGTTTGCCAGAGAGCACCAGAACTGGCAGGTCCACTACTGGCGCCCTGCTCTCTTCACAGATGAAAGCAGGTTCATACTAAGCACGTGACAAGCATGAAATAGTCTGGAGATGCTGTGGCAAATGTTATTCTGCCTGCAACATCATCTGTGAAGAGAACGGGATGCCAGTGGCGAGCCTGCCAGTTCTGGTTTTCCTAGGAGGATGCCAGTTGAGCTGCATGGTGCTTGGCTGTGAGCACAGATCCCACTTGTCACCCTCGTAGAGTCTGATTCTGACTGTTTGGTTAGAAACATGCGCTTGAATAACCTGCTGGAGGTCATTCTGTCTCCGCTGCACAATGGACCAGATACCGGTCCTGCTGCCAAGTTGCCCAGCTCTCCTCGTGTCCCCTGGTGTCTGTCTGAGAGACACTGTAAATCTTCTTGTATGGATGTGGCCATCCTGGAGCTGGACTCACTGAGTAACCTGAGTGGGATGTAGACAGTGACTCATGCAACCAGCAGCAAGTAAAATCAGGAGGGATAGAGCGAGAGCAATGGTCTGTGGCCGTCACCTGTGAAAACCATTTCCTTTCCAGAGGTTGTCTTGTTGTTGCTTCTTCAGCAACTTTCATTTGCACCAAAGCAGGTGAACATGATTCTGTATGGTTTGTAATTTCTGACTGGACAGATTGATACCACTTAAATTTTAGGGATATTATGTTATACTGGGATGATCGAGTGTTCCCTTATTTTATTTTTTTGAGCAGTCTATTTTTATTCCACTATAGTTTTGAATTTGATGGCAGTAATGCTGCATTTTATGACAAGCAATGATTTAAAGATCTAAAGAGGGGAGCAACTGTAGTGACAGATCGAGTGGACTATAGCAACAAGAGTTTGGCCTGAAACACACGAAGACTTTAGAAGTCTCCAAGAAAAGTTTCTGATTCTCTAAAGAAGTAAACTTGCTATTAAAAGAAAGGATTAGAGTCTTAACAAGCAGTTTTCAGCTACTTTACATAATATTTTCCAACCTCTCCTACTTTATAGTTCAACTTCGGCATACAGATATTGGAAAATATGTTAAAGCATTTACATACCATATGTTGTTATTATAAAATATGCTTCATTAAAATGAATTAAACTGCACACCAGTATGTAGAGGATGTGTATGCACTGAATCAGAGTTATAGCTCATCAAGAATGCACTGTTCTGATGCTCGAAACCTTTACCATCTGTATTTTCCTCTCTTAGGCTACCTCCAGTGCATAGACTCTGCAACTGTGTCCCTGGTGCAGAAATACAGTCTGCAGATCCAGACCTTGTCTTATTCTCAGGCCGTCATCCCTCTGACAGCCAACCAGCCTGTCCCAGAAGGCTGTGCTGTGGCTATCGCTTCTGACAGATGTACTGTCAACCTTATGCTCAAGGTGAGGGCCAGTATAATCTGCCCTGTTCTGTTTGTATCCTTCCATCTGTCTGTTATATCAGGTGTGTGTATCTTAGACCCCCTGTACTATGAATGCACTAGTGTTTTACATGTAGGTTTTCTTTTTTTCAAGTTTTGAATTAGGTGAATTCCCCTGTGAATAGCCTGATAGATATGAGTAGATATGCATTTATACTATCAGGGATGCCATTTTTAAATTTGCTCCACCTGAATGGCAGTTCAGTGTTTTTTTTTTTTTTAAGTTTCTCCATTGCAGAGCAAAAATAACAGGATCAAGTTTTAGCTGCGATTCCCATTTTCACTTCTTTTCCCCCCCACAGGGTCTCATTGATGTGGAGAAGGAAGTGGCTAAGCTGATGACGAAGAAAGGGGATTTGGAGAAACAGATGGAGAAACTGAGAGAGAAGATGGGGAAGAATGACTACAAGGAGAAGGTGCCGGTGAAGGTGCAGGAGCAGGATGCTGAGAAGGTGGGAAAAGGAAATTGACTCGACAGGATTCTCAGGTTGTAAGAATTCCTTGTAAATAAGAAACTTCCTCTTTCTCTCCACAGCTACGACAGAGCCAGATTGAGCTTGAGAAGGTGAAAGAAGCCATGGACAACTTCAGGAAAATGATTTAATTCCTATTTAGCTTTATGTAAAATCTGCTTTTTTTCATGTCATGTTAATTTTCTTTTTTTTCCCCCCAAGTGAATAATGGACAATACTCAATAAAACTCTTGTACCAGACAGCGGTCTTCAGGGATGTGAAGCAATCTATTAATCTAACTCGCTTGTAAATCTGTAAAGTGTTGAGCAGTCGTATCAAATAATGAACAAAAGAATCAAATCCCTTGTCAAATTTTCATTCGGCATATTTAATAGAACATTTAAGAGCATCATTTTAGGATACAGCTTTGTTCAGAAAGACGGTGCCCACAGAATGGAAATGAACCTGAATGGCTTCGGCTGCATTTTTAAAGACTTAAGTTCTTCTGGCCTGACAATATTAGGAATTTTTTAAATCCACTTACAACATATTTCTACTTACAGCTGCTTTAGAAATACAGCCAAAGAGGGGGAGACTGGAAGGAGTGAGTAATGGCTTGTGCATTTATTTAAAATGCATCTTTCTTTTCTTTTTAAAAGGAGAAACACTGAAAAGTAGAATTCATTACAAAAACTAAAATAAAACATGTTATAATTTACAGGGATTTGTCTGAGGGGGCATAAATAGTAGACCAGATACTTCTAGATGCCATCACGGCAAAACTATACGCGACAACTCGTCTTAGAAAAATCCTAGAACAAAATCACAGCAGTACATTCACGCTGTGCCAGGAACAAACTCTGACCACCGGCCATACGAGTCCTCTGTCTTTGCCCTCGTCCATCCATCAGTGGGCTTTCCCCCCCCTTTTTTTTTTTTTACAGTCTCCAAGGCGGGTGGAACTCGATGGCGGGGAGAGGAGTGCAGTGTGTTGCTTCGAAGTTTCGCATGTACTTTCGTGCCTTGAGAGAAAGAAAAAGACAGCAGGGATGGAGGAGGAATGTGGAATGAGAGGTGTGGGAGGGCAATGAACAAAAAGTGCAGAACTTGATTATATTAGGTTTGGTCTATCTGGCTCAGTGCCTTACAAATCTCTCCCATCTCTTAAGGGTTTACACAGGAGGTGAATAAAGCCTAATTTAGAAGGCATTACCAGGGGAGGAAAAGCATAGCATTAGCTGTAATTGATGGCACTCCTCTTGTTTGATGTTAAATGACTTCAATAAACTGAGCGCAGTGAAATATATTACACCAGTCAACCTGAGAGCACAGGTGAGCTGGTTACTATGGCGACCAGGAAAGTGTTCCTTAGTGGTAATGCTGTCTGAATAGCTGTGATTTTTTTTTTTTTTTTTTTTTTTTTTTTTTTTTTTTAAATGGGGATGCAATAGAAGGGGGGGAAGGTAAACAGACCTAAAACGAGAAGATGGGGCTTACCGAGAAAAGGAAATGAGACGCTGAGCGTAAAAGGAGGAACTTGAATGTATTAAAATCAAACTTGGACAGATCAGATAAAGACAACAAGTGGCTGCCCTTTAAGCCACACAGGGGAATAACTGTTCTCACGGAGATGTAGCACACTGATAACAGCGGATGACTTCCTTACCAAGAATAGAGCCAGCTGCCGCCTTCCCTCTAGAGTCATATCTTCACCTGGTAACATTAACAGTGCATCAGACCGTATTAAAAACACTTTGTTTGTGGGGAGTTTATTAGCCTTTTAAATGTGAAAGCAGCCCAGGGCTTACCAACACTCCATGGAAACGAAACATCTCTGTCTGCCTGATAGGACTGCAGCACAGACACGCACCAGTCGTCATCCACTTCATAGCCACTGTACACAGACGCTGCAGACAAAGAGCTGGTGTTATTATACAGTTAATAATACAAATTTACGAGCAAGTTGGTGTCCTAAATATAGCCAAAATTTACACTTTGAATACATTTAGGACCACATGTTTTTGGACAATTACACCAATTTTGTAGCTTGGATTGGGAGTGAAGGGCAGACTTAGCTTGAATTCAAGCTGTTTTTAAAATACATTGCATTTACTGCTAAGGAATAACAGCCACTTTAAAACGCTGTCCTCATTTCCCAACGCTCAAAAGTATAATGAAATCCTTTACATTCAGTTAGTACCCGTCCAGATACCATAGGCATCACTAAATGCCGTATTTCCTACCTTGCTCTGCCAAGCCTATAATTGCAGCCACCTTTAGTTACTGCTTATTTATGGCTCTTTGCTGCAGTGAGTTGCATGTAAAAATTGAAAATGATGCTCTATTTGTGTTGAGATCAAATGACTGCCATCCAATTTCTTTAGATTTAACCACTCTGGTCATTATCCCTTTGCACTGCGAAGTGCTACCTGATCGGTTTAACAGCATCTGGCTGAATCTGCAGCTCTGTATACGTCCCAGTTCATGTTGCCATTTCTAGCAGTCAGCAGTCACAAAAACATCAAACATCAGTGACCTAGTTACACTGTCATAACATTCCCTCCACCATGTTTTATAGAAAACATGGTATGCTTCTGTTTCTCCATAGGTTTACTCTTCCTCCCATCATTCAGACTTTTTATTTCAGGACTGTGCACATGTCCTTACTAGTTCTTGTGTGTAACCAGTGGTTTGCACCTTATTGTAAACCCTCTGTATTTACATTCACAAAGGCCCCTCTTGGTTATAGATCTTCACAATGATCTGCCTACCTCTGGTGAGTGCATTCCTTCTTTTTAAGAAAGAATCAGATTGTTTATTTGACCACTTCTAGAGTTTACATTCCCTCTGATGAGTCTGTGTTTTTGTCTAATGATGGTCTATAAACATCTCTCTGGTCTTCTCATTGAGAGTAAAACGCTACCAAATATAACTTCAGCTCCTATTGGTTTAATGGTCACTTAATAAGAAGGGCACAGGCCTCACCAGGCCATGAAACTGTAAACCACTGGTCCAATTACTTCTAAGCATCTGAAAACAGGTGATACAGTACTTTTGGTAAGCGTGCTTTTTTGATTGTTTGATTCAAAATCTCCTGTCAAGTGTGCAAACTGTTTAAATACCTAAGGGCATAACTGTAGATGTCCGAGTCCAACCACCACAAGGCTGGAAATTCCCTCTACAATAAATTCACTCGTTCTTAACGTATTTATGATTATATTGCAGAATCTGCCCAATTTTCTCCCATTTCACAACATTAATGCATCTCTCCTGGACCCAGATCAGGTTATCAATTTTCAAAACTTAATCACTTTAGTTTTTGGGCGGATCGCACCTCCAGTAAAAATTTCATGCAGGGTTGGCCATAATGTGACAAATCCATAAAGTTATCAAAAGTTTTACCCATAAAAACCTATTTAATTTAAATGACCTCCGAGTCAAAACAAAGGTTTTCTGCATTGTACAAATTCTGAAGGTGTAAACAGGTGCATGATCATCGTTTTTACAAACACGAGGTTGTGCGCTGTAACTCTGTACCTCGGGGTAAAATTTTCAACAAGGTCTACTGTAATATCCTGAGGCAAACGATCTGTGCTGTGAAGATTTTCAGCCGGAGCAACACAATCTGAATCATTTGTTGAGTAATCAGAACACAAGATCTGTCCAAGGAAACCATCACGAAGAGGAAATGTGAATTATAGTTTTTAGATGTTTAAAAGGAGGAGTCAGACTTTTACAATAACACCTTTTACTGTGCCACATACCTTCTTCTAATGGACTGGAGGCTCCGAGCCATTGTCTGACTACTCTGATCCCTTCATCTGTCATTATTTTGGGATACCTGTCCAGAAAAATGATATCGCCAGTTAAAAAGTGTATTACTCAAGTGCAAAGTGACTGAACAGCGAGAACAATGAGAACATTGAAGACTAAGAGACCAACCTGAACTGTAGCAGCTTGAGCAGGAGGTCATTGCCTCTGTTAGACATGATGTCCTCAGGACCCCTGAAATGCAAAATAAAACTCAAAGGTTAATTACTTAAAAAAAAATAAATCCAACAATAAAAAGGTTATTTTAAAACTACATGTGAAACAACAAAATATGAATAGAGTAAAAATGTGACGACAGCCTCTCCTCACAGCGAGGAAACATAGGCGTGGCTGGTGCTACTGACTGCAGGACAATCACAAGGAAACTGCACAGGTCACCCTGCAGGAGGCAACCTATCTCCAAACAACGATGATCCAACTCAGACTGACTGCAATCACACTCAGACAGATTCTAAAGGTTTGCAAATAACTGCTGTCTAATTTATCTGCAGACAGAGCGCCAACAGATTGCAATCAATATGGAAAGGGTTGCGCTGTTAAACGCAACCCTTCGATGGGTCTCTTTGCAACAGGAGACTCCACTCAACTAGTTGCCAACTGGTGGTGTTCTGCTTGTACTCCTATATAAAGTAAGACTGCCGAGTGCCTTTAAGATTTTGTAGTTAAACTAACATCTTGTAGCAACTTTGTAAGAATTTGTGTTTTAAATCCATCTGAATCTGTCTTCACTCAGACTGCTGTATTATTCATATATTTAATCAAACACATTTCATCACATTACAAATTTTCACATTTAAATAATATTTCTTCACAATAAAATAAATAGAAGCAAGCAAATCCATTCACAGACACAAAACTTTCATAACCTTCACTGAAATCATGACTACAGGATGTTATTACTGGAAATAGTTTGGACTAAAAGCACAGGAACTTGTGAAAAATCCAGACAGTTATCATCATCAGATAAATACTGATTTTTAATCAGATTTTTAATGCTGTAAGTAACAAACACTGACTTTCCTTTCACGTTCCCTGTAGTGGTTACAAGGCAAACTGAACTGAAACACCCGGTGCAAGGGCTTCAAATCAAATATCGCTGCACTGAATATTTTCTGCAGTTTGAGTCAAAAGCTCACCTTGGCATTCATGTTCCCTGGAGAAATCTACAATACAGCTATCTCATAACTGTAATGAACCGAACCAAAGGAAGTAAGAAGTTCCGGTTACTGCTTATCCAAGAAATATGTCAATTTGTGACTGAGGGTGAACTTTCTACTTCTCTCTGTATTGTGAGAGTTTGCTTTCGTCAACTACATTATGGAAGTGCTGTGGAAATAAACAACTGTTTGCTTGGTACACAATTGTTAAAATCTTTTTTTATATTACTTACAATCTAATCCATATTAATCAACTTTCTTCTGAATGACTGTCCCTCACAACCGTGAAGCTTAAATAGGAGGGTTTAATGTGGGATCTTGTACTCACAGCCAGAGCTGTGTGCCTGAGAGTCAGCCACGTTACCAGAATCCACTGTCACTGCTATTATACAGACCTAAGAGTAGAAAAAAACCCTGAAGCTGTATTTAAAGCAGTCTGGAGCCTGAGCTTTTTATTTGTTTCTTTTAATTATTTTCTGCATGACTTTATCAACCTCTCAAATCGTTGAGGAGGAATTTTGGCCCACTCTTCTTTACAGCTTTGCTTCAGTTCATTGAAGTTTGTGGGTGTTTGTTTGTCCACAGCTCTTTTAACGTTTTTGCCACAGCGTTTCAATCAGATTGAGATCTGGACTTTGGACAATTGCAGCACCTTGATTATTTTCTTTTTCAACCATCCTTCTGTAGATTTGCTGCTGTGCTTCAGATCAAACCCAATTTCAGCCATGTTTAGCTGAAGAACAGATGGCCTCACATTTGACTCTTGAATACTTTGGAAAACAGAGGAGTTACAACTCAATGACTGCAAGGCAAAATGGTTCTGTGTCTGCAAAAC
The DNA here is from genome assembly GCF_963969265.1 of Rhamphochromis sp. 'chilingali'. Classification (NCBI taxonomy): domain Eukaryota; kingdom Metazoa; phylum Chordata; class Actinopteri; order Cichliformes; family Cichlidae; genus Rhamphochromis; species Rhamphochromis sp. 'chilingali'. The sequence continues at coordinate 25,430,726 of NC_137938.1, forward strand.
AAGACCAAAGCAGCCCCTTCACCCCTGTGCTTGGCAGTTAGTATGAGGTGTTTGTGCTAATATGCCGTGTTTGGTTTACACCAATCTCCACTTTGGTCTCATCTGTCTAAAGGACATTGTTCCAGAAGTCTTGTTGTTTGTTCAGATGCAACTTTGCAGGCATCTGGGAGGTTTTCTCCCGGCAAACCTTTCCAAACAAGCCACACTTGTTCAATCTTCTTCTAATTGTACTCAACTTTGCAGGCTTCAGCAAGTTAAATGTTACAAGTCCGAGCTGTAGTATCTCTGTAGGTTTCTTGTAGTGTCCCTGAGCATAGAGCATGCCCAGGATGACTCTGGGATGAATATTTATGTTCACTACGTTAATGCACACCTCTGTAGCAAATTCTATGGATGAAGTAAGGGTATACTATGGGTGATAATTCAGTGTACTTAATAATTATATATTATAGATACTTGTGTGTGTCAGTGTGTCCAGGTCACCAACTATCTTCCCAGGTTTTGGGAAACTGATATGGGGTAACTAGACATGCCCCATCTCCTTCATCTTTGAGCATTTTTAATTTGAGATGTCATTTAGCGCTTTCTTTCTCCTTCTCTAAATCCAGCTTCCCCTAAAAAAGTCCCCGCTTAGGAAAGTCCACACCGGAAATGTTTTATTTGTCACGCATTGGTGGTTGATGCAATTACCAGATATTCCAAGCTCTGGTTACCTAGGTAACCGTATCTCATGTCAACCAACAATACCCTTCATTCTCATTGATAGTTGCTTTAATTGCTCACCCCAGTGGTGAGAAAACCTGCCCACTTCATGTCACCAGCAATCACTGAACTTTCTGTGGTCTGACTGCATCATGTGTGGACATTTCTGCAGTGGGCTGGGCAGTAAAAAGCAAACCTGCCATGCTGAGCCATTTGAAGGACTTTATAAGTTCCATGACATGTGTGGACTTACGTTGTGGTGATGATCTCATCTCTGGTTCTCCTGATCAGCAGGACTGGTCCCTGGTATCTGCACAAAGAGTTGCATGCGCTTGTGTTAATCATCAACCACACAACTGTGAGCAATCCACTAAAAAAAATGTAGTTTTGCTATTGTTAGCGGCTGTATTACATAACATTCAGTGATTCAGAGTTTGACTTTTCACGATTAGTGTCACTGCAATCAGACTGTCCCACTCACTTAAGAACCTGCGCAGCGTTGTTGAGGTTCATGTATTGCCTAACTGTGTGTTGTACTAACGGCCCTGAAAGAGACCAAATACACTCAAGTTACTGACTTCTACAAAAAGTTGCTACATAGAGTTTGAGATCTTTAACATCTAGGACTCACTCCAGCTGTCAGGCATGACCTTGAGGGCCAGAGGCAGGAGGTCATCAAAGGAGGCATCCAACACTAATGATTGGATCTCTGGATATGACATCACTGCCCAGCTGGCTAAAAAGAGAAATAAAGAGACAGAGGAACAAAAAAAAAAAAAAAAAAAAAAAAAAAAGAGAAGAAAACACAGATAAGGGATAAACATAAGCCCGAGGAAGGACTACATACCATAATTCACACTTAACATTAAAGTGCTGATCATGTACTGTACTTCAGCTGAATACCCAAAAGCTAAAGAGAGTGCCGCGCACACACAAAGCCTCAGGATAAGGTTGACTAATCTTAATTTTAGCGATTTATTCCAGCCATGCTCTGACGAGGGCCATGAGGCTGAAACATTAGCATGTTTGTTGACATGGTCAGAATAAACAGGTGAAATTAAGATTACTCTACAGTATCCTGAAGCTCTGTGTGGGTGCTACATTTTTACCTCTGGGTATTCAAGGTTAGAATTAAAAAAAATTTTTAGCACAAAAAACTGGAAAAAAAATTAAAAAATTAGCATGTGTTGTTCTTGTCTTTGAGAACCTGTGAATCCTCCAATAGACCAGGCATATATAACAATGTCGCTGAGGCTGAATCCCAGTTTGTGTACTGCAAACTGGATCACCACATCCATGGCGTTGGCCTCATTCTGGGGAAACGGCACTCCCTGAAAGGAAAATACAGGTTTAAAAAAAAAAAAACCCACCCATCATGCATGACTAAATTAACAGGCTCAACCTACACATAAACAATGACACTTTAAGTAACCTCCCAAATGATTTTATCTTTAATGGGAGTGTACACGTTCCTCTTGAACAATACTCCCTGGCTAAAACTAGAATTTCCACATACTGGTATTTTCCACTGAGCTGTTTATTTGTTCTAACTCAAGCACACAGCAGTACAGTATGCAGCACATACATTGTAGACCTATTTTATGATGATAAAAAAAAAAAAATAAAAAAAATAAAAACTCTACCAACACTGCTTACCGTGCTGCCTCCAAAGCCAGGGTGATTCCAGCCCAGTACAGAGTAGCCACCTACAGTGTACATCAGCACAATACTGAACTATAACTGCGACAATTTCCCACTGCACGAAATTTAAATGTCACTACAAAATATTTCAGCTCTTGGAAAGTAAAGCATTCCTTACCCTCCAGCGGCGTATTCATGCAGCCCACCTCATAAAAGCCTGCGTTCCCCTCACAGCAGATGACCTGTGGCAGAATTAGAGAACCAGCTGTAACGTGACCAACGCGACAGAAATGATGTCGGACCCTGGAACAAGCCCAAGGCATAAAATAACAAATCACTGCAGACATTTACCAGAGTCTGGCCATTCTGTCCCCCATCTCTCCTTCGATCCACAAACATTGTGTCAATCTCATTACCGTCACAGGCCACCAGCTTGTTTCTTTGGCCGTCAAACTGTGACAAAGTGGGACAAAAATGATTGAGTGTGTGCATTTATTATACTCTATATGAGAAACCAAATATGCTTCTTTCCCACCTCTTCTATTAATTTAGCCTGACCCTGCTGCAGCATTGGTCTCATGGCTTTCTGCAGTAAACCCACAGAACCGGGGTACAGCATCCTCCTCCCAAACGTGTGGGCAATGACAAAACTGCAGACAAAGACAGATAATGACACTGTGGCATAACTGCTAACAGGCTAAAAAATATTTTCAGAAAGAAAAAAAAAAAAAAAAAAAAAAAAAGGGTTGAAGGGGATGGAATAGGATGCCTAAGGTTAAGAGTTTGTGCTCCATTGGTGCTCCATTGGTGCGTTGCAATTAACAAATCATTGATCAGTGTTACCCCTTTTCCACAGATGTGGTGTTGGGTCCAGGCATTTTCACCACAAAAGATATTATTTTTTATGGAAGAGTCTTCCACACAAAATTCATCAATTACTGCCAGAGGCTGCACCCGATGTGCCCATGGAAATTACCCAAATTTCCACTTGCTGTGATATTAACAATCCATTCTTAAACATGCAGAAATGGATCTCAACAGGCAAGCCTGCATCAGTACCAGCACAGACACCATGTAGGTGGAAAAGAGATGTAACACAAACTCTGCATTTACCTGATGATGTGGCATGGTAAAGTGCGGACAGAGTGGAGGACACTGTCTGCTGCTCCTCTTAATCTGGGCTCTGGCCTCAGCAGAGAAACGCCAGCCTTGGACAGCTTTCTGTCAGACAGGTAGTCAAAGGCTTACAATGAATCAAGTGAGCCACAAAGCATTTGACATTCAGTGGCTGTATTCATCCAGTGTACTACCCAGTGCTTTGAATTCATATATTTAAAATAAGCAGAGAAGAGAAAAGCAGCAACCTCAGGTTCACTACAGATTAAACAAACTTACGGACTGCTGACTTCAGTCCAGCTGAAATCCAAAGGCCAATGTGAGAAGTCAAAGTCATAGCATCTCAGTTTTTTCTGGAAGGAAAGCAGAAAATATGTCTTAGTCATTTATCTCTCTTAATTCTCAAAACAGTATTAATGTTGAGCTTCTGAGTTCAGCTGCTATGATCTCACCTTGCTTGCTGGGGTGTGATTCTTCTTGGTTTCCTCAAGAATTGTGATAAACTGAACATAATCAGTGTTCCTAAATCTCCCCCACCCTTTGGCGATAAATGAAAAGAGCAAAGGGAGGCAGGGGGAAAGCAAAGACAGATGGAGTTATAGCAAAGTCCATGTGAGACACAAAACACATTTCACTGCAAATCCTCAAGGGTACGTTTAGTATGCCTCGTGGGTGTAGACCTTGTTCAACTGTCTCAATGGTAATAAAATCTTATTGGCATGCAGCATACACAGCATTGGTTTTGATCTCGAAAGATGAATGAACTGAATTACTCATCGTCTCCCAGCGAGTTCAAATCAGCAGCCTCACCTCTAAGACAGGCCACTCCAAGAAGACACACAAGAACAGTTCCCACATACTGACTCACAGGAACCAGTTTACTGCTACAGATGAAGCCTAAAGACAGACAAAGTAACAGTGATGCAAACACCATCATAGTGTACCCCTTCATCTGTCTGCCAGACTCGAGGCTCATTAACAAGCACTGATAAAAAGATTCACAAGCTGACAGCTACCCTACAACCATGTGCATAAATCAATACCATAAGCACTTTACACTAAGGAGTAACACACAACCTCAAGCAATTACTTTCTTGATGCACAGTCTTACTGGGTGTTTCAGTTGATTAGCTTTATATTATTCCCACATGCATGTGAACAGCAGTTCCTAAGTACATCTCCTAATGGTAGTTTTCCCCCCTTTCTCAGCAGAAAGAGAAATATGGCCACATGTGTCTAAGTGGAAATTATGATGATGATTATTTGAAACCATTCTAAGCAAATTAATGAAAAAATAGCAGTGAGAAGGAGGTAATATTCTGTAGTAAAACCTAAAAGAAAATATCAAGTGAATAAAAAAAACAAATCTTAAATTACAAGTAAAAACTTGAATATTCTTTGAGATACACATGAACCCATAAATGCATCTGAAAAAACCCTAAAAATCTGAAATTAACGCCTTTTTGTTAATTTTTTGTGACCACATTTCTTCATTTTGCAGGGTCGGATATCATAGATGGTAAACACTGTTATTGCATCTAATCAGGGAAAGCTTTAGAAAAATCATTAATCTTATGATTTGAGGACAGAAGGGTAAAATCAATATATTAACTTTAGTTAATATTTATTTTATTTCTCCGTGCACTCTCAGTGCTCCAGTTTATTTTTTTAATATGACTCTCTCAGGTTATGCACCTGTTTTGAAGCCTCGCATTTCTTTAAGAGAATAATTAGAATGTTCACATTTTGTACTCATAACTACTTTTCATAATATCTATAATGTCTTTACATTAGATTAATTACCATGTATTCTACCTTCAGTCACAGTTTCAAATTATAAATAACCCCAAAATGGTCCTAAAGCTTTTGAAAACGACATTCACTAAACCCATGAAGCTCACATTTTAGAAGTACAAAGAATGAGAAAATGGCTTCAGTGCTTCTTTTTTAATTTGCCATTTTTCACTGAGAGTACAAAGGAACAGAACTGGACAAAGAGACTGGTATAATTATATGAATCTATTTAAAAAAAAAAAAACACACACACACACACACACACGTAATGTAGAAAAAACCAGAACAATGAAAAATTCCCACATTAAATAATCAAAGTGATGCTCAAAGCTATTTTTACTGTGCATCAAACAAAAACTACTTGCTTCACTTTTTTTCAGAGCCAGCAAAATAACATCATCATTATTATTATTATTATTATTATTATTATTATTATCATCATCATCATCATCATCATCATCACAATGTATTATAATATATTCACTAAATTATCATCTGGCATCGTGAGACTCATTTTTAACTGCAACTTGTTGGAGCATCAACATATCTGGCACAAATAACAATTATTATCAATTCATTTAGCAATTATTTACTCCAATCTATAGATTAACTCAGGTCTTTTAAACATCAAACAATAGTGAAAATGTCTATTAAACATTCCCACACCCCGAGGCAGTGGCTTCAAATGCCTGAAATAATTTCAAATTTACAAAAATAACCTTCCCACTGGACACTTCCTCCATTAATCACTTATAAAAAATGGCTGCTGACTAAATTCCAGTTAACCAGATAATCAACACACTGACTAACATTTCTAATAATTTCAGCTGTAGTCACACAATTCATGAATCAGCCTACCTTTCCTGTAAAGATAGCAAAGAAGAAGAGGAGAGCTGTAGTAGGACAGAGACCATAGTGCTGAAGCCTGGAGGAAGAAATCATAAACAAATCACTAATCATTAATTTAATCTACTTCTGTTTAACTCCACCTACTTCTTTCTATACAGTTCATTACGATATAATACTGACCCAGCCAAGAATGCTGTCAGTGTGTCTTTCCAGACCCCTAGGTTGGTAGTTCCATCCCTGGCAAAAGAGAAGGAAATACTGATCATATCATGCATCAATAGTTTCCCTGATGTTACGTAAAATCAAGTTATTAATAGAAAGAGAAAGGTTCTGAGTTATGCGTGTTCACTCTGTACACCTAAAATTTCTATTACAGCTCTGAATCATGCTGCCTGCAGAGGCTTTCTGATGACTTGGTGGTGGTGGTTGGGGAACTGGTGGATAACTTTATGAAGTGGTGTAGCAGGAAGCAACTGCTACTAAATGTAAACAAGACTGAGAAGGTAATGGTCAAATTTGAACATTAACATTACGCACAAATACCTGCTGAGCACTTAATGACCTTCTTCACAGCACACAGAAACTGCAGGCAGCATCTTTGTTATTCATCTACCTTTCTTATTATAGCTGTTTGCAAAGCTGCTGATTGCTTTTTAAAGTTTGAATGCAAAGGCTAAATGTAGGCAGAAATATATGGAACCAGGATCATCTGTGGAAGCTCAGCTCAGTCAATGTATGCAACTAGAGATCTTCAAGCAGTCTGTGGTCTACTGGTGAAGAGATGCCAACAGGATCAATAAAGTCATTCACAAGGCTGCAACAATCATTAGGAAAAAGCTGAACACATTTCAGACAGTGAGATGAAGGTGGTCAATGAACAGATTTCTCCCCATAAAAGACAAAACATCCTATTCTGTCTATTATTCATTACACACAGAGTATGGAAACCGAGTGCTGGTTCCAAATTGTCCAGCCCTCAGGAATCGTATCAATAACAACATGTTTTTCTGACAGTTGGAAAACAGTGACATCACATTTATGTCACTGTGGACCTTCTGCACATCTTAATCTGCACATCTCTCGTTTTACTCAATTTACAGATCATAGACTCAAAGATAAAATTGATCTGGAATCAAAAAGCTAATCAACTGCTTTAGTCTGACTTAAAGGCAAAATTGATAATAGCATTAGTATCAATCTGCATTCACATTTCCAACACACTCATTCGCCTCTGCTGACAGGAAGCATTAGCTCTATAGAACTGCACACTTGTGTGACAGGTGAACACAAAGTTGTACTCATGAACGTAAACATCTGTACATATTCATACTGGATATATTATTCACTGCTTTGTTTTTGCACATCTGTTCCTATTGATCTTTTCCCTCTCCCTTTCAATCATCACCACATATAGTAACATGGCCACTTTATTAGGTGCAACTGCAGGTAGAACTATTTAGGCATGTAAACAAAGTGAAGACCATCTGCTGAATTTGAATCTTGTTCACATCTTGAATCTTGACACACATGGCCTACAGCTGCTTTAGACCACACCACGTGCCACTCTTATCAGCTAAGAATAGAAAAGGAGGCTAGAAATTGCACCGGCTCGAGTGTGCGGGATATTTTCTTGGTATACTTTGGGCGACTAACTAAGCTTTATTTAAAAACCACAGCCTACCCCAATATTGATGCTGACCATGTCAATCCCTTTATGGCCACTGTGTACCCTTCTTCCGATAGCTGCTTCCAGCAGTCACCATATCACAGAACTCAGACCTTATCAGTTTGGTTTCTTAAATATGGCAATGAGCTCACTGCACTCAAACGACCTACCACCCGCTCAACCAAAACCTTTGAGATGTGGTGAAATGGGATTCACATAATGCATGTAAGGCTGACAAACTTGCAGCAACTGCGTGAAGCTGTCATAACAGTACGAACCAAAATCCTTGAGGAATGTTTCCAGCACCTTGTGGAATCTGTACCACGAAGAACTAAAGCGAAACAGGGCCCAACCCGATACTAGCAAGGTGTACCTAATAAAGTGTGTAAGTCTATGTAGAAGTGTATGTATTCGATGCTGAGCGTCGAATTCTTTAGATCTCCAGCTCTCATTTAATTTCTAGGGATACTTTTAATTAATTCTTTTGTGGTTGCGGTGTCATTTCCTTCGCATCACTTATTCGATCTATCGTTAATTTCATGCAAGTTAGCAAACGTTAGCTTAGCTGTTAGCATTATAATTTGAAGACAGAATGTATTCTACAATTCTGTCTTCCCAAATGCTTTTTACAGTTTTTATGCCTTTAAATTGTCCCTGTTTGAGTTTAATATTTTTATTCAATTTATTTGTTTCTGTTTCGTTCCTCCTGGGTTCTCCTCGGCTCCTGGCTAGCGTTAGCAGAAGCGGTTTGACATCATCGAAGATAGATTGAATTTAAATGACCGCTCCTTAGACGACGAAACAAAACACAACGAGACCAAGGAAAGCGTGTCGTTGCGTTCTTGTCTTTTCATTCATTTCTAAAATGTCATTGCAATGCAGGGTTTCAATAACAAACACCTGACACTTCCGGGCCGCAGCTGCAGCTAAATGGAAGCGAAAGGATTAATTATTGCTCAATCTTTCGCACTCAGCTGCTTTAAAAATCATGCAAAATACTGTACACATCCGTACCCTCCTTCCCGATCTCCCGTCAGGTCGAGACTGGTCCGGGGAACGATGAATTCGTTGAAGATGAGGCCCTAAAACACAGCGAAGCCACATCCAGACGGCCATTCTTCCACTACGAGAACTACGGAAGCCCGTACCCACCAAAACCTCAAACGCGAAACGCTCTTAAGAATATCTTGTTTAGAAATTAAAGCAAGAATTACACCCAAAGTCTTTATTTAAAAGTTTAGTATACATATAAATTAGAATAAAATTATTGGTACATATATTATTTGCAGAAGATTATAAAATTGGAAAACAGCAAATATGACTGACAGCAAGGAAACTCATGAAAAGATCATTTGACATACAGAAGTAGGGTACTGTATCAACTGCTATACATGGGTGACAGGTTTTGAAGCATTTTAAGTAAAGAATGCTTTAACTTTACTACTTGACAATAGCTTAGAATAGAGTAAAAACATTTAAACAATTGTGTAGCATGTCCCTAAAGCACTGAAGTTTTTCTTTAAATCCAAACTCTGACATTTGGCTGTTACTTGTGTTTAAAAAGGCCTTCTGCAGCAGCTGGGAGCTGAGCGGATGTGACAGCTGGATACGGGGGAGATGTGGGTAGGTGATCAGCTTTGACACTGCTCGTATCTGAAAACAGAATGCAAAGACACACTCACAAACACACACACACAAATCTCCAGTGCCCCAGTCTCTTTTATTCTTCCTTAAACACAAACACAGACAGCCCACGCAACAACAGCACACGGGTGAAGGAGTGCTGCCTGTCAACGCGTGGCGTGATATTATGCCACAGTGTCAGAGTGATTTTCAGGCTGGGGTGATTGGTGAGTGTGAGAAGAATGTGAAGGGCACATGAGTGGCAGTGCAAACACACAACATACAAAAGCACACACAGGTGATGCAACTGTGTTTGCTTACCGCTCCAGTTCTTTATAGACATCATCCTCTCCTCTTGGCTTCAAATCCTGACATAAAGAAGAAAGGGGAAACGGGAAAGAGAGAGAGAGAGAGTGAGTGAGAGTGAGAAGGAGTGGGACAGAGAGGTCAAGGATAAAGAGATGTACTCAGGCCAGATTTATGTCCCTCTGGTGTGTAATGAGATTGATTTGTTAATACCACTAATGTAAGGGTGACAGTTGATAGGCAATGTTTTTATCTGAGTGAAGGCTGATAGATTAGAGGAGAAGACTGGAAGTGAGAAGGAAGACGTATCTGCTGACAGCTTAGGGAGGGTGCAATAGAGAGAATGAGACTTTGTATGCACTAGTGAAGATGTGTGTCACAGTTACTTGCACAGAGACATGCATGCACAGTGCCTGCATGTGTGTGAGTGCATAATAACTCACCATGTAGACTGGACCCTGGGGAGGGGCCTGTTGGGAGGGGAAAAAACTGGTTTAATGAACATCAAGTGACAGAGAGGGAGGGACACTTGAAGTCGGAGGAAAACAGAAGCAGACGAGGGAAGAAAAAGTGCACTACAGAAAGAAGACGGTAAAGGGGGGGAGGGGAGGGGAGGGGAGGGGGAGGAAAGCAAATACCAGAGGGGCGATGGAGAAGCGGGGAAGATGAGGGCAAAAATCATCAGGAGGTATTTAGTTGAATTCATCACCTGTCTAATATCTTCAGGATTCTCATAGATGTTCTCTGCTTCACCCGAGTGGACAGACAGAGACTGCTCGATACCTGAGTACAAAAAGACAGTTACTAGTGTACACACACGCAAACACACTCGGCTGCACAGGGATGGAGGAGCTGGGAGTGGGGTGGGGGGCAGATTCATTACAACAACCCCAGAGGATGTCACGGCCCAGATCACTCAGTGGAAGCCAACAGGGGCCAAAGATGGACGGAACACGGAAAGCTGTCAAAAAAGAAAACGGCAGAAGACTCACCGCGATCAGAAATGTGTCTCTGTCTCCATAGCAACACACCGACAGCTGCGGCAACCAGGGGCACCAGGAGTAATAAAGCAGTGAGAGAAGGGCGCGGGGAGGAGGTGGTGTCATCGACACTCTCTACAAAAGGAAAAAGTGAGAGAAAGAGAAAAGAGAGAGAGAAGCATGATTTTTTCCAAGAACGGTGCTAATATAAAACTCAGAGAGCGGTGATGGTGTGCGGTTGAATGACATTAAGGCTGTCCAGGAACTTATTGCTGTTTGCTCTCCAGTTTGTTCTAGTCGAGCAGGGGGGGGGGGGGGGGGGAACCTTTTTTTCTTAACACTTGGAGCTATATTTTAGGACATTTTGCACTTCCAATTTCCTGAACATGTTACATGGATTTGCATCATACTGCTGTCAGTCAAGGACAAAGGGTGCAGTGAAATAAGGCGAGGAAATCGAGACTCTAACAGACAGAATGAATAGTCTGTAGAGCAGCTTCGAAGACATCGATCTGACAGACCCTCCGTCTGGACAGTAAAGGCTGTCAATTTGAAGCGTGGATGAGAAGACGGAAAGCAGCAGTATCAAGGAGACCAGATACTCTCTGATCATTACAACAAACAACAAAAACTCAGCAAAATGCCACTTCCACACAAAGCTGTTTATGCAAAAACAAAACCCTAATTATTCCATTTCTCATTTTCTAAATATGATGTAGGTAAAGTCTGGAGATGCTTTTCTTTGCACTCCGTTGACATCTGATCCCAGCGACAAAAAGCTTCTAGGCAAACTGACAAACAATGGGGGATTGCAGTCCTTCAGCCAATCCTGGCCGATGCAGTATTTAAAAACAGGTGGTTTAAAAGCGTAGGCATGATTATCACAAACATTACATAAGCACAACATTAGCTCACTGTTGTACAAGTCAAATTTTGTGGGAAGAGCACATGCGTGCAATCAAACTTGTAAGGATTGTTTGCATAATGACGGTGACATCAGTCTTGCAAAACACAGCCACCGGGCAACATGGGAAGCAGCAGGGTGGCGCCTGTTTCCACAGAGATTGTGTAAATTAGTGCACCTGAACAAGCGCACCGTTGTCTGTCTGCTCAACTGTAGACAGAGCACAAAACGGTAAGATCTAACAAACGTCTTTGGGTTACACAAGAGAAGCCTCATTCACTCTCAATCACTGCAAAGACTGATTATGTAATTACATAATTAGCAGAATTTATGATTAACTCCTTCATTTAAGATTCTCCAAAGGACAGAAAAAAGGTGAAAAGTAAAGTTCACTTTCACCAACTTTTCACAAATTTTGTTTGAAAGGGGATTGGCCCTTGGGCTTCACCTTAGCCCCGGTGTCTCAGCTTTTAGCCAGCTTCAAAATAATCAATCATTATGTGCTGTGTGAGGTGTAATTGATTGGTGAGTGAGTGTAGAGGTTGCTAATGGAATATTGTAGTGAGAGCTGACCCCAAGACTGACCTGCTCTGTTCTCCATGCCAGCTTTAACGCATGAATTATGGTAATTGAGCACAGTGAAGTGAGGCGTAACTGCCCCTAGATTCTCGTGACCACTTGTCCTCTTCTTTCTTTCTTTCTTTCTTTCTTTCTTTCTTTCTTTCTTTCTTTCTTTCTTTCTTTCTTTCTTTCTTTCTTTCTTTCTTTCTTTCTTTCACCTTCCTCTATATCTTTACTATTTCTTTCCCCCATTGCCACTTCTTTACCTCATCTATTTAATCTCAAATGAGGTAGGGAGTGATTTATATTATTGCAATTGTAGGGAGGAGTGCCTGAAGAACTGCTTGAATGCTTTGCAAACGATGGACAAACTGAAGATAGAAAATGACTGCAGAAAATCCCTGACATTTGAAGTATGTTGTGTGCTCCTCAGCACAATAATTGGTTCAATTCTGCATTCTTTGAACTCTGCCACCGGTGAAAGAATTTTGACAGTGCATTGTTATTTTACCTCCTACACCATGCACTCTGCTTGGCTTACATTTCAGTTAATATCCTAAAATTATAAATATAAATATGGGTTGTTTGGTGCACTAAAAACTTGCTTCACTTACTTCCTGCTCAAAGCACAAAAATTATGCTACCCGAGATGTCTTCCAGAGAAAAAAAAAACAGTTCAGAAACCTTGAACTGTCACTACTTATTGTCACATTATCCATTATTAACCATGATTTGATTTTTTGTGCTATCTTGCACTATTGCTGTGTTTGTGCAGTCTGCCACTTTTCAACAGAAAAAAAATGTAGGTCATCCAACACTCACATTATTTGAATTTTCACTCTGTTCAGTCTAAATTCCCTGTGACATGCTGGAAAAATGCAACGCTTGTCATATTTATTCTACACACAGTTGCAAGAAATAGTTTGAATTCCCAGAATTTATGAGGCGATTACTCATAAAATGTGGTCTTATCTTTATCTAAGTCACAATTATAGACAAATCTGATTAAAAATAATAACAAACACAGAGCTACCAGCTAGAGTGCAGGCTGAAAGTTGTTACACTCTTGAATTTATTAACTTGCTGAACCCCCTTTAACAACAACAATCTCCAGTGGATTTTTTTCCTGTGGCTGCTTCTGAGACTTGCGCATCTTTGAGACGCTCTTGTTTCAGTTCATCAGTATTTCAGGGACATCTTGATTGAACAGCCCCCTTCGGGTCAAACCACAACATTTCAGTTGGGTCGAGGTCAGAACTCAGAATTGGTGTGATGTTTGCAGGACGCCCACTCCGAGGGAGAGCAGCTACAGTCCTGATTTTCCTCCACTTGCAGACAGTTTTTCTTGTAAACTCATGAACACCCATGTCTTGAGAGAAATGCTTTTGGAGCCCTTTCTAGCAATATGCACTTCTATGATGCCATCATCATGTGAGAGTTGCTTCAAGCCAGTCTCTCTTGAGAAGAGCAGACTTTGCCAGTAACCTGACTTTGTGTGCATGTATTTAGTAAGAAGAGGCACATCTCCAGCCCACACTTCCAGTCTAACCTGAGCACAGAAGCACCCTAACTTCTCTCAGCCTAGACTTTAAATATTTACTCCGTGTGCTCAATCTGTGCATAAAAAGTGCAACTTCTAGCTACATATTGAGTCAGATTGTGTTTGACTATAAGCATGACTTAGCTTATCATCAGAATATCCAAAAAGTCCAAAAACTTTCTCTTACAACTGTATATGTATCTCAACCTGACCACTCCAATCAGACAAAATCTTGCTGCCTCATCTCTTCTCCTACTCGCCATTCACCCTCCAACGCTCGTTCTTTCCTGTGCATTATTCTTATAGCTTTACCATCACCATGCATCACGATGAGCTCTGGGGGCCTTCAACCCAAGTGATGTATTGGGTTATGGGGAGTGAACTCATCTCTGCTAAGGGATTCATTCAACTGTCACATCCTCCTGTGTTCCTCCACAGCCACCAATACAATAAGCTTGAATTATTTAGTTTTTGTGGGAAGAGATGTCCTAAGGTCTTGTCTTCTTATACTCAGATAGCTGGGTGAGTTTGATGAGAAAAAAAAAAATAGCCTATATGGCTTTATATTTTCTAGAATAAAATGCAGAGTAGAATATTATCCAATGCATTAAGTTATTCAGCTGGATATTATCACAAAGACTTTTTGTACGGAAGCTTTGACCTGTGACCTCTTTAGCTACATTAAGAAAGCATAACATATGGTATCTGTCATGAGCTTTCGTCTCTGTAAACCCAAGGCTCTCTGGCAGACGAGCTGACCTGGGGTTGGCTTGAATACGCCATAGAACGCTTCGTGCAGCAGATATCCGGGAAGCATCCACATTCATGGTTAATTATTCCCAAGCAGATAGGAAGTCTGCCAGGACTGTTGTGTGTTATATAATAGTGATCCTAAAGAAAATCAGAAAACACACCAACCTTTGGACAAATTCTGCACAACCTTTGGAGACACTGTGATAGCTTGTGTTGCCTGAATGGCCTGCCCATTTTTCAGGTGGAGAACGCAGGTGTAGTTTCCTGCTATGTCAGAGGTGATGGGCAAGGGCAGACTGGTGGTGATGCTGCCAAGGCTGCTGCTTGACATCTTTAGCTTTCGACTCGCGTTGTGATGCTTCCACTCGACTTTTCGGACCTGGGACCGCTCCGAGTAGAGGCAGATCAACTCCATCTTTGAGGAATATTTCTTGATTTTAACTGTGGAGGTGATGCAGAGTGATAAGCGGATGAGTGGAGGGCAGCACGGGAAGAGAACGAGACCAAAGAAATAAAGGGAAGCCAGTAGGAATGATGAGTTACAGAAAAGGTAGTTGCGGGGGGGAACAAGGTGTGTTAAAGGGTAGTGTGTGAATATAGAAAAGGGCAAGGACAGATAGAGAGTAATGAGGTAAAGGGATATGAAAAACAAAGAACAATTCAGAGAAGGGTCAAAATAATATATATTCATTAACTTGATTTGCTGCTAATGCATCGCTTGACTGTGACTGATGTTTAGTGTCTCATCAAAGTGGAATGAGAATCCATCTGGGTGTAATCAAGCTCCACAGACCCCATCCACACACACATAAAAAACACACACATTTCACTCTTGATTAGCGTGATCAGTGTGGGCCACCTACAGCCTTGGTGGGAGGGCAGCAGGTATAATCATGCATAATGATACTTATAATGAGGTGGGGTAAAAATATGTGCATCACATGATTAGTGCATTGGTGGTGCATGGTTGGATGTGTGTGTGTATGGGATGCAGATGTGTAAAGCAGGGTGACAGCGACAGTGACTGATCGGCCGGTCATGTCTGGACAACTGTGATGGATGCCAAGGGGACTGTGATTAGTAAAACCCTCCAAGGCCACCATGACAGGGCATGGTGTATGCGTGCATATTAGCTTTGGTGAATGTGGGTGATAATGTGTGCTTCTGCAAAGTGTGAAAACTCCTCAAGGCACACTCATAAAAATCAACAAGCACTCTGCTTGATTTTTTTTTCCTCCTTTAAATTTATGAATTGAGCAAATGTTCTTTTTCATGTGTGTAAAGTCAGTGTATTCCTTTAATAATGTAATTTATCAGTGGCTGCAGGAAATTTTCTCTTCCTTTATTCTGCAGTCAGAGTGCATCGTCTGTAAGAACACTGAACTGGGTTAGAGAAAAAGTCGGTGTCTTGCTCAAGGACAATTCAGCAGGAGAAATGACACCTTGACACGGGCCTCCTGGAAGGAAGTCTCTTTTCACTACAGCACTCTTTGAGCCTGCACTGACTTTGCAACTAAGCTGCACATAGTTTAGTTTCACAATTTATATGGTTTTTATTCTATGGTAAGTTCAACACCATTGTCCAGTGTCATTGTGAAATGTATTAGCAGAGGAACAAAAGAGGCATTTATATTAGTTTAGTATAAAGACTTTAAGCAAAGTTTGTTTGTTTTTTCCAGTGAAAAAATATCTAAGGTTTGCCAAACAGCCTTAAACATACTCGGACTTATTGTGCAGCAAGCAAAGACGCTGCAATGAGGCTGATTTTATTAACATATTTTAGACTGATCTACGTTGTTAGAATGGGCTTAACCTCACAGTCTAATGCAAACTAGACAGTTCTCAAAAAAAGAGGACCAACTTATTTTGACCCTAAAAAGTTTTCCTCCCACATCCAGGGTAACTTAGAACTACGACAAAGATAAAAAACAATGACATTAACTAAAAAAATGGCAGCTAAAATTGTGGCGTAAAAAAGAAGGAGGTTGATTGTCTGGAAAAACTGTAGCTACTTTTTGTGTATTGCTATATTTTGAATTTTTCTGTAACAATATCCTGGTAAATGTGAAATTTTCAAGCCGAAAAAAGATTTGTGTTAATCATCAGTTAGATACTAAGCCAAACAAAGCAAGTTATTTTGATCTATGACGTCACCCCGAGCACAAAAGTGAATAAGCATGTTTCATTTAATGTCAAAGTACTGCTTTAAAAGTGTACAGAAAATGAAAAAATATAATAATAAAAACAGAATAAGTAGGTGGAGAAATATAACAAATGGAGATGCCACCAGCGATTACATGAAAGGTCACTGAATGAATTGATGAGTATGAAAATGATGAGTGAGTCATATGGCCTTTGCAGGATTTCAGCTCAACACAAAAACATATGGCATACTTTATGATGAAAAGACCAAATAAAACCCATCCATCCACCCATGCATACCTACATATATATACACACACATACATACATCAACTGTTTACAAAGCTTGTAGTAATATATTTTGAAGGCAGCGCTTAAATTCGTCCAGCAAATTTAAAAGTCTAAAATCTCTCTAGAATCTGTGTCAAGGAGAATAAAGACAATTTGTCTTTCCATGTATCTCTTTTATCACAGATGCTTGCATAACAGCATCCTTTATGTCATTCTAACACATGTTACACTAAAACCAACAGTCCTAATCTCCAGTGACCCACTGGAGCTGCTCCTATTGTTTTATTCCTTCCAGTCCACCTCTTTCTACTGCCTCCTCCCTCTGACCCCGATCTGTACCTTTCAGCACGCTGAGCGACGTCCTCTGGCTGAAAACGTTGTCATTGAGCAAGACTTCACAGACGTAGAGGCCACCATCTTTCAAGTCAGGAGTAAGCAGAAAGGAAAAGCTCCCAGCCTCTGGGTTGTAGGGTAGACCAGCCATCTGTAGTTTCTCGTTTTGATTAGTCATTAGAATACCCCTCCAACGGTCGTAATCGAACACCTTCTTCATATTATTTTGATTTCTGGTGTCTGGAGGAACCCAGTTCACCTGCACATAGTCCCCCACAACACCAGGACAGGTTAAGAGGAAGGATGTGTGAGCCTGAATGGCAGTGGAGATCAGAGGACCTGCAGGAAAGGGTGGAGGAGGACAGATATGGAGACATTACTGTCCAAGAAGACACGTGGATGGGGAATTCAGACTTAAAAAGTGGATGCATGAAGAGTGGGGTAGAGAAACTATAAACAGAATAGCAAGAAAGTGGGAAAATGGAGATACAGTAGGGGAAAAAATTCCTTCAACAATAGGGATTACATTCTTATATGCTGAGAGTCACTTCTTCAGCTCTGCTCTTGCATTCTGCTCTGCCTGATTACCAAGCTGCTGACACAGGACTTTCAGACTGCTTGTGTTACAGAGTTACTTACCATGTGTTATATTGGTGAATGAGGCCACTTTGTCAGCTGTGGGGATGGGGTTGGGTGGGGGGCAAAAAGCAAATAATGAATAATACATAAATGTAGCAACTATAATATTCACAGGAGGACTAGCTGGATTTTAGTGCAGATCTACACTCTGCTTTTGAGTCTTGAAACTGGTCTATAAAAGTAAATACTTTGAAGAACTGTAGCTACAAGACTTCTAAATAAATAATGCTGTTGCTGGAGTTTCTGGCATTGATGCCCACTTGCACCATCAATAAAAGCAACAACAAATGCATTCTAGCTCGTAATGCTTCTGCACGGCTTCTCTTCTTCCAGTCAGCCTTACCAGAAACTGTTACATCCACATTGAAAGCAAAGAGACGGCTGCTGCTGTTACCCCGGGGGTAAACCATACAGACATAAGCACCATCATCGTTGTTCAGAACTTGTGGTAGTTTGGCCACAGTGTTGGTCTTTGACTTTTTTTCGCTCTTCAGTGTAATATCACCAGGTCCTGCCCAGGTGACCTTTGTGAAGGCAAAGTCAGGAGTGACGCTGGCAATCAGCCGCAGGGTGCTGTACTGAGGAATGGGTACATCGGGGACTACGCTGACTGGAGATGAGACAGGAAAGAGTTAATTTGTGCAAATGCACTTAATTCTCCAGCCATTTAAACAAACATTCATTGTGGCAGGCAAAAACAGCCTTTTATTGCTGTATCTGGATGATGTGAGGCTCATTTCGATTGCAAGTAAATTATTTATCTGCTGTGTAACTATCAACATAAATCTAGTGGGTTTTAAAGTCCAGTGTTTCCCTCTGGAATGCAGTGGATTAAAGGTTCAAATAAAACAGTGTAAAGCGAGCTGCATATATAGGTGCACTACTTGACTTAAGAAGATGTGCCAGATGTTACGAAATAAAAGTGTGGTTGCAGAAAAGATCATTTCCTACATATACTGTTTGCTGTCATTTATAAATCAAGCAAATAATATTCTTTTAGTTATGCAGCATTGTGAAGAAGAACTGTGTATAAAAAAGACATAGAGAGATTTAAAAGAAAAGGAAAGGACAGCATGGAGGAGCCGAAACGCAGAAAAATCAAAAACAACTAAGTTAAAGTCTCCCTACACTAAAAGATTTAGTTGGTATTTCTTCTCCTGGTTGTGGGACTCTACAGAATGATGGATGTTCAGAGACACATGAAAGCTCTTCAAGTGGAAAGTTTCTCTGAGTGTACCTAAAATGTATTCTTAAAGATGAGTACCCAGAAGACTGATCTGGGACAGACATCACAACTACTTTGAAAGTCAGTGGTCCAATAGGTAAAATACACTGTTGAAGCCCGGACTCACAAACACTGAGAACAGACTTTTTCAGTGGCAGCTTGTGTCCTGTAGTAACATTTGGAAATTCATCTATCTGTTTTCTTAACTGCTTATCTGCTAGGTGTGGTGGGCTCGAGCCCTCGTCATGGTCTGACAGACCACATTTTTCCTTCCCACTGTCACTCACTAACTGTTTGCTCATGAGGGTCATCTGATTGTGTTATTGTAGGGTCTTTACCTACAATGTAAATTTCCTTGTGGTGACTTGGAGAAATGGTGCTATATAAACAGAACTGAACTGAATTTGGAGGGGGGGAAGGTAAACACAAGGAGAACCCTCACATCCACACCTACAGTTGATTTAGAAGCACCACGAAGATGGAGTACCTGAGAAAACCCCATCCAAACTTCATGTAATCAAGCAGGAGGTTTCAACCTACAGCTTTCTTGCTGTGCTAACCATTGCACTGCCATGCAGCCATGCTGAGAATTCTTGAAAACCGCATTACAAAAATTATTATTTAATGATGAGTGTGTTTAGATCTCACAAATTACCTGGTGGGGAACTTTAATCATTTATAGATCTGTATAAACACATATGCATACTTTATATATCTGAAAATCTTTGATGACATGTTAGTAGGAGTATCTTTCAAATGCACAATAACGTCTTGTTATTCCTACCTGTAAGGATGACTAAAAGGATAATCTCCTCCTTAAGTATCTTCTCTTGTTGTCGTATCAAGCATGAGTAGAAACCAATGTCTGCTGCTTCAGGCTTTAAAGACAGTGAGAAAACCCCACTGTCTTTAAAGTTAGAGTCAGTCAGTTGCATGGATGGCTTCAAGGCACTTCCAGAGATCCTTTCATTTGTACTGGCTAACATGATCAATTTCCACTCATTTGTACAAAATAGCTTCACCTTCCAGTTAATGGTCACAGGCCCTCTCACACTTGTGTCATTGCAGATCAAAGTGGTAAGCATTCCTTCTCTGACCACCACAACATCGTTCCAATCTGAAGGAGAATAGACACGTTTGCCATTATAAAAGATTAATTCCTGAAGCTGAAATGCATTGAAAATATAGTCTTGCTTTACTGCTCGAGTTTTTTTAATCTTGTGTGCAAAGGACAGGATTATGTTTTTCAACTCAAGAAATGACTCTACACATGGCCATATGTAGAGTAAAAGCAACTATTACAGTTAATCCTCATCCCTATTTATGAGTAAAAATGATTTAGATGAGTTTAGCTGAGGCTATTATGAGGCTTCTGTTGTTAGAGTCAGTCATACATAATGGTTATCTTTCAAAGTCTTTTTAGCACAGAATTCCTCTCTTTGTTTCCCCAGACGGTACAGTATTTCCTTGTAGTGCTGCTGTGGATGGATAGTAACAAAAAGAACTTTGCACTAAAAAGACTACGGGAGATAACAACTCGATTTATGTAAAACAGACAACTAAAGCTTCACATTTACTTCAAATGAATTTAAAATGCATTTCAGAAAAACAAATACTGTGGATTTTTCCATCTTATGATAACTGTGGGCATATCGGTGCTGCATAGGATTAAATAGCAAGGTAAACTGGACCAGGTGGCAAAAATGGCAAACAGCAAAAGGAGAGAAGAAAGCTTTTTTCCTTCTTCTTAACTTGGTAAAAGATACAGTAGGTATAGTTTGTTTTTTTTTAAATTGACCCTCTGGGACAACAAAACAAGCCTCGCTAGGTGTGACTCATCATCGTAATTTACATTCAGAGCTGTGAATTCATTAAAGTTTGCACTACAAAAGCTGTAATTGCTGGGAAATGAAGGCAGTGTTTTCAGCATGAATAGTTTCAAGTACAGTTAAAAAATGTGCTTCCAAAAATCACAGAAATTGGTTCGTACCTGTGATGCCGATGCGACAAGAATATACCACAGAGAAGGAAGCAAGAATAAAGGTGAGAAAACCAGCCTCCATCACAGATTTAAAGAAAAGAAAAACCACTCTCACTGCACCAGTTGTCTCTGTCTTTGACACTGTGACCTTTCTTACTCTTCTTCGGAACAGCAAGAAGTATTTTTCTGCATCCTCCAATATTATTGGTTTGCCTGAGTGGCATCTTAACAACTTTGCTGCACATCTTTGAGCCGAACAGGATATGGAGCAACCAGAATGGACATAATCAGCAGGAAAAGACTGTTATTATTCCAGTCATGTATGTGTGCATGGAGCTGATAAAATACATACATGGGCATTACCATAATGTTGGTGTATGATGTTTTACAACACTTCCGAGCTGAACTTCAGGGCAATTAGTAACAGAACTTCTGACCCCAACGCCGAGTTTGACAAAAGGAACGAGCATGTACTCATGTGCGTATCACAATGTGTGTGTGAAACTGAGAAAACGATAAGAATAACAGAAAGTGAGGGATTGAGGGAGATGAAAAAGCGAGAAATAAAGAGCTTGGGTTGGTGTGGGTGCACTGCAACCCCTAGGCTACATGTCTTTACATCCCATAAATGTCTTTAATTAAGCTAAAGGTATTATCAGCTCCTCTGAGCACTATTACAGATTTTTCCATAATTACCATTGGGTGAATGGGGGCGGTGAAGAGAGATAGTGAAAGAGAGAGAGAGAGGGAGAGAAAGTAGATATGTATTGTGGGTGTCTAATGACGGGGAAAGAGAGAAAAAAAATTAAGAGCAGCACGAGGGGGAGAAATGTGGAAGGAGAGGTGCTCAGACAGAATAAAAAACCCGGGGAGAGAAGAAGTGTGAGAGAGTGTTGCAAGGGAACAGAGACAGTGTGACTTCAAAGAAGCCTGTGGCTGCTGACAAAGAACGTGGTGCTGATCCTGTGGCCCCTCCTCTATGGGTAAATAATCACCATAAGCCTTGGCTCTGTCTAATGAAGCCACTGCCAATGAGCTAATATCTGTTAACTATGGGCTTCATTATCACTGCCACAGACCCCTGGAGAGCATGAGGATGGAGGACGGGATGAATAGCAGAGAGGAGTGAAGGACGAGTGGACAAAGAAAACTGAATGACATGGGAAGAGGGAGAGAGGAAGGGAAGGAAGGAAGGAAGGGAAGGAAGGAAGGAAGGAAGGAAGGAAGGAAGGAAGGAAGGAAGGAAGGAAGGAAGGAAGGAAGGAAGGAAGGAAGGAAGGAAGGAAGGAAGGAAGGAGAAATTAGGAAGGGGAGGAAAGTGAAGTTTAAATGAAGGGAAGGTGTAAGGGTATGAGATGGTGAGAAAAAAGGAGTTGAGGTACTGTGTAAAGAAAGTGGGTAGTGGCTGTTAAGTGGAAGGTGTGAAGGTCGATTTGGTACGGGTATGAAAAATGGATGAGTGTGGGAGGGAAAAGGAATGAAACCCTCCATTTGGTGGCGACTTTCTTTAAAGCTCCTATTCTCCCATGAATGCATAAGATTTAGCAGCAGCAGTGCAGGTATGGGTGGTCTTCGCTCACTTCCCATGACTGTGCTGGTCTTCTAACACTGTGCTACAGAGCCAGGAGGCAGAATTAATTCCTTTTTAGGAAAGATATACTTTACAGCTGTTTTTTCAGGTGTGCACACCATTGCTTGACCTCTGATCACTATCAGCGTCTTCAGAATTTGCATCTCAGTAATAGTCTGGAAATAAGAAGCTTGAGGGGAACTGAGAAAAGGAAGAGAACGGCAGGAAGAAGGCAACATGGTTTAAACTGTGGGACTTACGGAGATGTAATTACATTGGCTGTAAAACACTTGGGTATAGGGATTAGACCTAAACCAGATAATGCCATTGCTATGCTAGTGTGCACCCTGCTTCAGAGGAAAATAGGGCAAAATGAATTGGAAGTTATTCCGTAGAAGAAAAAAATCTCATCAACAATGAGTGTGCTGGAGTCTGCAAATAGATACATGAGAAGCTGTTTCCTTGTGATTTGATTTTTGTGGCTGCCACTGGTTTCGTATTTTGTCGTTCATTAATGAATGCTTATTGATTTTGGCATCTGCTGTTCTGGGGTTTATATGAGCTAATGTCACGTCTGTGCGCGGAAGCAGACAGCAGAGGGCGTAAGCATCATCTGCTTTATTTCATCATGACTCGGAGGAATTGTGTAAGCTAACTTTATGTTGTTGTTGTTTTGTTTTCTGGCGTGTTTTTTTAAAATATAGTTTTAGGTTGTAAGTCACTTTTCTGTTGCAACAATTAGTAGTCTACACAAATTGCTGGTGAGATTATTTTACTTGGCAGCGCCCTAAAATTGGAAGTGGGTCGTGAAAACCGTATCATCCTGATGCTTTTGAAGGAATAAATCTCCCCCTCAAAGTGAAGCACATAAATTTTGTGACTCTGTTCTTTACGCACCAGCTCCACTGCGCATCTGCCCGTCAAAGAAGAGAGATCACTCCTCTGGTGTCTTTCCTCCCATTTTCTTCTTTGGTACAGTTCATCATCGGGGGTCTGTGAACAGCGGGTGCTGTGTGGTGAACAGATTGGAAAGCTCCATGAGGCAAATCTGTGATATTGGGCTGTACAAATAAATTCGCCTTGACTTAAAACCTGCTGCGTAGTTTGGATGGTATCTAGGTGCAGGTTGTATTCCAGGGAAAAATTCTTTCAGCAATTTCAACAAGTTGTTCTCTGAGCCCCCCCGCCTGCCATTGCTAATCTTAATTGTTTTTTTCGGAGGGGGGTGGAAAGGATAAGGACTGTGACGCCTGATGACATCACCTCAGTCACACACGCAGTTCGAGAGCCGCGCGCTCACACGCAGGAAATAGTTGTTGGAGCAGAGAGAGAGAGAGAGAGAGAGAGAGAGAAAGAGAAAGAAAGCAGCAGTTCTTCACATCCTGAACACCGGCGGAGAGGAACTATTCACCTGTGCGCTGCCAGGACGAATTCACAAGGATTTCCATTCATTTTTAGCCCATTTTGCTTTAAAGACGAACGAGGGACACTTCAAACAAGAATCTCTGTCGGACTCTTGACCTGTCCTGTAACCAAACAAGTTCTGATTCTTTGAGTGAGATTTTACTCCGAAGTTGACCTTTATTTGAAGTTTTTTTTCTTCTCAAAGCCCTATTTATTTCGGCGATCCTTCGTTCCTGGGGTTTTAGCGGACCGTAATCAACCATGGCGAGACATGACTCCCGAATCTGGCCTGAATGCACAAAAATGATAGGACTGCTCTGCTTGGTTTCGTCGATACTTCTACAGCACGGTAAGAAAAGATCACTTATAACAAGTCAGTGGTGTCCAGCTCATTGCCGACACCGGCTTGTTTTCCGTCTTCTTCTTCTCCGAGCTTGAATAATTTAGGAGAAGACCAATTTAAACCTGACTACCACCTGTCAGGGCGGTGACGGGCGAAGAAAATCCAGCAGGTGATTTCCTTGCTTTCTGTACAGGCGACGCTTTAACTCTTCGCTTTAACTCGTCGGATTTTCTCTGAGTTTTGACTATACTAACGCCAAGTGCGGTGGTCAGAGAGATAACTCTTTATTTTAATTATTTCTCTCAGAGGTTTTGATCGTAAACCAGGCCCATCGGTCTTTGACCCGAGTTTCGGTCGGTGACTCAACGCCATGTTTAGTTTCCCTAAGGTGTGGCTCTGTGGAGCAAGGTGTTGAGGCGAGGTGCCTTCTGCGCTTCATTGGTGACTTCCCCTCTTTAAACCTAGGCGCTGTTTCAGTCTATCCTTCGTACTCCTTTTCCCACCTTAAAGCCCATTTCATCCCCACAGCCCCCTCCCTGCTCCTTTTCATTCCTGTATCCACGCATTGACGAAAACTGGTCTGGTAACAGCTCTTAATGTACACTGAAACTGACAGAGGGGGCAAGAACTGGATGGCCCGCTCTGGCTAATATCTAGATGGAACTTGCGCATGATTTTCTTTCAGTGTACCGCTTGGATTTTTTAAAAATGTAATCTGGCGTCTATTACTTTAAGCAAAGTGACTGGCCACGCCTGCTCGCGTTAATAATTCAGCTGTTTTCCAGTCTGCTTGAGCTCAGGTAGCGTACAGGTACCGCGACCGTAGGGCTCCCCAAAAATATTCCTGGTATGCACTTAACCTATTAGCATATGAATATGTTGCAGGAAACCAGTTCAACATTCTCGCTGCCTTTCCTCACTAGACCGGGTATTTTGTTGTTCTTTTTTCCTGTAATTGGGGCAGGAATGTAGGACTAGATCTAAAGTCCTGGCACAGCTACAGTATACATTTTCAATAGTGAGCGGGTTGTGGTGTTTTTTAATTGCAGTATTTGAGTTATTCATGCAGTGGACCTTTTTTGTCCGATTTCATTTTACAGAACATGAAGTGCTCTTAGTGGAGGGAGAAAAGTGGAGAAAACAAAACAAAAGGCTTTACATATTTATGAGTGAGGACAAAAGCAAGGCATTCCCTGTGCAGGCACCAACGTGGCTTTTTCTTTTCATTTTTAGTATTTTTTTTTCGCTTTTTTTTTTTTTCAAAAGGGACTTCTGTCTGATTTCCTTTTGGTTAATATGCTATGGGGAACTGAAACTTTTTACTGGTCTCCTTTTGCATTTTTTTACCTTCACTTTTCCCTCTAGAGGTTTGACAGCAACCACTTACCTCCACTTCTCCAGCTTCAATCTGGGAGCGAAAGAAGTTCATTAATTTTCTGCAAAGTTTTCAATTTAACATGGCCCAGCTTTAATGTAAAAACCTATCCAATTCAATATTGAATTGGATAGGTTTTTAATTATGTTGGCTTCTGTAATATTTCTGAGTTCAGCAGACAAGTGGCCTGCCAGTTTAAGCTCTGAAATTGAACTATAATACCAACCCCGACCCCCAAGATCACCACGAACCATGGATGTGGGTCAGAAAGGCTTTGGCCCATTACCAAGGAGATGTTTTTATTGGAAGAACGGTGGGCTTACGTGAGGGGGAGTGTTTTTTTTTTTTTTGTTTTTTTTTAAGTGGGGGAGTATGAGGCTGTGGGAGTATTGTCTTTATGGCTGAGTAAGCTGCGTGTTTGCAGGGGGCGGCTGGCTGGGCGCCCAAGAACCCGGTGGGCATGCAGGGTCAGGGCTGGGGGAAGAGACTCTGTCCTTCTCCGCTCACAAATAAGCCATTGTTGTTGTGTTTTTAATCTTTTGTATACCTGAAAGCATTCAGAAAAGTATGCAAAGCCATTCTTGACGACTCTCCTCAGATTCAAGCAAAAACAGGTGGCTTTTCAGCGGCCCGCTGCTTTTGTGCGTTGGATTGATGTGGCTGAGTTTCTGGATTGGCTGGAAAACGCAACAGGCAGCAACTGATTAAGACAGGCGACGCCCTGGCTACCCTCTTTCCCACCGTCATTTGAAATCTCTCCCCCTCCCTCTCTCCCACCAAGCATGCGCTCCCTCCCCCACCGCTGCTGTCCACTACATACAGAGGCCTTGTTCTTGTCTCCGTCTGTTTTTTTTCTGCTGTCTTTTATTCTTTCCTGTCCAGAGCTTTTGTGTGGGTGATAGTAGTGATTGGGTTATTCAGATGGCCTCCCTCGCTCCCCCCACCTCTCTTCGAACTCAAGGCCGTGCTGTTTATGACAGGAACAACATGCAGCCAGACAGGACAATAAACCACATGACCTTACCATAGCCTGTCATGACTGTAGGATTTCAGAGCTGTATTCTTTTTACAGCTACAATCACACCAGCTAATATGATTATGCTGTAGAATATCAAAGTACTGAAAAAACCACAGCATTTTCACAATCATTAACTGCCCACCCTGTTCAGTCACACACAGACACACACACACAGATGTACTTAGCGTGGATACTGATTGACTCGAATGTACTGATCTTTCTTTTGGCAGTCCTCGGTGTGCAATAGTTCAGACTATTAGGTC
Organism: Rhamphochromis sp. 'chilingali'; assembly: GCF_963969265.1. NCBI lineage: Eukaryota > Metazoa > Chordata > Actinopteri > Cichliformes > Cichlidae > Rhamphochromis > Rhamphochromis sp. 'chilingali'. Next base: position 25,457,745 of record NC_137938.1, read on the forward strand.
TAACAGTTCCCCTCCACATGGTGTGAAACAGTGTATTCCTGCCAAGTCTGGAACAATTCATCATCACAACAGAGGAAGAGCACTAGACTCTGTCTATTAAGAGGAATGTAATTGATGGATCATGAGAGGAGGTTTTTTTTTCTTTTCTTTTCTATGCTAATAAAGGGGAAGAAAAAAGTAAGTCCTTAGTATCTCATTAGTCTCAGTGGAGCGAGGAGTTTTCAGTCTGGCTTTAGTTTTTTGTGTTAATGGCTGTTGAGGTTTGGTCCTATCATTATGTAAATGAGCTGTCCTCACCCTTTTGCACCAGCACCGTAAATGTCAGAAGGATTTTGAAAAGGTCAGGTGTGTGCTTCTGTACGTGTGAAAGAAAATCTCGTCCCGACTATGATATGTGCTGGTAAAAACACACACACTTGCACGCACACACATACTCGCTGAGGGTTCCTGTTTAAATGACACATCAATAACGTCTTCCTCTCGCTTATGGTCGCCATTAAAGGTTTGTTGATTCAGACATAAAAGTGTTCTTGAATTTATGGCTTAATGGAGACATGAGAGTGATGCCAATTCATTGTATTTCCCTTTATACGTGGGCAGTGTTTGGCAAATGTGTCCCAATTAATTTCGAATAACAAAATTGTGAAATGATTGAAGCTTTGGCATTTCACCAGATGAGCCTAATGATTTAGACAGCTTTTTAATACTACTTGTTTGTTTTTTTTTTGTTTTTTTTTTCCAGGTGCAGGACTTGGTAATATTTAATGGTCGCTCAGAAATGAAGCACCACTTATCCCACTATAAAATTGTGACAAATGTGAAGCTTTTTAACTGACGTATTGAAAACATTTTAGCACAAGGCACTTTTCATTTTAAAACCAATATGGTAGCTAAATTGATTAAATTGTTGATCCTTGACATTTTACCGGATTTTAGGTATACAGCTATTTTGATAAATCAGGTTTTAGTGAGATTACTTTGCTCCATAGAGTTTTCATTACCAGTGACCACAGACACAAAAGCTCCATCAAGTTTATTGTTGACTTGGCAAATATTATTAGACTGGATGGATGGAGCGGAGCAGAGGGGGTCGATGCGCGCCAGCCGCTGCATCTTGTTGCGTTTTAGGCCACATAGTATACCACAGAGGCAGGCACAGATACGTGTGCACATTTAGCTGGTGATGCATGGGCGATGTAACCTGAGGCTGCACTGTAAGTCAGATGACATTCCAATAATAGGGCGGAGGCGACACATCACAGAATGACACTGCATGTGTGTATTACTGTTTGTTTCAGGAAGGCAAGTGTTATCCTCATCAGCAACCCTGTTATCTTCTACAGACATCAGATGTTTGGAGTTCCTTTTTTTCCCCAACTCCATGCTCATTTAATTGACTGCCTTAAACGAGGCTTATCCTGCAACTTGTAATAATGATAGTGGGTTTCCTGTGACAAGAGAGCCAAAGCCAGCAGCTCTGCGTCTGAAGTCCCTCCCTGCTCTCTTCCGTTGACTTGTACATGCTGGGTGGATGGAGGTCACACTGGGAGCCCCCAGCCAGCATGTTTGTGTTTTGCTCTGAGAGTTGCCAGACGGCTGAAGTCAGTCCCATCTGATCCAAAGGAAAATGAGCAGAAATCCTTCTTTTGGAAGGAATGCCAAACATTATTAATATGCATGGTGCAGCTAAGGGGTTTCTAAAAACACAACTGTGCTGGGGTCGATGATATTCTTGGCGCAGGTGTTGGGTTTAACTCCTATCTACATCAAATCTGCGTGCATGTGCACACGCACCGATTAAGGTTCGACGCAAGATACCGTTCCATAATGTACCCTACCCACCCACATGCTTCTACATAATGGAGACTTTTAAGACTGTAGCATTTGCTGAAGTTGCATGCCAGGAGCTTATCTTGTATACAGTGGGATTTTTTTTTTTTTTTTTTTTTTTTTTTTTTTCCAGTCACACACAGATTTCCACACCATTAGTCAAGATACCTTCTGCCAAATCTGCATTTTCCTATCTGCGTTTTCCTGACAAACCCCAGATGGAATTTAGGGAGATGCAGGTCAAACCCATTCCAGCTCAGCCGACGTAGAGAATGAGCAGTAATTCCAATTGAAGATCCATTGAAAGGCAGCCAAACTCTTTAAAATGAAATCCTCTTAATTAACTAGGCTTGGGAGATGGGTGTCTCTGTGACCCTGCTGTAGAAAAAAATCACAGAGGATGAGCAGCGGAGGCAGAGCGGTGAGTGGGGGGGTTGAGGTTGTCGACATTTTCAAATTCCACACCGCAGCGTCTTGGCAGAGGTGCTGGAGGAGGATTGCAGAAAACTGTGTGAGGGAGTGAACCAGGGAGGCCAGGAATTATCAGCTCATTTGTAATTTAGTCGCACCTCCCTCCCCTCTTCTTCTCTCTCACGCTCTCAAAGCATTAGGCACATATTTAATAACTAAAGAGCCTTCATTGCAGACAGTAAAGGACTACCTCCACTAACCTTTCTCTTTTTATTATTGTTTCCTGGCCTGTAACCTCCCTCTGTCATCCTTCTCCTCTTTCTTCTGTCTTTGTCACATCCTTTTTATTTCTGAAACCATCCCCATAGTGCACTCAGCAGATCTCTGTGCAGCTAAGCACCGAGGCCCTTGACTGCGTCCTCCTCACAGTGTCCCTATATACTTGTGCGCACGCACACACACTCTCCTGCTCATTAGCAGTCACCTTAATGTGTCTAAATGGAGTTTGTGAGGTGGAAGGTGGTTTGCGTTATCGATCTGGTATTGAATGGTTGATGATGCAGTGCCCTTATGTGATATTGAAAACATTTAGGGCTTGCACTGTCGACACGGCCGTACCTTGAAACATCTCTCCCTTTGTTCCTCAGCTAATCCCTCCGCGTGTCCTCTCTGCCCCCAGTTTGCGAAATGTCGAGCCGGTTTTGTTGGCAGTACTGCCCGCGTGTCCCCCTTCACAGATTTCCCCAGCTCCAGCAGCACGCGTTACAAGCGTGCTGCATTTAGTTCCTTTTGTTACCTGTCTGCACACCGCTTTTAATACACACAAACGCAGACGTGTTGCGTCCTCATCGCATCTGACTTTGACAAGGTCATGTCCAATTCACAGAAGGAAAATGAATTTGTTGCGACAGGGTCTTGTCAAGGCTCTGGTAGCCGGGCACAGAGTCGTGCTCCTCAAAAACCGTGTGTGCACACCGACTGCTTTCAATTCAGTCAGCTTTCCCTCGTGATCCTGCTAGTCTTATCAGAGCAACACAGTAAAAATTACACGGCATAATGTGAAAATGTAGTATTCTCGCACAGATTGGATCTCGGAAGTATGAGATAAGAAAACTGATTTCGCTATTGCAGAGACGATGCACAAACAGGTTTTATTTTACTTATTTATTTATTTCACTGAAAGCGTGTGAAGCGTGCTCTTGTGTTTCGCAAGGCGAGCGGTCGTTTCCACAGTCCTGCGGTTCGATCTCGTCGCTGATATCTACTGTTTCACTTATTGGTTTAAAAATGTACAGCCACGCTACGCTGATAAACGAGCAGCAGTCTCGTCATTAGTCCCCAGAGCCTTGAAACTGCAGCTTTTAAATCCTCCCCTGAAGCAAACATCACATTAAGGTCAAATGGAGGCAGCAGGTTTATTCAGTTATCAACCCAGTGTTTTGTCAACAGGGTGTGCCAGGGTTTGCTTGTTTGTCGCTCCTTAGGGAGAGCAGGTCTTCCTTCATTGAAGTGATTTGTCTCATTCATCTGCTAAACTGATTGCCTGCTCTCTAATCGGCCACTTGCCCCCCCTCCTGTCACATTTGTGCCTTTACTTCCACTCCTCCATCTTGACTCATTCTTCCCCTGCTCTTTCTGCCTTCTTTGTTCACATCCTCTCCTAATGCACCAACTTCCTCCTTTCTGTAATTTGGCCCGCATAATTGATCCATCTGCTCAGCAAACTGCTGTGCCTTACTGTATCTCTTTTTTTTCCTCTTCTCTCATCCTGTTTTTTGTTCTCCTCCACTTTGTTTCTTAGTCATTAATCCCCCCTTTTCCTTCTGTAATTGGAATGTCTGTTACTTTCCTCTATCCTCTTAGGCTTTCTATCTTTCTCTTCTGTAGCTCTCATGCCGTCTCTGTCCCACCGTCCAATTCCCCAGTTGTCTCTTCCACCTATGTCAGGCCTGGAGTTTCTGCTTAAGCCTATCCAAACTGCCTTTGCTACTTTCCTCCTTCTTACTCTCATTTGCTCCTCGTGTCTCTCGCTCTACTTTCTTCTCATACTTCCTTAACAACCCCAACCCTCCCTACAGACATTTGTATTGCAGGCATCTGTACCTTCCTTCCCCTCCTAACGAGTGCTTCTCCTCTCTCTCTCGTTCTTTCTTTTTTCCTTCTTGCACACATCAATCATCCGTTCTCTCTCATGCACTCCTCTCCTCCTTTCTCCTCTAATGGCGACAACACCACCTCCTCAACCCTAGTGGGCATTTTTTTTGAAGGTTAAGTTGCTGTGACACTTTTTACAGTGCGCTGCCCCACCTCACCTCACCCTTCCTCTTATTATCTCACCCTTCTTTCCCTTGCCCAGCCTGCAGAACGACAATCAGCACCACGTCCTCGCGCGACCACAAACACACACGCAGAGCACGGAAACAGTGCGTGCTTCGTACACACACGAGTGCTGAGGGATGTTGGGCTGATTTGATGGTTGAATCACTTGATTACTGTACAGAGGACAGAAAAGGAGAACTGACACAACAAAGTCAACGGAGCGAGAGCTGAGAATGAAGCGAGTTGGTGAGACGGCGAAATGGAAACAGATGCAGGATTTTATTTCATTTCAGCAGAACTAACCTGTCGTGCAATGCTAGGATCAGGATGACGGTGTCCACTCCCCTGCTGCTAGATGCTGTCACACACTCGTCTCCCCCGCAGGCGGTGACTAGGCTGGTAATATAGCTTGACTCATCTAACAAGAATCTCACACTGAGGCTGAAATGGGATTACGTCTCAAGAGTTAATTCCCAGAGGGAAAAAAAAAAAGTAATACTGTCCGAAACTTCAGCAGAAAATTTGCTTTTTTTTCTTCTTCTTCTGAAACTTTGTGCGATTTTTTTATTTTTTATTTTTGTGTGTGTGGGAGAAGCGAAACACTCTGAATATTTTAAAATAAAAAACAATCCGGTTCAATTGTTTTCCCCAGTACATCTTGCTGCTTATTTACCGTGAACGCTTTCATTTTATTCACACATTTAAAACTTTTTACTAAAAAGGACTAAGATGTGCTGAACCTTCGCGGCATTGAAATGGAAATGTAGCATAAAAGGATCCACACAGTGACCGTGGCGTGTGACGTCGTTGGTCTTGAACTTTTCTTTGTCATGACAGCACCCCCTACCCCCGCTTCCACTGTTGCCACTCCTGCTACCATTACCGCTGTTAAGCTCTTATTAATTACTTCTAGATGCGTGATAGGGCGTTAAAGAGAGCAGATGCCATAAAAGAGCAGCAGATCTCTGCATAAATGTAAACACAGACATAGTAGGAGGATTAACTGCCAGCAATGGCAGAGCAATGGGATTTCTTCACCACTTTAGCTAAGCTACTACCTACTAGATATGCAAGTCAAGATTGTGGCAAAACACAATTTTGGATACCTGTTTATCTATTTTAAAAAAGCTTTTGGTGTTGCTACGTGACGCATTTGTGCAAATATAGAAAGAAAGGGCTTCATAATGTGTGCAAGTAATGACACGATACTGTGTGCAGCTGTGGGGGTTAATGCTGGTGTGGTGAAAGTTGTAATGTTTAAAGATTTTTCAGGTAAAGTGAAAATGCACCACAGTTTATTTCATAGGATCTCGTCAGTTTCATGCCTGTGATAAAAATACGTTTGATTTTTTTCACACACTTTTCACGCAGCTACTTTAAATTGTGAATGAGGTGCTTTTCAAGACCGATGTTTTATTGGTCTCTCGTTAGTAATTTTGTTGTCATTTTCCTAAACGAAATATTGTTGGGTTTGGACTGTTGATGAGGCAAAACAGGTTATGAAGATGTCACCATATTATTTTTCCCATTATGTTTGGACATTTTAAAAAATCTAGGAAAATGATCACTGGACAAAAATCTGTGTCTGTAATTAACAATAGATAAATATAGTGAAGAACTCAGTGTTGTCGGAGCAGTATATTCACATGCGTGTTTCCTGCTTTCAAATAATGGAAACATCTTGGGTCAGGAGTCTTGTTTGACAACATTTTAAGTGCTTCTTAAGCGTGCGTTTGCACAAAAACAGTTCAACATTGAACCCCGGGATGATGGTTTTTAGTCCAGGCAGTCGGCTGGCTGATGCTAGACAAAGTGATGCACTCGGTGTTACTGCAAACAGAGACAGCATTGTTCTTAGCCAAGCTTAGAGACCCTCCTCCTCCTTCCTTTCAGCCTCCATTCCTTCTAATCCAGGTGAACTGAGGGAGATCATTGAAAAGGCCATCCATTGTCCCCCTTCCCCTTCTCTTCGCTTTCTCCCTCCACACCACACCTGTATCAATGGACAGAGCTGCTTTTCAGTAGTGGCCCTAGAGGGAAAGTGGCTCTGTAACAAGAGATGATTGCATAGTTTCTCTTGAAATGGAAGCTGACGGAGGGGCTTTTTTGTTGTGTGGATGGAGCACTGTGGTGCCTTTTAACAAGTTTTCTTTGTACGTAAGGTGTTGGTGCGCTTTTCATACAGAAAGTCGGATGTTTGCTATGTGCAAACACATGTTTGTGCCATCCATGTATCATGCACTTGCTTGTTACTTGGCCACTTGCTGCTTTGGCTTTCTGTCTTGGCCTCTTTAGGAAGAGCTGGATAGGGGTGGGGAGGCGGTATCTTCTCTTCTTGTCACCATGGTCCTCTGGGTGTGTGCTTGCTCCCTCAGGATGCTGGAAGCCATCTCCTGAATCGTCTTCCTTTTTAGAAGCTTTTAAAGGAAACACTTTCTCCGTTTATTTCTGTCCTTTTTTTCCCCTTCTCGCTTCTTCCCAGTTTGCTCTTCTTGCAACAAGCTTGCGGCTGATTTGTGCACCAGTGATTCATGAATTTTTTTTTTTCTTTCCTCTGGCACAGCAGAGTCATGCGGTGTACGTGTGTGTGCGCGTGTGCGTGTGAGGAGGGTGTGCTGGGTCTGAGCAACAGAAGAAGACTGAATGCTGGGGGGGAAAGGTAGAGAAGGATTGTGCTGTGATGCCAGCCGCGATTAGAGCAGTAGCACTCGCCATTTAAGCACACATTTAAATAGACACAGCCTCGGGAAGATGGGGGGGCGAGGTGAGGAAAGGTTCCTCTGCTTGTGTAAACTAACACAAGTGTTCGCAATTGTTCTTGTTTTTTAATAGGAGACCCTCAGGCTCCTCCTACTAACTTTCTCTTGTTCTTTTGTTTGTCTCCTTTTCCTCCACAGTCTCCTTCTCCAGTGAATTCCTTTCTTTTTACACAGAATTGCTTTATCTGGGATGGATTATTAATGTCCTCCATTGATGTTTTTCCTCTGTGCCTCCCTCCGCTCTCGCCCGTCTTCGCATTCTTTTCCGTGACTCCATCTTGTGTGTCCGCTGATTTGGCTGTCGTCCCTGTGTCAGTCAGTCCCCCCCCTCCTCCTTCCAGTTTATCTCTCCTCCTCATTCCTTCCTGATGACTTTGTCCTCTCTCCCTTCCTCATCACCTCAGTCAATTGTGTTTGCTTCCTGCCTCCTTACAGTTTCCTCACTCCTCTTCATTTTACAGCTGTTCGCTATCTAACCCCCCCTCCCGCATGTCTCCTTTCCTTTACATTCTCTAAACCTAACTTGGCCTGCTTGCCTCTACTTTGACTGTCCTACTTTGATTTCCTCAGCTCTTCCCCCAGCTCCTCCTCCCTCTCTGTTGTTTATTTACATAGATGGAGGTAGGGCTGGCAGGATGGATTGATGGATGACGAGAGGCCATGGGTGAGAGGATCCTCTGGGTTTGATGGACGCTCTTGTCACTCAGGATAATACTTACAGAATTGGCTGGTTCGTTATTGTAAAAGTCCTTCCATGGAAGACTTGGCATCTATATTAAGACAACCTGGGCTGCTCATCCTGGTATCCGTTCAGTATCAGTAGATCTAACATGATTACAATATTGTGGACTTAAGGGCCTCACCAGCTAAAAGTAAACCATTTTTTAAGACTCATATTAGCAGTTTTGAACATCTCCACTGACAAAGGCTCTCAGCTGCACTGTGCGTCTGCCCTTTTAAAAAGCTCGTCCCTTGTAGATGACATAATTATGCAGTGTCAACGTGTGACAAGCTGAGCCATTAGAAGAATTAATATGTGCAGCGTAGGAGGGAGTCTGTCCACGGTCTTCTAATGCTCACAGCCACTCAGTCCCCTCTACTCATCTTGAAACCATCAGTGTAGAGGCAGTTATCTCAGGAGCCATCTTTTTGGCCCAGTATCTGGTTTTAAGACTCATAGTGGACTCATAACACAGTATTACATTAATATGTCACGAATAATAAATGCACTGTAGTTTTAAATTCTGACTCTGGGGTTAATTGGTCTTAAAATAATACCTTATTGACTGTGATATGATAGTCGTGCCAGACTGATTGTATTGAATGTTAGACTTGATTTCTGTGGGACAGGGATTGATTTTAATGTCATATAATGGTTGGATTACATACAAGTGTTTGTTTTTTTGTTTTTTTTTGTTAGTATTGCTCACTATGTTATATATTATCTCTTTAATTATGGATTTTTTTCATCATTTCTGAGGATTTTTATTGGGGGAAAAATGAAGACGCTCTTCATAAACCGCTATGAACACAAAGCTTTTATTTCATTGTTTTCTGCACCGTTACTGTACATGAGGTTGCAGTTACAATGGAGAGACTGGAGTTGAAATCCAGCTGTGTGGCTGCCTGTTGTTTCACAGTTTATAACAGGTTAGCACAGTAAGACTTGTAGCCTGAAATATTACATCCGTGATATAAAGGTGATAAACAGTCAAAGTGAACTTTAACTTAAGGTATTGTTTTTTTTTTCTTTCTTTTTTTCTATTTCTAGTAAAAAGACACACCATGAACAGATGGCAGGCTGTAAAATTTTTCTTTCTTCTAATTTGATGAGCTTAAAAACATTTTTTTTTTTTTTTTTTGAACTGTATGAGTGCAAGTGCACAACTTCAGGCACCGTTCTACTTAAAGTTCTACTTAAAGTCTGTGAACTTAATTAGCTCATTAGCCTGTGGCTACACAACACGTAACATATGCGGATCGTTTGCAGAGCAGATGCTGCAACACTATGCTCCCGCTATAATCAATAAAACGGGCTACTCTGGTCTACTTTTATGTTCTCAGAGCACCCAATCTTCCTGTGTGTGTGTGTGTGTGTGTGTGTGTCCAGTCCTTTTACACAGAAATGGGTCATAAAGCACTGATTTCTTTATTTCTTTGCTAAATGAAATTGTCGCTATACATTAAGCGACTTTAGCGTCTGCGTTTGTTTTGCCAGTACCAGCTGGCACTTTCTTAGGAACGTTATCCCCTATATCATCTCCTGTAGTCTGTTAAAAAGATTTTCTGCAAAGATTTTGGATCCAAAATCCTGAAAATGCAACACGATCTGAAATTTTTTAATTTTTTAAAAAAAATTTTAACCTATGAGTCACACAGCCTTACGCTGAACAAGCACTGCAGGTGTAGCGAGTACAAAAAATAAGAATAAAACAAAACCTACTGTGGCACACCCTGACACAAACAGTCCACACATCCTGTGGGTTCATGTAGCCAAAGCATTAGCCTTTAAGTGACTCATTAGGGAGGAGCTAATGATAATTCCAGAGCATGATAAATTTTCTTGACTCTTCAAACCGTTTGTTAACACTCAACGACCATGGCCTCCTCTGAGCTGACTGATCTGAAAATGAAGCTGATTGATGCTTTCAAAGCAGGGGAAGGCTATAAAAAGATATCAAAACACTTCTAGCTTTCCACCTTCTGAAATGTCATTATTAAATGGCAGTAAAAGGGAATGGTGAATGGCTAAGAACAATTTCAGATAAAATTGCGCTCCGGCTGGGCTAAAAGGCAGAGGAAAATCCTCCGAATGACTTCAAAGGAGCTGTAGGACGACTTGGCTGACGCAGCAGTGGCGGGTGCACAGTTACACTGAGCAGCACAAACAGGTTCTACGTGAAGAGTCATTATAAGGAAACCTTACCTGCAACCTCATCCCAAAAGTCACCATCCAAACTTTGCAAAGCAACATCTGGAAAAGCCAGATTCAGTTTGGGAACAATTGCAGTTGACAGGTAAAGTTAAAACTAAGCCTTAGGGGCACAATCACAAAACCTTTTCATACAGCAGGATTAGTGTTTAGATTTTTCTGTTTATTTTCAACAAATAAAGACAGAGTACATGTTTATCTGGAATGTCCTGATAAAATGATTTGGAGGACAAATGCAAAACATTTTCTATTTTCAACATAAGAATGGTGGAGATTTGCTGATATTTCATTCTTTGATTAGTGTGTCCTGATTGTTAACGGAGCTTAATCTGTAGATGAAATGGTAATTATTAGTTGCAGCATTGGAATTGTTCTTACAGTGAAAATATGAGCACTGCAAAGTTAAATCACAATAATGCTGACAGGAGCTTGCATGCTGAAAACTGTAAATGTCCTCTTCGAGTAAAAGGGTGCTTAGAGGAAAAATTGAAGGAATTGATCAGTGTAGCAAAAAAAAAAAAATCAGTAGATTGCTTAACAGTTGGCAAAAAACCCCATCCGTGCCAAGACTGTAATGGTAGAAGCGACAGGACAAATGGGGCTGCAGAGATCATGCGAAAGCACGCACTCGGATGAGCAAGGGGAAGAGATGAGTGCAGGCCATGCTGTTGGAGGTAAATGTATGTTGGCAGTAGCTAAAGGGAGGGAAAGAGTGAGAGCACAATGGTGAGCGAAAGAGAGGAGCCTGTTACTGAACCATCAGTGGCGGTAATGAGACACAGGTGCAGCGCATGGAACCATATCCCTTAACAGCGAGGAGGATGGGAAGGCTGCGTGTAAGTCAAGGATACTGTAGAGCTGCAAGACGGAAGACTCAATGCAGCATTTCACTTTGATGGAACATTATTACTTATTAGCATGCGCATCCCCCACAGGAGTATGCGAACAATCGCCCGAAAACAGTAGACACCCCGGGGACGTGTCGTTACTCAGGGCGCCCAGGCTTCTTCTGACTCTCCGTTCATTTGCATCTATTTTTAAGCGCCTAGTTAAAAAATTATAAGTGCAAGAAATTAAAAACAAGCATGACATGCAGCCGCCACATAGAATTAATTCTGGGTCTTTGTTTGTAGTTCATCGAATCTGATCATTTCATTTAGACTTGGGTTTTCAAACATATGCTAATGAATGGGAAGCCAGGAAAAGCCAGAGCTTTGCAACACTGCAACTGATTTCAGCACTTGATTGTTAATGAACTTATATTTGGGTTTGCATGCTAAAAACAGAAAACGTTGGATTAGCTGGAAAAGCTGCTTTGAAAATTGGTTTGCAGAGAGGATGCAATGAGAAATGGGGGCTGCGGGGAGAATGTAAGGTGACAGATTGAGATAAGAGAGGAGTGGTGGACGGGGAAAGAAGGGCACAAGCTGCAAAGGAAAAGGTGTTAAGAAAGTGTCAGGGGTATTGAATCAGAGGGGTGCTTGTGAGGATGCGAGCGGCAGAAACGCACTCCCTGCTCCAGGCAAGGTGGGATGGCTACTGTTGCTTCTGTGCTTGGTTTTCTTTTGCAACTTAAAGATCAGTCTAAGGCACAAACCAGTTAGACATGGAAAGGAAAGCAAAGGAGGATGTTCTGCAGTAAACAAATGTGTGCGGGCGTGCACGATCTAGAGAGAGGCGAAGTGAGAATAAGAGCAGGTGCAGTCTGCAATTTCATGTGGATGCATAGTTTGTTTGAATGGTAGACCTAAGAGGGGGTAAGAGAATGGCCTTTGTATTCAGCCAGTACTGAGTGAGTAAATATTTTGGAAGGGCATGCTGTGTGGGTAGATTGTTCTTTTAGGCAGCGGGGGTGACAACAAAACAGGGCAAGATAAGAGGAAAGGAGAAGGCGAGCTAAAGGAAACTGTGAAGCAGCAGCTATGTTTATTTCGCCATGCGGAGACGTGAACACAAACTGGGCTTTGTCCCGCGCCCAGGCTAACTTAATGTTAGAGCTAGCTGTGAGACCTCAGAGAGATGCAGAAACGGCTTTGCTCTTTCCCCTTCATTTGCTGCCAAATGACATCGCTTACTCTGCTACGGGGTTGCCCTCGCTGCCAGTGGCTGCTATCATGAATGAACAATGTGCACTTCTCAGGGTCCCTACCTCTCCTCAGGGTGCTTCTCCACAGGCCGTAGGTGTACACTACAGGACACGAAGCTAGGCATAAGATGGTATTCCTGCTGTGGCAGCCTTGTTAGAGCGATGTTTGATGTGTCTCATTTTCTAACGTTGGAACATGGTGTGAGTACAAATAGAGAAGTGAAGCGCACGCAAACACACACACTGCAAACATGGTGTGGTGTGACCTCCACATGGCCCCTGTGGCGTTATATGTATTTCTTTTCTTTTTTTTTTCTTTAGTGTAAGGGCAGGATGGCTCTAAAGTGGGGATGAGGGATAGAGGGGTCATTCATTCACCTCGTGCGCACGCACACACATACACCTCCCTCACAGGCCTTTCATCTTTACTCTCACAGGCATCGCTTGTTCTGTCAGTCTTGCTGAAGAGAAAGAAGGCGAGGGGGAGAGAGGGAGGGAGACAGAGGAAGGATGTCAGGGAAGGAGTGAGAAGGGTGGGTGAAGAAGGAGAAGGAAAAAGACAGCAAGTGATTTGAGTTTCCTGTTCCATGCAAAGCCATCTACCGACCTGCCCCACCTTCTTCTGTCTGGGGAAAAGAGTAAAGCGTGCTCAGCTTCTGTGCACAGTCATCCTAGTTTCATCTTCTTCCACCCTCCCTCTCTTTAATTGTATCCTTCGCATCCTTCTCATCCTCTTGTTGCTTGGCCATATCAACACCCACCCGCTCCCCCCGCACTCTTCCTGTGTCCATCCCTCGCCTCCCCCCTGGGGCTTACCTCAGTGGGTTGGTTCCAGTCTGTCTGTTTGCTGATGACTCCACTTGGAGCAGATGTGATGCTCAGCAGCTGTTTCTTTGCTCTGCAGTACCCTCCCTACCCCACACACCTCCGCTCCTCCCTCTTATCTCCCCACACTCACATCTCTCTGTCTCCCCCTCCAGTGTCTCTTATGTTCCTATTTATCTACGTGTCTTTTTGTTCCGGCGTTGCTCAAGCGTAAATTGGCGAGTTTAATTTTGCTTTCAGATGTCTTTTTTTGTTTTTTCCTCCCCTCGTCTTCTCTGACCAGCCTTCCTTGATGCGGCTGTTAATGTTCAAAGCACGTAAGGATTTAATGTCATAACAATAAGTCTGGAATCTGCGTATTTGTCTGCCACATGAATGCCAACTGTCGCACTGTAATCATGTGAAACAAATGTTGGCCATTGATGGCAGCTCTGCAGAGGGTAGAGGGGAGAGTATTGTTTCCTCTATAAATCTGTGGAAACGAGAGAAATGTGAATGGCGAAGGTTTGTTTCTGTTTTTCATTTCGCCAGCGACATTGTGCTATTCAAAGTCAGGCTCAGCGCTGGAATTAGAATTCTATGTTTAGCTTAAGATGTATAGAGATAAAAATGGGACTTGGACACTTGAAGAGTGATGGAGTGGGTTTTATTTAGGCTGAGTCCCCTCAGTGGCCTGTGCTTCTTTGGATAGACTTATTAGAATCTTTATTAGCTCTCTCTGTGTTCATCTGTTATCTCTGTCTCTTTGCCTCTGCCTCAGTAAGGGGTTGGCTGGTGAACTGAGCATCCTCTGACAGGGACCCTCTCATCCAATATTAGAGAAGAAGCAAGAGGGGAGTTCTTGCCACTGTGATGACTTAAGCCTGGAGAAATCTGTTTCTGGATGGGCGTGTGGTTGCATCGGTGTGGCAGGGCGCGTTCGGGAGTGTGTGCAAATACGTGCGTGTCACATCTGTAATTGGCTGCCTCTGATCTTGTGGAAATCTGGGCTCAGTGTGGCAGATCCACCAGCTAATCAACGCTCAGAGCTTGCGCACAGGAACGTCAACCTGTGCTTTACTCCAGAGGCTGGAATGTCACCACGCTTGGGATTTAATCGCTCCAGAAATCCCTTAATGGGAAACGTTACATGAAGCCTAATTTGAGGATGTTGAGATAAAATGTTGCTGTGTGTGTGTGTGTGAGAGAGAGAAAGCTTGTGACAGTAAGGAGGTATGTGTGTGTGTTGTGTGCTCGACTGAAACTCTGATAAAAGATATTGAGCGCCACTTTTCCCCCTCGCTCTCAGATGATAAGATTACAACAAGGCCAGAGGTGTTTCTGTTTGCACTTTAGCCTCTCTGCTCTGCCTTCTCTGTGACCGTGAGTATTCATGGTGGCATACGGCACAGCGTCATTGGGAAATTCATAAGGGGGAATCATCACTCATTCCTGGTTCCCCTTTGAGGACTGCGCTAATTAGCCAGCGTCTGTGATTAGTTGGCTTGTGTTTGATCTGCTTCACTCCTCTCCCTCCCTGTCGAAGGGCTGCCTGCCTGCCTGCGCCGCGATTTGGCTGCGAGGTGCGCCAAACAAACACTCAAAAACAGACACACAAAGATGTACACAGCGCCGCTTTTCTCCCCCCCCCCTCTCCTTTCCCTGCCTTTCGGAGACACTGCAGGTGGCCTCTGAGACACAGTATCATACACTGGCAGACAGCCACATACGCACAAACATGTGAGCCGCAGTACTCCAAACCAAAGCTCACAACACTTCAGTCGAAAGAGTATATCTGTTAATATTTCACTACTGCATACCAAGAACTTTGTTTACTTTCTCTTAGCGAGTTTCAGGCTGCCAGTAAAATTCCCCTGAAAAGCCAGGCAGTACGCCGCTTATTAAGGCAACAGAGGGTGTGGGTGGCTAGCTGAGAAGGGGATTTACTTAACTTAACCCCGAGTGATTACAGCTAAAGATGGGCGAATTATGAATGTAATTAAATTTGTACAAATCCCCCTTTGCTGCCCTTTTTTACGTTAGGTCTCAATGGCAAAGCACAGTAAGGGATACCCATGCTGCGCTTAATATGACACAAATAAAAGAAACTCTTCGGTGCATGACAGAGCACTGTCTAATTACACAGTGGCTGTGATATTGAAGGGCCCGTCTTGTCCTTGAAGCATGGCAGGGACATCTCTGACTGTTCATACCCCCATCTATCTACTCCTCACATCCCAATCCTCTATCTGTCACTCTGCCTTAAGGGGGTAGATGGTAAACAAAGGCAGCTCACATCCAATGTAATGACGACCTGACAGGAGACTGCTCCGGCAGCTCGTGTGTTGGCTGCTGTGCCTGCACCAGTGTGTCTGTGTGTGTGTTTGTTATTGTGCTCCTCTTTACGGTCTCTGAGAAGTGGCTTCAATCTTCTGAGAGTCAGATCAATTTTAGCATCATTGTGACTGCTGAGCCATTACAGGCTAAAACCAGGGTTCACACTGTTATTGAGGGGAAACTTGATCCTCTGGTGTTCACCTCTCAGACGGGTAAAAGGTGTTTATCCTCACTACTAAAATCTAGCTCGGCTGCTGAGTTCTGCTCTCAATATAGAGCTGTATTTATTTATTTTTTTAAAATAGATGGTAATTAATTAACTCATCGCTTCCTCGTTGCGTTCTTTGAAATTGTTTGACTGACAGGCAGCGGAGGTTTTGTTTTGAGTGGCAGTGACCTCACAGGTGCTGGAGCTGTAATCTTGTGAGTTTCTGAGTTACTGTGCTGTTGCCTTAGCTTACACTGGGGAATAGATATGAACTTGTTCACGGTTCATTGAAGAATTATGTCGTAATGGTAATAATGTGTTTTAAGGGTGGAAACGATGGCTATTTTTGTTATTGGTAACAATCTGATCTTTTTTTAGAATGTATATTTGCATTTCGGGGGAAAAACTCAGCAAAATTTCCTAAGGGCAATGTATTTTTGGTGAGTCTAAAATACCAAAATACCCAAGTGATGTTCTCATAAAACTGGGACGTGCAGCAAATACTCCCATTTTAAAGGTATTGGTTCATTGTTGGGGCCTAGTAAGAATGAAACTAAGTTTTCCAAAGCAAATCATTTTACATGGAATAAATGTAATAGGTTAAGACCCGTTAAATTCATTAGTCAAGTAATTGCTGAAAAAGCAATTAAGGATGGGTGTTATAACACACTTGTTACTAAGTGCTGGTAGTTGGTCACTTTAAGCTACTTTTCATGTAGCCTTTGGACCTTTTTTATTTGTTTATTGCTTTATTAGATTACTTTGTGACAAAAAAGGGTCAAGAGGAATCAGGATGTTGCTACTTTATTTATTTCAAAGCTTTAACTGCGTCATGTGTGTGCTATTTGAATCGCATGCATGTTTTGTCTTTTTAGTGGAAGGTCCTAGTTTTATTCATTTATTTTTGCTGAATTTTATAGTTCCCGACTTTACTCAAAGTACCCACTTTTTATATATATTTTTTAACCTCGTGTGTTTGCTCGCTTCCAGCCAGCCACAGCTTCTCAGTGGATTTTGTTTAATTTTATTTAACAGACTGACTCGAGGAGAAATATCAGGTTATGTCTCCCCTCCCTCCCGTTTGATCCGTCTCCTTGAGCTCTATGTCTTTCTGTCTATTAGCTCTTCATTCATTCATCTATCAGCGTCAAAACAATACACCGTGTACCCAAGGCAAGTTGTCATAGTGACTGGAGAATAAGCAAAGTTGATCTCAACGTTCAGTACAAAGGAAAGAGATGGAGGGAGTGCCAGAAAACAACCCTGAATATAACCTCATCAAAAATCCCCACCTGTTTATCACTCTCTTGCTCCAGAGTGCCTTTTTATAGATCTTACAGAGCAAAACGTCTTTCTCTTTTCCTTTCTGCTACAGTCTCATTCCTTTCCTCATCAGTAACACCTCCCTCACCCTCGTTTACGGGAAAACTGGTAGCAGGAATGTATTTGTGTGCAGCGTTTCATCTTACCTGCCTCCTATTGAGCCTTGAAGACAATAGGCTGTTCACCTCTGCCCCGATGGCTCACCACAGCCCTGAAAGACGGCAACTCTGATCCATACAATGCAGCAGTAGTAACATACAAAGAATGGCTTCGTTGTACTTTTAATTGCTTTGGTTATCTTTGTCTTCTCCTCGTATCGTTTTGTTCTGCTTTGCGACATCTTTCGTGCTCGATGTTTACTAATTGTCGCAGTGTTCCCACCACACTGTAGCTCTGATTAATCTTTATAGGGGGAAAAAAATCTGCTTTTAATGGGTCCTCGTTTCACTTTGAAAAAGTGCTAGTGGTCTAATCAGTTATCCATACCTTTGAGCGGCACATTGCAGTCTTGTAGTAAAGCGAGTCCAAAGCTTATTAAATATAACTTTTGCTCTGATTTTTAGCAAAACTTTTGCAAGAGGAGACACACTTAAAAGCATATGGGGGTGTAGAAATTTGGGAGCCTGACTTGCCTGTCCTCTCAAATCTTTCCCTGCAGACTGTTTTTTCCTGTGCTCCTACACAAAACTCCCATCAGTAATTCAATCCAGCTGGTTTTTGCTGTGCGTTATGATGGACACAGTCATCAGATTATCATAATATTGGTACACTCCCCCTTGTTTGTTTGCGTCTGGTGCTTGACCTTCTGTCTTCCATATGGCTGGCATTGATTTGGTAACACGCCGAGTGATCCTCCTGACAGATTGACTGTGCTAATGGCAGTCCCTCATATCACAGTACTGCATTTTAATCCTTTAATGTGTGGCATAAATTAGGTTGGTCTCTCACCCCCTCGACTATGAATAAGCTGTTGGCTGACAGCTTTGTTGGCCAATGGGCTCATCAGTAGCAGGCTAAGTGGAAGTGGGAAGCGAAGCTGGGAAATGAACCCCCCACCCCATCCTACCCAAGGGGAGGTAAAGGTGAACGCTGGCAACTAAAAACCTGGAAACACAGCTGTGTTTCGGTGCGTGGGCGGGGTTGTCATGGTTTTCCTCGCGCTTTAACGTGTAGCTTTGTTTATAATTCAGGGACTGGATCACACCCAGCTTGAAATATCCTCTCCTGACTCCTTGGAAGACTCTCACCTCCAAGTGTTGTTAGGGAGGTGAAAATAGGAGGCATAATCACATTATGTTTGCAGCTGACATGCCCATGGACCGATGTATACAGGCATCTACACGGTGATGGATGAGGTGACACACGCACAGCCTGCCTTGGACATTTGAAGAAGTACCTAGCACTTTGTTTTAGCTGTGCACTTCTGTCTTACCCATGAATTAGAGGCTGTTTCTGAAGCGATGCTGCCATACTCTGTCTGGATTTACGCTTCCAAAGTCATTCACTTTTCGGCAACATACATAATGGGGATTAGATCTAGATATTTCCTAGATACTGATACTAGACCTGTCTGAAAAGTGATTCTCCCCTCCCCAACTCCTCTGATTTACATTTTATGCTCAGGCTCTGACTGCAGATCTGTCACTGTGGTCACCCAGCACAAAGACCCAGTATTGCATGCCAGGATAAAAAAAAAAACATGCCCACTACAATTACCATGAGAAGTGATGGCACACAGGGTTGGGATGAAGAAGTCAGACAGAGAAAGAACTGGCGGAATAGGGAAAAAAAAGTAGGCGAGGAAGAGCAGAATGAGCCAGAGGGATGAAAAGGATTTATTCCAAAGTGAAAAGACAGGACAGTGCTATAGCACTGAGAAAAGGATGGGGAGGAAAAAAAACAAAGTGAGCGATGCAATGCAGAGTGAAGGCAAGAGTGGTGGAGGTAGAATGATGTGCACAGCCTGAACAGATAAAGCCGAGCCAGGAGCCGCGGGGAGCTGGGTGTCTGTCAGCCATCCAGCCAGTAAGTTATTCAGTCACTTATTCAGTTGAAGCAATAGCGCTCGCAAGGGAGTATAGAAGCAGCTTGTTTGGCTCAGGAGGACTGTCCTTTCTGTCCACAGTAAACTGCCTGTTACAAGCCAGACTTTACTGACCCTAAACAGGCCCAGCGCCAAATGAAAACATGTGGTACCATAAAACCGAGCTTGTGCCTTATGGCTTTTGCCATTTTCCTTTTTGTGTTTTATGCCTTATACACCTCTGCTTTATACAGCCGTTTTATTTCTTTGTGTCCCGGAGTCATTCTCTCTTTGACCACCTCTCTCACTCACTCTCTTTTTCTCTCTCTCTGGATCACCCCCCACCCCCTCCGCGTCAGGTACAGTGTAGATGTTCTTATTTATCAATAATGAAGAGAGGCGGAGGAGAGCACACTGCTTTCGTTCTTAACCGTGGATGAATTATTCACCCTGTGGAAGAGTGCCTGTCCACCCTGCGTGTATGCGTACACACATTCATGTGCGTTTTTGTTTCTGCCTGTCTAAATATGGTTTTGCTTTACATAGTAGTTGTGTGTATGGAAATGTTTTTTTGGGGGGACTTTTCCTCACCACAACCACACAGCTCTTTCTTTTTTTCTGCTTCCTGTATGTGGCGCTTTGGCAGATGCTAAGTGCTTCAATGTGTTGTGTAAGGTTCATCCTCCTGTTGCAAGGTGTGATACGGTGCAGTAAAGCGAAAAATACCTCCACTATCATTTCTAATGACTAACTCCTGTTTTTCCAATTTCATCCCGACACACATGATTCGTATTTCAAACCGGTTCTCCTGGCGTAGCTCGCTTGACCCGAAACATTCTTTATGTATATAACTGAGAAAGGAGGATGAAGGAGTGTGAGAAAGGGAGAGATAAAGAGGGAGAGAAGGGTCCATAGAGACATACATGCATGAGCTATTGTGTATGTAATTTCATTTTAAAGCCCGTGCAGTTTAATGGTTTGGAGATCCCACCGTGAATACTTCTACGCTGCTAGTTCCTCTTACTCCTGAACTCATGCATAGTGCATAAACCAGTCTCAAGGCAAGACTAAGGTCACGGTCCAGCTGTGTATGTGGAGGTTTGGGGTTTCTGAACTAAAATGCACGCAGTTTTAAAAGTGTATAAATTGTATAAATATATATATTTATTTTTTGGTTTTTATACTTCCCTGCTGGGTCTCTTTCATTAAGACGATACACTTAATTGAATTGGCAAATGCTTATTTTTGCAAATGATATTCGCTCAAGTCCTAGGGCATGTTTGTTATAAACAGGCAACTAAATAGGAATATGCATCAGTATACAAATGCATGTGTGTATGCACTCGCTTACTAAACACACACACACATACACACTTCCCGGTGCAGATTTCTCCTCCAGCTGTTCATTTCTCCTTGGCACTTTGAAGCCTATTCGTGTCTCTCTGTCCCTCCCTCCAAACCCCCATTTTATTTATTTTTTCCTTCTCTCCTCTTCTGTTACATTTCATGTGTTTCTGCTTTCCTTCCTCTTTCTGCCTGTGTGTCTGATTCCCCTTTTTCTTTCCACAGTCAATGTTCAGAGTCAGTTATCAAATATTTCATCATGTCACTGTGAACAAAGTGAAATCTAGTACTCTCTTCTTCTTGCACCTATTTTTTTTTTTTCTTCCTACTCCTGTTGCATCACAGAGGTTGGTTTTACCTCCTGTCTCCGGCATGCAACCTTGCTGTAACACCAAATGTTTTTCTGTGTTAAATTTACAAGTTCGTTGAGTTTTTTTTAAATGTCGATCTCTTCTGATAACCTTAAAGTCTGTGAAGTGTGCCTCCTTTTTCTTTTCTTTTAACACTGGCGTCTTTGACTCGGGACTTCCCACTGGAAAAGCAGCATGAATAGAATATTAGTATGTCATTGGAGATGTCCATAATGCACAGTGGCTACTTCTAAATGTAGCTTTCTCATGTGCTATCGATTGGCTCCTTATAGTAAGCCCAGTGGAAAGGTCAATGAGAAGACGAGACACATCTCAAGTCTTCATTTCCTAGTTTTATTCTTGGCTTGTCAAACTGCCTCGCCTGTCAAAGCTAAGCCGTCCAGACAATGCTCCCTGCATACCAAAGTGCCCGTGTGTGTGTGTGTGTGTGTGTGTGTGTGTGTGTGTGCGCGCGCGTGCGTGCATGTGCAACGTGTGGACGTTCATTGTAGATTTGCGTGGCTGTATGTGTGGCCGCGTTCATTTAACTATTCGACCATAAGGCAGAGAAGGCAGTGATGTCTGACAGCAGTGGCAGACAGCAGGTTTGGGTTGGTGCTGTTCCAGGCTCCAGCTGATAACAGCTATTAAAACAGACCAGAAGCAGTTAGGACAAGACACACATCCACTGCAGTGTTGCCATTTTGTTATGGACACAACAATGGGAGCACCACACAGAAATCAGTTTTAAGGGCAGCTACACTGGCAGGTCATTTTAGCTAAAACGTCAGATGGCACCTCTCCGCTTTAATACACGTTCGACTGTCTCTGCTTATGAGTTTGAAGAAGATGAACAGTTGGTTCCCAGTGACAAAAACTGAAATATTACAGTCTTTCATCTCAAACAATAAAGGGAAGATTTTGTGAGGCTGAATCTTAGCCGAGAGAGAGAGCTCCTGGTGAGGAATAGAAATGAAATGGTTTGTTATCACGTTGCATCCCCAGGCTCAAGCTCATAGTGTACACATGTACATCAACCCATATCAAAACCGTGTTACTGTATAAAACAAAGGTAAATAGTACACGACCTCACATGCATGAAATGCATGAAAGCCACTTTGAATCTGGTCATTAGCTTAATTGTAACAGTTTCTCACTCTCAAATCTCACTGCCCTGATGTTATAAACTTCACTGTACAAAACAGCCTCAGTAATAAATGTAGAATTGAATCTGTGTTTCTGTGCCAGTGTCTCAAAAAGCAAAATTACACATCAGCAACTTCAGAAAGCTGCTATTT
The DNA here is from genome assembly GCF_963969265.1 of Rhamphochromis sp. 'chilingali'. NCBI lineage: Eukaryota > Metazoa > Chordata > Actinopteri > Cichliformes > Cichlidae > Rhamphochromis > Rhamphochromis sp. 'chilingali'. Next base: position 25,479,769 of record NC_137938.1, read on the forward strand.
GGCAGCGCGCCCATTCAGAAGCCAAGGCCAGCGCAAAAACTGGAAGACGCTGTTGCATTGAGAAATATAACCCAGATCTCTGAACAATGAAGAGGCAAAACGATCTGATGGATGGTGCGTAACTATTTTGTAAACCGCTAAGTTTCTTGTTTTTCAGGAAGTTTGAATGCCCCAAACCTCTTCTGGATATTGTTTAGTAATGTGGTCAAACAATGTGGCAGTGTGAGTCATTTTTACACACGTCCAGTCTATTGTAGGGATCCACTGGTTGCTTTATTGCAGCGGTCCCCAACCCCCGGGCCTCGGACCGGTACCGGTCCGTGAGTCGTTTGGTACCGGTCCGCGAGAGTTGAAGCTCAGGTGTGAAATGTATGGTTTTTATCGTTTTTCAGCGTTATTTCGTTATCGTTTTTATCGTTAACTCGGTTTTCCTGGGTCTTTTCACATGTGTTATAAATAAATCTTCTTTTTTTCGGTACCGGTGCTAGTTTTATTTTGTTGTATTTATCCGCGACACCTTAAAGCCCGGTCCGTGAAAATATTGTCGGGCATAAACCGGAAAAGGTTGGGGACCGCTGCTTTATTGGATATGATACTGGTCTGATCCTGACTTAAGAAGCTGGATCAGATAGGGTGATAATTTGCCACCAGGTGAGCAAATATGGCCTGTAGGGTCAGTCTGGAGGCTTTTCATCCAGTTACAACAGCAGCTTTTCTCAGCACGTCTTTGACGCAACTGAAAACTCCGATCGCTTGAGATGACCAATGAGAAGAACTCATCAAAGCGTCTCTCTTGCTTTCTCCCTCTTATGTTTGGTGTAACACTTGCTTGAATGCACTCAGGAGGTGCACTTAGACTAAGAGAAGGAAAAGGACAGCAGTGTGTAGTAGTCTTAAGGCTCAAATTGAGCTGCAGTGACACTAATCCAAATACATTGAAAGAATAACATTGACATTTATTATTTCACTAAAGCTAGTTTCGGCTTGTATATTTTTGCAAGAGATTTGTCTCCTTTTAATAAATCGTATACATTAGCATATACTTTTTTGTTTTTTAAGTAAGGAAAGTAACATTCAAGATAGATTTATATATATAAAAAAAAAAAAGTGATTCCCAGTCTCTTCCCCAGAGTGAGGATTACAGTCTGTTAATTTTAGACTTTTAACACTGGTTGTTCTTGCCTAATATAGAATTAGAATAAAACCTTTATCATGTGGTGCGATGTGCGTTAGCTCCCAAACACTCTTTTCAGGCATCTCCGTCACCTCTCCCTCCCTTTTCAGTGGTGCAAACATATTTGAAGTGAAGTGTAAGAAAGGGTAACTGTGGCAAATGTCCCAAACTTGATTTGTGAAAAGGGCTGTGGATCTATCTTCAGTTTACCTGCGACGGGGAGTGGGAGAAAGTATTTAAAAGGAAAATCAAATCAGAGAAGGCGCATGCGGCGACAGATTCTGTCAGGACAGAAAAGTGATGACGCTCCCTGTTTCCCATATCAAAGCTATTATGCTGAAGGAGTGGAAAGCCTGGGCAAAACAATAACAACCACGGGAGAATAATGGAAATGGAGAAATTCATAAAGGCCTTGACGAAATATGAAATCCCAGAGTGGTTACTGAGACAGGAATGTGTTAGAAAGGCCAAAGGAAAAGCCACCCACATTCTCTTTCTCCCACAAAAACGCACAAACATGCACAGTGGACCAGTGGGAAGCAATCTTCAGGAACATGGACAATGGGGAAGCTTCATTGTAGCCCACCTGACAGGGCATAGCTCCTAGTTTGATGAAATGACAGCGTCACTGAGCTCTGAAGGCTATTGGATATTTTAGTTGATGGCCTGCACTCCCGTCCCCTCTGACGCTCTGCTTTTCTCCACTATAGTGAGGATCAGACATGGAGGACATGAATGCCATTAGGCGTCAGCCAGCCAGGCAGCGAGGCAGGCGGACACAGGCTGATAAGCGTATGTTCGTTTTATAAGCCACGACTGGCTCAAATGGGCTGCAGAGAAAATTAGGATTTGGCTTTTATTCGCTCGTTCTCGCTCTTTCCCCCCCCCCCCCCCCCCCCCCCCCCCTCTTCCGCTCGTTTATTCATACTGTTTCACTGTAGTTTTCGCTCTCTGTTCACATCCACAGTGCTTCTCACAAGGTCAGGTGTGGAGTGTACCTGGCATCTCACAGGTCCACGCCTCCCGTTCTTCTCCCCTCGTCTGCCTCTTCTCGCTCTGTTTCTCGTTACCTGCGCCCCCACCTCTCCATTTTTAGTTGGTCCCACTGCATTTCCCATGGCCTCTTTCCCTCTGCTAACCCCCTCTCTCTTCTTATTTCGTCTGCTTTTTTTTTTTTTTTTTTTGTCCCTCAGCTGTCTCCTATTAACCTTGTTCATAGCTCACACTGTCTCCCCTTTAAGATCCTCCTCCTCCTCCTCCTCCTCCTCTCCTCTTCTCTCGCCACACTCTCTTCGCTCCCTCTTTCATTCTCTATTCCTGGCATCGCATTCTCTTCACACCCTTTCATCCCCACTTTTCTTGCACTTCGCCTCCCCTCCTCCGCTCTCATCCTCCATCACTTTGGCATTCCCAGCCTGTCTCTCGTCTCCTCCTTTCATCCTTCCGTCCTCCCAGCATACTTCCTCTCCTTCTTCCTCTCTGATTCATTTCCCTCTTCACTGATGGACGGTGGGAAATGTCAGCGTGACCAGGCAGAGGATCAGAGAGGACTGTGTTAATATGGCAGGGCTGTCACAGTGCCATCAGCAATAATGTGTGTGTCTGTGCGTGCACATCATGTGGGTGTTAAAAGACATAATGATAGGTGACAGTACTTAGGATGCCGACATCTGACTACTTAAGGATGTTGAGGAGGGCAGTTTGTGTGTGCATGTGTTTCGTTTGTTCATGTGCATTTGATGATGCTTGTATGTCACCTGCAGGCAGCAGAGCTACTGTAAAGTAGAGCAGCAGTGACATAAGGCTTCTGTTCTTACTCTCCTCCCCTCCAACCCTCTTTCTCTCCCCTATTCTTCTCACTCTTACCCTTGAACTGTCTTCTATTCACTAATTCCCTTAGTTCTTGTCCCCCTCCGCCTCCGATCTCTCTGTCTTGTGTTTTAATGTGACTGATGCACTCGAAATGTGTCTCGATTACTTTTTTTTCTTCTTTAATGCTGCCTTGTCTCATCATTTCCAAAAGTCTGTTTGTGTAGATGAACATGCACACACTGACTTTACTTTCTCCCCGTCTGCTGTTCTAATGACACGGAGTCTGAGCCTTTGGGCTGTGCTTTGGGGACTCACTAAGAATGAGGTTGTGCAAGTCTCTGTATGTCTTGTGTGTAATATTCATTTCCCCGTGGCTGTAGGAAGTCTCATAAGGCTGGCCCTGTCTCTCATCTGAGCTCTGGCAGGAGTTGACCCGTGGTGGCTCTCCTCTTATTGCCTCCAAATGACAGGCAACAGGCCCGGCTCAGTTTGCCCCCACATTTTTGTGTGGACGTAATAGATATGTGTGTGTATGAATTTGCACATAAACGAAATGAGGAGTAAGTTATTGTCAATCCCACGCTGTAATGACCTATGACATGCCGCTTGGTCCTTATACTACAATCAAGACTAGTAATCAAGGTATTCAATAACCTTTTATCCTCTTTTCTCCTCCTCTGCTACATTATTTTTATAACCACAGTCTGGCTCCCACTCCCAAACCTAATCTGTATTAGTCTGACTTGTTTAAGTAGGCTGACAAAGGAGTGTAGCGTGATCTTTACATAATGCTCTAGACATTTGAAACGTTACAGGCCAGGTGCTTGACAATAAAGCAGTAATTTGATGCCCCCGTGTGTGTATGTGTATGCTCGCCGTGTGTCGACTTGCATAGCTATGCTCGTGCATGAGTCTTCAAGCAAAATGAAATTTAAAAAAAACAACAACTTGTTCATCTTTTCAGCCCAATAAGGCTCGCTGCTGATCCCACGGGCTGTTTAGTGGTTGTCCAGAGGTTCCTCTGTGGCTACAAGGGGGTTGTTTTGTGGTTGTAAATTGGGCTGGTCCTGGGAGAGCTGGTGTTATTCTAGGAAAGGCTTGCTTTCTTCCACTTTCCCACTCGGTTCTTCACTCATTCCTGCCTCTTCTCTTTCTCTGTATTGATACCTCAGGTCTCCCTTGAGAAGAGAAGGTGTGGTGTTTATTGCTCGTCAAACGAGAAAGACAGCGTTGCCCTTTCCTCTTATCTCTTGCGTACGGGTTTCGTTTGTGTGTGGGTGCCTTTATATATATGTGTGCGTGCGTGTGTGTGTGTGTGTGTGTGTGTGTGTGTGTGTGTTCTGCCAGTGCAGCAGATCATATTAGTTTCAACACAACAGCTTGAGCTCAGCACAAACTAGTGGAACTAGTTTTTCAAGTAATTGTTTGTCTTTAGGGGAAATTGTGTTTTGCTCATTCTATGTGTGTCTGTGTCTGTAGCTTCCCGGTAAACACACTGCGAGCGCACACACTCGTATGGAAATGTAGGCCTGGCTGCAGACATTTGAAGTTGTGTATCCGCCGGTAATCCACTCTTACTTAAAACAGGTGCCATCTTGCTGACATACACTAATGCGCGCTTACTCATACAAGTAATTACATTTTTCACAGAAACCTGGATTACACACACAGAGACGGACACACACACACTTGCACAGATTGTCGTTCTAAAGCTCCTTTGCTCGTTCTGTTTCTCACACACCCACTGACAAAACGCACTAAGAAAAGCATATTTATTTTGACTCTTTGCTGTTACACAGGAATGTGTCGGCACAGAAAATGGCAGGCTATAGAAAAGCATAACCCATCCACATGATTTATGACCTATGGGTAAAAAAGAACTGGCTTTCCTCCTCCTCCTTTTCTTTTTTTCTCTCTCCCCCAACACACAACTTCGCTTCCCCCCACCACCAATCTGTCCACGCACGCACTGTCATGGAGAGGTACCAGACTCTTGGCCTACTTGCCTGAGTTCAGTAATGCTGTCCTGTGTATCACACACACTTCCATAGTGTCCTCATTTATCTTTGCTTTGTACCAAGACTGTTCCTTTTCTTTGCTTTCTCCTGTAGTTTGTGTTTAAAGGGAAACATTGAGAGTAATGCTTTTTTTTTTTTTTTTTTTTTTTGTCTCTGTCTTTGTTTTGTTCAGGAGCTTCAGGTCAGCGTGTAAAAGTAGACCAAGAGGTGACATCGTATCCTGGCCAGACAGTCAACCTGCGCTGTGCCTTCGCTGATCCCACTGGGGTACAGCTTTCAATGGTAAGATATACAATCCCATGATGCATCTGTGTTTCCCCTTGGTTAGTATTTGATTACCTCTTTGCACCACTATACTCTCTCAACTGCAAACTAGATTTGTTGTGTGAAATTCAAATAAAAATGTCTGTGTCATCCCAAAACTGGAGCTCATTGTGCTGACTTGACACAATACAATTCAGTGAAATTGGGACTGCAGTTACAATTTGCTTTTACACTTGAAGCCAGCAGGTATCCGACTTGAAGTGGATTTGTCATAATTTGAGTTAAATATCAATTTTCCTGTAGATAAAGTAGTCATTTACTCACTGATTTGATTCTGCGGGTCCGTAAAACTGTGTCTGAGGTGGAAAAAGCAATTCTCTTCAATAAAATTAACCAAGAAAAATCAGAATATTGCTCTATGTGCCTTGTTTATTTGCCACATTGTACCTTAATCTAACAAATCATGGCTCACAGAAATAATCTAGAGGCCAGCAATAGGTTTTTGTCACATTTAGGCTTAATGTTTTATTACTCCAAACAAACAATGCTAAGCTACATTTTGCTTTAGGGGATTGAATATGGTAATGGGTGCATTTCTTAGCTGCATTTCAATGAAGCTGGAAGTGCACAGCTCTGCATGGTTCTGCTAAGAACAGTCGAGAGAGTACTTCTCCTGAAAAACTCGCATCCATATTCATACCTGCTCCCCACTTAATTGTGATGCCGTGTACGCAACCCTGTGGAGTTTACATTAAAATGTGGATATCTTAAAACGCTGTCGCGGTGTCGCTTATCAATGCCATGATGAATGAGGTCTGCTGTTTTTCATTGTCTCTCTATGCTTCCCGTCCACTGACCCTCTCGGTGTGTGCCATCATAGGTCACATGGATGTACGTGCCAGAGCCAACCCAAGACCCAGTCAACATAGCTGTGTTTCTCCCCGGGAATGAGCCCAGCTATCCTAACTCACCTGTGAAAGGCAGAGTCAGCTTCGTGCCCAGTCCTCCAAAGGTGGACAGCCCTTCTATCCAGATTACTGATGTTAGGATGACTGATGAGGGGAAGTATGCCTGCGAATTTGCTACCTACCCTGGCGGAAATGTCCGTGGCACCACCCAGCTGGTCATGCTAGGTAGGTCACTAATGTACTCTACGCACTAAGCTTAAGAAAAGATGTGATGAATCAAGGAAAAAGCCTCGGTGCTTAATGGCACAGAGGCATGAATGCTTTATCTCCAAGAAGCTGAACCTCTGAACCACTTAAAAAATTGGACATGTGGTTTGTGAAGCAAACAGATTTGTTAGAATTTAATAAGAAAGAGGGATTTTTCCCATCTCATGCTTTCATCTTTACTCTTAAGACTTCATGAATAACATCCAGTTGGAATTTCAGGTAATTTCTTGAAGAATGCCAATTTTATTTAAAATTATAAAAAAAAAAAAGAATGGTATTTGATGTGCCAGAAGATGATTATTGTTATTGCAATTATAATTTTACCTAGCCAAGTGTCCAGGTACAGTTTGGTCTCTAATTTTCTTGTACTGTAGTTTTGCCTGTGTACACCACCACAGTATTTTAATCGAATAACCAACATGTTGTTAAAGTGCAGACTTTCACCCCCAACCACCTCTAATAAAACTAGTAAGAGTAACAGACATTTTTAAAACTTTAGAAGTGGTCAAATCACATCTCTGGTACATTCTTAACAAGAATGGGTTCACTGGCCAGCTCTGAAAATGAAAAGGGCCCAAAGACCTTAAACACAACACGACATTTCACCAAGAACATTCTAAAGCAGGTTGGTATATCATTGTCTTTTTGTGTGTGCATGCTGTGAAGCGCAAAAATCTCTTTATAAATGAAAATACTGAGTTTACAGAAATGGGCAAACCACTGGTTACACTTTAGACAAGAAGAACAGATTAGACTTGGTCAGAAAAAGAGCCAACACAGACCTGAAAAGATTATTTGTGAGAATAAAACCAAGATGAAGTTGTGCTAAAATGATAGGAAGAGAAAAGTGCAGAGGAGGAGAGAAACAACTTGTGATCTGATACCATATTATCTGTTCAACATAGTGGAGACAATATTATGGCAGAAACTGTGAAGAGTACGGGGCTATACTCTCTGCTCATATTCATCCAAACGCTGCAAAACTGATCAGACAGCGCTTCACAATCCAAATGGATAATGCCCCAAAGCGTACTATAAAAGCAACCTAAGAGTTTCTCAAGGCAAGGAAATGGGATTTTCTTCAATAGCTAAGTCAGTCACCTGAGCTCACCCAACAGAGCAGCTTTTTAGTTAAGTATAAAACTCTAATGAGCGCTAGACCTGGGGCAGTCATTGACTACGAAAGATTTTCATCATATTATGAAGCAATCCCCATGTTTAAAATGTCCTATTATTTATTTTTTCATCCTCTGAAAATGGGGGCTGGGCATAACAGTGTCTTTAGTTCATAAACAGTTATTGCAATACTTTTGTGAAACGCCTTGAATTAAAGCTGAAAGTCTGCACTTCAATCACATCTTGATTGTTTGATTTTTAAAACCTCTCTGTGGTGCACGGAGGCAAAACTACAAAAATGATTTCTTTATCCAAGATTTTTTTTTTTTTGCTTTTTTTTTTTTTTTTTAATCTTTAGTTACATTTCTTGCACTACTGAACCTAAAAAGCTTCTAGCGTGAACACGAGTGTTAAACATCTGCAACACCAGCGCTACCCTACTCTGGGATTGACTTCCTGAAACCCTACAAACTCATTTTTAAGAGATCCTGAACCCTGTGTGTTGTGCATCACACTGAGTCGTGGCTTTTACAGCTCTATTTGTCAAGGGGTAACTTCCCAGCTTGTTGCATTCGTTGCTGTTTGCCAACATGCACTCCTGGGTTCAAAGCCATTGCAGCTTTTTGTCTCCCAAGGACTTGAATGTTTCCTGTTAAATGTATTACACGAGGATACCACTCAACAACAAGCATTTTTCAAACCTTCCCCCAGCGGCTTTTAGTCAGGTGCACAGGAACCCAGCACAATTTCCTCTGAAAGATTTGAAGCTTGAGGTTTTTTCACAGACTTTCACAACATGAATTAATTGAGTAGTCAAGCCATTTATAAAAAGTGGAATTGCCCAACTGTGTTTCACTGTCAGTTAAATTGGCTTTTCCAACCAAAAACCTACTTTCATGTTTTGCCAAAGTTTCAAGAGACTCATTGTGTCTTTGCAAGGCAAACTAAAGCCAGTGTGTTGTTCTTTCCCTTAAATTTGTCGCTCATCTGTTTGTAGGGAACCCATGTATATATGGCTGTTCGATATAACGATATATATCAGATGACGATATAAAAACGTCTATCGTTTCATTTTACGCTATCGTTTGTTTCGTGCTGTCGCAAAATAAACTCTTTACGGCAATATTTTTTTCATCGTTAGAACAGGCTGTTACGGAGCCCCCCAGGGGACATGGGAGAAAAAAAAATTACGGAGGAAAAAAAAAATTAGGGAGAAAAAAAAAATTAAGACGGACTAAGTAGCTGCCGCCATTGTTGGAGTTTTGCGAGATCTCGCAAAAGTATTGCGAGATCTCGCAAAAGTATTGCGAGATCTCGCAAAAGTATTGCGAGATCTCGCAAAAGTATTGCGAGATCTCGCAAAAGTATTGCGAGATCTCGCAAAAGTATTGCGAGATCTCGCAAAAGTATTGCGAGATCTCGCAAAAGTATTGCGAGATCTCGCAAAACTCCAACAATGGCGGCAGCTACTTAGTTGTAATATTACTCTTTCTGGGTTACAAAATACACTTTTAAGATATTTTGAGGCGTGAATGTAGTTGTGTAAACGTCAGATACCTGCTCGGTTTACAAGACATCACATATTTGCAAAAGAGCTCCGACGTTTTTGGAGATCTGACACCCACTAGCTCGAAGCTAACGGGAGGTCGAGACCTACTACAGCCGGGAGGAACACGGCTTTCCCGGCACATCGTGCCTCGACCTCCCGGTCGGCTTCGAGCTGGCGGCCACTAGCTCGAAGCTAACGGGCGGTCGAGACCTACTACAGCCGGGAGGAACACCGCTTTCCCGGCACATCGTGCCTCGACCTCCCGGTCGGCTTTGAGCTGGCGGCCACTAGCTCGAAGCTAACGGGAAGTCGAGACCTACTACAGCCGGGAGGAACACCGCTTTCCCGGCACATCGTGCCTCGACCTCCCGGTCGGCTTCGAGCTGGCGGCCTCCGAAGAATGCGGCTAAAACTTTTGCGAGATCTTGCAATACTTTTGCGAGCGCTTGCAATACTTATTGCGAGATCTCGCAATACTTTTGCGAGCGCTCGCAAAAGTCCGTCTTAATTTTTTTTTTCCTCCCTAATTTTTTTTTTTCCTCCCTAATTTTTTTTTTTTTTTCCTCCGTAATTTTTTTTTTCTCCCATGTCCCCTGGGGGGCTCCGTAGGCTGTTCCCCGCAGCACGCTGTGTAATAAATACTCACAAAGAAAACGGCGGCCTTTACAACTTATGTCTAAAAATGTATCGTTTCATAGATCTGTTAAAACACTGGACTCCAGCTACATGACGCACAGCTGGAAATACTTCCCGCAAGTCGAGATTCACAGAATTTACAGAAAATGTTACATTTTTGTGATTTATATCGTTATTGGACGATAGAATTCTTATATCGGGATATGAGATTTTGGTCATATCGCACAGCCCTACATGCATATGTAACTTGCAAACTGTATGAATGCAAAGGATCTTCCCTCTTACTCTGTCTGCTTTCCTCCAGCTCAAACCTTCCCCCAAAGGTAGTATATAGGTTAAAAGCATATGCAGCTGGGCTTAATTGCTATTATAAGTGGTATTGTCAGATCAATTGTGTTTTGTTAATGCAATGGAACCATTGGTCTAACTTTGGCCCAGCACCAGTGCCTCTGCCCTGCTCCCCTCTCTCCAAAGCATCATGCCCCCATGCTTCCCCCTAGGCAGTATATTGATCTAGCTACTTGTCATGCCTGCTGTCAGCTCTTGTCCTGCCTGCTTTCCTCTGATCCCACACTAGTATCAGAGAGGGCAATTAAGAAGAGGGTAGAGAAGATGGAGGTGAGGATAACTCGGATCATGTAGTGATGTAGAAATTGTATATGGAAATGCATTTGGCCAGTCAGGGAAATTGTGCATCAGTGGTGTGTGATAGGAATAGAGAGGGGACAGATGGATTTAAGGTTTGGAGGGAGAGTGACAGTAGATTTAGGGTTTGGATGTGTTTGCACTGGTGCTGGTAATTGTTTATCAATGTTAACTCTTGGGAGCAAAAGATTGAGTGTACACACTCCAAAAAACTCAAGCTATCAATAACCAAAAAAAGGAATAAAATGGGGAAAAAATTACTTAAAGTAAACGAAATGATCTGTCAGCAGAAGAGTTTCAATTCGACAATTTCTAAATCAAGCTTTTAGAAAAGCCACATTTCTAGTCTTAAAAAAAACTTTTCTCAAAACTAGTGTGAGCAGACTAAAAGTAAACACATTTATCTTAATACAAATAAAAGATCTTAATGTCTTCTCAGTAGGGAGGAATTTGTGCTTAAATTTAGAATTCATTCTTATTGCACGACTACTAGAGCAAAATTCAATGTTCTTATGACCGTAAGTCATAAAAATAAAGTCTATTATTTGACTTGAAGTGCAGAGGATGAATTCAGAATTTAGTCTTGCAGCCTAAGGAAAGAAACGGGAAACAAATGTGTCTGTATCGCTTGCCAGATGGAAAGCAGGGTGAACAGGCTGTGGCTGGGGTACGTGTTCTCATTTAGTATCCTTTGGGCTCGACACAGATACCTCACCTCACTGTTATCACTGATGCTTGGAGGATCGGTGCTGGTGATGCTTTCTATTTTTCCCCTGTGAGACTTAACAAAAGGCTATACAGCAAGACATTTATACAGAAAAGTGGGATAAATTGTTTAAAAGAAGTAAACCTGACTTAGATTAATGTAGTAGTAGTAGTAGTAGTAGTACTATTAGAAATGAGATTGGCTTCCTTGATGAAAGGAATTGATCTCAGTACGGTCCTGAGCAGTGAATCAATCTTGATGTATATCATGAGATAGCTTTTGTTTTTAACAATGACGAGAGAATTGCTTTTAATGTGGCTATATGTTAACATGACTTGTAATCAGTGTGGGAACCCATTGCACTCATGGTGTCACAGCTTTGTTATAAAAGCTTGGAGATTAAGAAAGCAAAGGAGAAACTTATCTGTAAGCATAATGGAAAAACCATAAAACAGTAAAGTATGATAGAACATCCATCCATCCATTTTCAGTGTACTTCAGGGTAATGGGGGGTGGTCTGGAGCATTTTCCAGATGTAGTAGGGCAAGGTATGGCATGGGCTGGTCGCCAGAACGTTTGCATTTTAGAAAATAGCCATAAGCGCTAGTACAAATCTAACTTCCTTATATGCCCACATGCATGATGGGCCACATGCAACTTAAAAAAAACGCAAATGGAAACATGCACAAGCTACAAAACACAATGGAATTTGAATAAAAACATGGAACGTGATGGAATAGCTGCAGAAGTAACATGCTAACAGTAAACCGCTAATAGCAAACATATGTACAGTATTAAATGACTCAGTATAATTAAAACACGTTACCTTCCATCCTTTTGTCCGTCACATCACCGATGAATACTTCGCTTCTTTTCAGGGTGTCTCAGAAAAATCCTTTGCATGTTTTGATTTATGTCACTCCCGCAGTTGGTCCGTCATGAACCCCCCTCCCCCCGAAACACTTGCTTTATGTTTTGTGAGATTTTTAAATTTTTTAAATTTTTTTTTTATAATTTTGTTTACTTTTGCATCATTTCTGGTGTTTTCTTAAGCTGCAGTCCGTTTGACCCCTTAGTGCCACTTTACACATGTTCACAAAACAAAGGAGTTCTGCCCATACCTGTATTATGGACAAAACAAATGATAAATAAGCAACATAGTTATTTATTGTGTTTGTCTGCAGGTATACATGATTCTGTGGTAGAGAATTGGCAACAACAGGCAATTCCATGTGGTCACGTTGATTTTAAATGTGTGAAGAGTTGAAAATGACATTCTCGTAGCTCTAATTTCATGTATTGAGTTACTCAGAGCTGGTAAAATTTCTCAAACAAGTTATACATTTAGAAACTAATTTCCAAAAAGCTTGAAAAAAGCAAAGTGCACTGACAACTCCTCCGTGGTAAGAATATATATCCTGTCATAAAATAAACATAATAGATATTTGATCCTACTTCAATGTTTACTGTGCTGAGAGAGGCTGAGCAGGGCAACAGAGGACTCATTCAGATCGGGTTTTAGATTTGCTTTTGCCCAGCTGGTGTCTCAGATTGTTTATAAATGTGCACAATATCTTTTCCCTCAGCTGTGTTATTTCCATTTTATCTATCTCTACATCCTTTAATCTTCTCTCTGCCACTCTGTGTCTCCCCCTGTCTCCACTCTCCACCCTTGCGTCATGTCGTTCATCCATCCATCAGCTAAACCCGAGAACTCGGCCTCCCCTGTAACAGTGGTTGCTGGCACTAAGCCAATCACTGTGGCAAGCTGTAAGTCAGCAAATGGCCAACCCGCTGCCGAGATCTCCTGGGTGACTACAGCCAATGGCAATTACACAACGAAGCAGCAGCCGGGGACTGACAACACGTTGACGGTGATCAGCGAGTACATCATGGTCCCAACGCCAAACGACAACGGGAAAGAAATTACCTGTGTCGTATCACACAGGACCCTGGTCAAACCAGAGAGCTTCAAGATGAATTTAGCAGTTCAGTGTAAGACCTCTCACAAGTGCACATACATCCATCAGCAATTATTCTAACCCGATTAATTGAGCTCATTGTATTGGGTTTTTCTTTATTTTTAAATTAATAAATTAAATTTCCTCCTCCCATTCATTCTTTCTTCCCCCAGTTGCTCCCCAGGTAACCATAGAAGGTTATGACAACAACTGGTACATCGGCCGCACAAATGTGGCGCTCACCTGCAAGGCTAATGCAAACCCCCCTCCAACCACTATCCAGTGGAAGTCGTGAGTATTGGCACATCCTTAAATCTATATTGTCTTATCTCTTTGTCCGTCTCTCCCATTTTTCTTTAGTCACATTTTCCCTTTCTTACCCTTCATCACCAGCTTCACAGTCCTCACAGAGCTATAATTAGCGCTTTTATTATTGCAACTACAGAACTGTGCTCTGATTATGGAGATAGTTGAATAATTTGTCATAATGGACTCTGTGACTTGAGATTTAACCCTTGCATAATGAGAAACACAGTGTGCGTCTGTCTCCATTTTCTGTATTATCAGCTATTAACATAACTGTGACAAAATCTGGGGGAAAAAAAAGTCTGGAAGTTTAAAATAGAAGAAATGAGATTTTGGGATTGGATCCAGCAACACTGATTTTCCTGCTGTCCCCATTGTATCTCCAGCAGTGTGTTATAATGGATTGCCTTTTAGGGAAGGGTGGCAAACTGATTGGTTTTGTGCTGCTGATCAAGATTAGCTTAATATGACGAAACAGTACAACGCAGCACGTTTCTGTAAATGTCCGACTCTCTGTCCCCAGTGTCAAATGTCCTATTTTTCTTTTCCTGTTCTCTTCTTTCTCATACCGATATGCACTTTTGTCCCTCTAGGACGACAGGAGAGTTTCCACCTGCAGTGCAGGTCAGTGAAAATGTGCTCAAGGTACAGAATGTGGACGAGTCTGTCAACACCACTTTTTTCTGTGAGGTCAACAACCAAATCGGGACGACCAAAGAACAGTTTGGGATCCTGGTCAGAGGTGAGTTTAAGTGTCACAGATCAGCGCAGCATGCTAAAATTAGGCACCTGCTTAAGTGGCCTTTACAATTTCAGTTAGATAACATTTTAAATATCATATTTCAGCATCGTGTGATGTTTCTCAGTGGAAACAATCTCATTTGTGCACTTCCCTGTGACATAATGAATTAACATTATGATTGTTCCTGTCACTGCAAGTCAACCCTTCTGTGGCTCTAAATGGATTAAAACCAATGCGAAGGGTAATTTGCGCAACTTGCAAATGCCCCAGCACGCTGATAAATTGTACACAGTAAAGGCATCAATAAAGCAGTGAACATTTCATAAGTAAAGTGAGAAAGCCCACTCTTGGGACTCACTTGGGTCTCATTCATCATGTAAACGTTTCCCTTAGCTTGTACATAAAAACATTTATATCTGAACCGCGAACTGGAACAAAGTGCACTTTTATCACACAGGCTACACATTTCCTGGTGTCCTCTGCTCTCATGTCTTCCCTAGGGATGCACCTTGGATGCACCTTACATGCACCTCACATGTCACATATTCACACACACAAACGGACACATTTTCTGTGCTGAGGGCTAACTTGGGTGTTTAGTGTAGGGCTAAGGGGTCCAGCTGCTCAGTCCATGGTGTGTGTCTGTGTGAGTGAGTGCGCGTGTGTGTGTGGGAGGGAATCTGAGCGATCAGAGCTTGCATGTGCATTCCTTTTATGTGTTTTTTTTTTTTCTTTTTTCTTTCTTGTTGTTGTTCTTCAACGTCATAAAACCCTTCCCCTCTCTGCTTTTAAGAGTGCGTGTTAGTTTTTTGTGTATCTTTGCATGCGCTTAATAAACTCTATTATCAAAGTTTCCATGCTTTATCAATACCCAAGGTCTGTCAGCTGCTTAGTACATCTTTTGGCATTTGCATTTTTTTTATTTTATTTTTTTTTCCCCTGAAGGTTTTTCATGGTAGTTCAATATTGTGAGAGCTGCACACGAACTAGACGGTTCCCATAGATATTTTCACTTCTACTTTTTCTTATTCTTTCTTTTTTGCTTCTCAGCCATACTCTGTGCCATCAGTAACAACAGGAAACACTAACGCAAAGCAAGCAACACATAAAGTGACACATTTGGCTCAAAATGATACGGTTCACTTTGTAATATAGTGGATTTTAGAATAGTCTGCAGTATGGCTGCAGTGATGCATGAACTAAAATACTTTGGGTGTGTGTGGGTACATGTTTGCAGGTTGTGAAATGCATGCATGTATTCAGGTGTAAGCACTTGGAGAGAACCTTCCAGAGCAGGTCATACAGTCCAATTGCTGCTGTTTGAGAGTTTTAGCCACCCCTTTCAACAGTGTTCACTTCTGTATTTCACCTCATACAAAATACATCCTCCTTCACTCTTCAGCCTGCACTTAGCCGGAAGTGATTTTCTGCTGACATCGGGGTAAACCTTTTCCATGATGGGCAGAGAGTGACTACATCTTAAGAGCCACCCAGCTCCTCCATGGCCTCATTTCAACATTTTTTTTTTTTTTTTTTTTTTGCTTCTTCTAGTCCTCTTGCTCAGTCTCTCCCGATTTCATTTTTGTTTCTCTCTCACTCCCCCCTTTCGTCAAGTCCCTTGGCTCCTTATGGTGCCACAGCATGCGTCACCACCACTCCTCTGGGGCCATTCTGTACTGCTGCATACAGTAGGTAGTGTAAATGGCTTCTGTAGCACAAAAGGATGTCACCAACTCCTGCTGTGTATTACAAGACACAAGCAAGTGAGATACAAAGATCCAGCGAGCAGAGGGAGAAAGAGGCTGCTGCTTTTAGACTGCAAAGATGGGGAACATGCCACACCAAGATAAATCAGTGCCAGCATGCAATCCTCAGTCAAAGAAGCAGAGAGTAAGGGCACGAGGAATGGAGAGAGAGAAAGCGATGCTGACAGCATTTAAAACTCATGGGAATCATGTGCTGCTGCATCCTATCTCTACCACTATTGGCCTCCGCTATCTCTCAGCGTAGCGTGTGTTTCTGTCCGTCTCCAAGCCTCTCAGAGCGGATCAGTCACCCTTTGCTGCTTCAGCTCCTGGCTGCTTCTCTTCTCAATTCCACCATCCGTTCCTCTCCTGCTCTGTCTTTTATCCTACATTTTCACTCCTCCCCCATTCTTCATCCCACTTCCCTCTTTCTCTTCTTTCATTTTCTTTCGGGTCTGCTTGTTCCTTACCCGCGTTGAACTTCCCACAGTTGGTCTTATTCTCTTGCTACCGACCACCTCCTCCTTCCATCCTACTCTTCTCTTACTCATTGGCACAGAAGGAGGATAAGACGCGAGCTAAAATTGCCAACACTTAATAGGTGACTAAACCAACAAGCGAGTGTCAAAGGAAAAGAAGTTTCTAGATAGCAAAAAGGGAGAGAAGTGCACATAAAGAAAGACGGTCGGTACTATTAAAGAGAAATTAAGGAGTCTAAGAAAGATGTGTAATGCCTTCAGATGGGATTGCAGTTCAGACCTGTGGATGCTAATGTGAACGTGTGTAGACAAACGGGACTAAGAGGGGCCGACAGGCGTGAAATGGCCAGCACCTGCTACATAGCAGGTCCCCCCACTCCCCTTTACCCCACAGCTGCATGACACACACAAATTTACACACTAGTGTCTGTGTGCTTACTCGCGCCTTCTGCCCTCGGTCTTGTCCTGTGCACATGGAGGCAGCAAGAGGGATGGATGTCCTCTCTTCTCCTTGCCTCTCCTCCTCTCATCTTCGATCCTGCTGCTTAGTCACACAGGCACGCAAACACATCCTAGCCTTCTCTCTTCTTGCATTTCTTTCGATTTATCTCTCCGATGCCATCTATTTCACTGCAGTTTGCTCTTTCATTGCATCTCTCATCCACTCAGTTAGCATATGCTCTCTCCTCATCCTCCTTATCTCTCTCAGGTTGTCTTTCAGCCTCCGCAAGTCTGCCGCTGATCTTCTTGCTCAGAAAAGAGACTCCTGCCCCCAGCATTTTCCTTCTCTCCATCTCATGCTTGTGCTATCTTTCTCTCTCTAAGCTTAACTCTTAAATACCAGTAGCTCTTCCTTAATCACAGCTTAGTAGTCTCCATCCCTCCCTCCATCCCTCCGTTCTGGGCTCCTCTCAGGGGGGGTTCTTGTGTGGCTAACCCAGATTCCATCCATTTTTTTTCTTGGTTTTTTCCCTCATCATTCCTTAAAGGGGTGGCTCAGCTGAACCTCAAAAAAGTTAAATGCTCTAGATTGAATCCCCCACATGGTCTGAAGGGCTCTTCAGTTAAACGGAAAAGAGATTTCCTCCCAATTCGGTGCATTTTTCCCATTTTCAGACTCATCCAAGGAGACAGTTCAAGGGCAAGGGGCTTGGCTATTTTCCTCCGTGGGGTAGAGTGTGTGAGTGTGTCTGTGTGTGTACGCCTGTATCTGTCTGCGTCTGTCGTTGTGTGTCTCCGGCCATGCGAAAACAGCCAGAGAACAGGTCTGATGGAGCCAAGTCTCCCTCCAGCCTGCAACTGGCCCCCTTCCCACCCCTAATTAGCACACACAAACACACATTTCTGGAGACACACACTCGCACAGACACACTCAGCTGTGTTCAATAACTTAACATACTGACAGAGAATACTACTAAGGGATGCTCTAGGTGCAGCCCAGCACAACATCCGAGCAGTGATGACCATGGAGCACGTGTGTATGTATGTGAATGAGACCATGCATGTTTTTTGGACGGCTGCAGCAAACGTTACTTCTGCTCCATCTCTCTCATTACTCGCGGTCACTTGGAGCGTACAGTTGTGTTGGACATGACTTCATAAGGACCATGCTGTCTTTTTGGCTTCCACAGTATGTTGTGTGTCTCTGTGTGTGTGAGTTTTATGTTGTTGTTTTTTTTGGGGGTTTTTTTTTTTTTTTTGGGGGGGGGGGTCATACTGCATGTTTGGTTTTCTCCCCACATTATCTACACAGCATGCATATTGCAGTTTTTCCATCTGGTTCATTCGTCAGCATGTCTTTGAGGTGTCCTCTCGTCACTCACTCAAATTCCACTGGTGCTTTGTTAGGTTGTGACTGAGTCTGCACTTGGAGTCTGTGATGGCTCCTTTACATCTCTTTTTGTGAATCTTTTAAATGTTGTCTCCAGAAGGGTAGAATAAAACATGATGTATTATCCACAAAAGGATTTACCAGCGCAGACTTTGAAAAAAAAATACTCTTAAGAACTGACTTGAGTTACGCATTAAATATAATTAGATGAGTAGAATTCAGAGAGAATTTGCATTTGATTTTCAGCGTAATTCCCTTTGATGTGACAGCAGTGTGTGGCAGCATCGGGCCCAAACTTGGCACTGAGATTTTCACCACGTAGCATGTGGTGGAGCTCCACAGAGTCGGAGGTGATAATGCATTTCTTGTGTTCCTGTTACAAGTGGACACCGAGGGCTAGCTCTCACTCTCATGTGTGTGTGAAGGGGAATGTTTAGCACAGCTTGGGGGGGGGGGGGGATCTGTGTGCAAGGGGAAAGTAGTGTGAGAAGATGTACGAAAGGAAAGAAAAATGTACCCGCATTATTAATTCTTTCCCTAGGCATGTGTTGAAAGTGAAACACAGAGGAGGAGAGCACAGAGAAGTAACACATGACAGAAATACAAACGCAAATTGGACAGGGAAAATGGATTTGGAGGGCTGAAGGAGCGTGTGCAGGAGACAGCTAGTGAAGTGGAGGCAGAGATGGAGAAAATGGTAGCAGAACTGAGGAGAGGAAGAAAAGAGTGAAGCACAGGTGTAGACAGCAGTAGACTACCATTCTCTCTTTTGACACGAATCAGTGTTACACGAGTAATACTGTCAGCTCTCTGTACAGTTAACAAGAGAGGCCGGCTTCTGTTGGATTTCAAATGGAACCGACAATAAGAATCGAGCTGATTTGCTACTTTCGAATTTAGGCAGGGATTTCAACGGCAGCGTCTACCGGTTAATCCTCTGCCGCAGCTGGTGAAAGTGCAGAGTGTGGAAAGGAAAGCAAGAGCGGTAAGAGAGGATGTTCGGCTTAACCGAGGGCTCTTGATCACTTTCTGCCAGAGTCTGAAATTAAAAAATACATTTTCTCACCACAATTTATTTGGTTTTATTCTGTAGTTAATGCGCTCAAACCTGAGTGGAGCGGTAGCACTTTGGAGTGACAGATAACAAACAGCCTATATTCCATTACATCATGTTTCAACAAAGTGCATTGTTGCAGAAAGAGCAACATGAAAGCCTTTAATTTCATTCTGAGGCATCACGAAGTAATGAGTACAATAAATAAGAAATCGGAGACGTGAATGCTTTGAACCCTGTAAAAGTAGGAATAATGTATATTGAGACATCATTTTCCGTTCCTACTTCAAGCAGGCTTACTTTTATATCTTCCAAGAAGGCATGCTGCAGGAACAGCTTACGGAATAAAGTCTAAGCTGTCTTTCTAATTTGTTATTCCTGTCTGAGTTATACCACTCGTTATGTCGTCGGCATATTCCCTTTAACGTTTGTAGAACACTTCTATCCAAAGCTTTGGCGTACAGCGAATGCAAACATTATTCTGGTTTTATTCTCGCTGCCCACTGAGTCAGAGATGACACTGCAGCACATGGGAAAACGGTCACAGGTTGTGTTTGTGGGGAGTTGTCAGAGTCCCTGAAAGCACTTAGAGCCCTGAACTCATGACCCCCGAAGCCCGTACAAAGCAGCAACATCCTGCTTGTGTTAATAGTGTTACTAGTCTAGGCTAGTCTGTGCCCGTGACACAATCAGCTAAAAGATTTTAGAACTTCCTGAATTTAATGTTTTCATTTAGTCACGTTCCTTTATAACTGTCTGAAGTCTGAACTGGAACATTAGAATAGCTTTGATATCGGCACTGACTCGTGCATTTTTATTGACACGACAAATGGAAGCATTTCATTTAATACACAGCCCCAGTCTGAACTGTTAGCTGACTTTCATGCAGAAGCAATTGAATTTGTTGCCGTTGAAATACCTGCTTTAAAATACAGCACTAGTATTACTGAAGGGGAATATCAGGGGAGGAGAAAGTACAAGTTCAGAAAAAGAGTACTGACAAGTCACATGGGACCTCTTTACAACCCTGATTTAGACAGCACTGCTTATCCCTGGAGTTTTTTGTACAAAGACGCACAAACAGGGATGCTGTGTGTTTGATTGCAGAGCCCTAGTTTCAGTCATAGCCTCCTGAGCTAGTTTGCACTCTAACAAAGCCTTTGTCAATATTAAAATGAACTAAAGTGACTTATTTTTCTTGTGTATGTGTAATGCCAGAGGAAAAATGGACCCACATATAAGACTGATGCGCACTCAACCAGTGCCTGTGGCGTACAGAAGTGGAGAGGGGCAGCAGTCTGTGCCCGCGCTCATACACTGCTTCCAGGAAGACTTGTCATTCCGCTGTGTCGCTTTGTCACTCACTCAATCCGCCGCCTCCTCCTCCAGCACCACCTTCTCCTCCTCCACCACCTTCTCCTCCTCCTCATCTAATTTCCACCCTTCCTTCCTCCTCATTCATCATTATCCTCCTCTGCACGGCCTCCACCTGTTCTGCTCTGCACACACTGATCCATGCTCTTTAATAAAAGTGTGTGTGCGTGTGTGTGTTGCACTTTTTTTTTTTTTTAACCCCCTGCCTTGCCTTTTGATGGTGGTCTGTGGACAGACCCTGGCTATCGAAGGGCAACACAGGGGGGAGGGTGGTTGAGACGTTGTTGTGACGTAGCTGTGGGAATGGGGACAGCAGCAGCTTTGAGGGAGAGGAGGAAATGTCAAAGTAGAAGGATGCTCGTCGTGCACACACGCGCGCACACACACACTTGACTGTACTGACACCTCAGCACTCTTACACACTTGACTGCATACATTTCAGACCAGCACCACTGACATCATCCAACCTTTTTCTTGCCATCTTGCTCTTTTTTTAACCCTTGTGTGGTGTTCGTATTTTTGTTACTCAGCCAGTGTTCATGGGTCTGGTGGACCCGCTAGAGTTTTGGCTTTCCAAATTAACACTATCAAACAATTTTATGTTAAATTACTCAACAGATGTTTACTTCATCCCAATTACAAGACATATGAACAGCAAACATGGTTAATTTTTTCCCTTTACCTTTGTTAGATCACATTTATGAATTAATGTGCTTCTCGTTTTTCTTTTATATAAAATGTTATAAATAAATCAGTTATAATCAAGTGGAGTGAGTGGAAAGACACAACACATTTACACGTGAAAAAATAATTAATTGTTTAATTTTTCTTTTGAAAAAAACTGAACACGGGTCTCACAGACCCGAACACCATACAAGGGTTAAAAAAACCAAACAAAAAAAACCAAAACTTTTTTTTGGCTGTCTTAATTTTTTTGTCTTCCTCTCCACTGGTCGAACCTTTTTCTTTTCTTTCTTTTTTTTTCTTTCTACCCTTTCTCAACCATATCCTTTTTCTTCCCTGTTTTTCTCCCTCCCTGCCTCCCTCCTACAGAGCCCCCAAAGAACCCATCCAATGCTGGCGTGGTGGCGGGAGCTGTGATTGGCTCCCTGCTGGCCCTCCTTTTGGTTGCCGCTCTCATCGCCGTGCTCGTCACCCGTAGGCGCAGGCAGCAGCAGGGTTACCGCGCCAATGGCGGCAGTGACATGAAGACGCGCATATTCGGGGGCGGCAAGAAAGCGAGCAAGAACGGCACAAATGGAGGTGCGGGAAACGGCGGCGGCAACAACAACGGCCCCATCTACGTTTACAGCGAGAGCTCCCCCATTCAGGCCCTTGGAGAGAAAAACAACCACCAGCTGATTACCATGGGAGGCCACCCTGAAGTGGTTAGCACCACACCCACTGCCCAAGACATCCTGCTAAGCAACGAGTTGGACGACGCGGAGAAGAGGAAGTTTGACGAGCTTGACGAAGCAGAGAACTATGATCACTACAATCCTGGTGGCCCCATCCATTTGCCTCGCTCAATTCGCGATCAGGAGATGATTGGAGAATACGATGATGACATGGAGTCCCAGCGTGATGGCTCGGTCATCTCACGGACTGCAGTTTACGTATAGAGGAGGAGGAATTGGAGGAAGGGGAGGAGGAGGAGGCAAAAAGGCGAGCTGGAGAATTCCTCCTGAGGATTTTGTGGCGGTGGGGTCTTGTCCCTGTTTGATGGTGAAAAGAAAATCATACCACTTTTATTTTTGAAAAACAAAAAAAATCCATTTTAACTATAGTCTATCATTAATCACAGTGGACAGAATGAAAAAGAGGGTGTGGTGGGATGTTGTAAAAGGATTGTTGTTGTTGTTATGTGGTCCCTAAGAACTAAAAATCAAACGGAGAAAAGAACAACATGCCTCCCACCGCTTCTGCTCGTGCTCTCGCTATCACTGGGACCTTGCCTATTGACTGACAGACAGGCTAAAGAGAAACAATGTAATGTGGGAGTAGGTTCATGGAAAAGTGATTACAAGCTTAGAGGAGGCATCTCACTTGCATATTCGCTGTTATCTTCACTAAAACAGTAGCCGTGGAATAAGTTGTCAAGCAGTTACCTGATGCCTGCAAATCTCTTTACTTCTGTGGGAAACTTTTTGTTTTGCCAACGTGTTGAGCTGTGACACCTGGTGGGAAGTGGAGGACAGCGGTATGAGTCAGTTTGAAAGTATAGACAGTAACCATCAGGTAATTTCGAGACAGTAAAAATGTATTTGCTTATGTCTGCTGGTGACTTCGCTCTGCTCTCTCTGCCTTCTTCTCAAAACAACTCTGCCAACTATCACAGGCAGTAGACACTCTCAATTTGAACTTAGCAAAAAATTTAAAGAACATGAGGTCTTTGTGTGGCGAGCAAATAGAAAAGCAGTTAGGTTTTAACAAAGTAAGTTTGCTGAGAGTTTGAACCAAGTTCCTAACAAGGTGTTTACGAGCAAACTTTTGCACTGTGCCTGGAGGTAAGAGACGGTAAACAAGAGATGAGGGAATGAGGTGTAGCTGATCTGACAGGGTCAAAGGATGGGGAGAGGGATTCAGGAGGCAGGAGGACTAGAAAGGAGCACGTCTCTTCTTTTCTCTTCCTCCTCATCCTCGTCTATTCAGAGCGCTCCTGACAGGAGGAGCTTGATTGGTA
Organism: Rhamphochromis sp. 'chilingali'; assembly: GCF_963969265.1. Taxonomy (NCBI): domain Eukaryota; kingdom Metazoa; phylum Chordata; class Actinopteri; order Cichliformes; family Cichlidae; genus Rhamphochromis; species Rhamphochromis sp. 'chilingali'. The sequence goes on from NC_137938.1 coordinate 25,503,039, forward strand.
ATGAGCCGTGAAGTCGCTCGCTTAGCCGGGACCAACAGATTGCCACCACTTATCGTTTATGACGTGGCGATTCCTCTCTCCCTCCCACCTCCATCTCTCCATCATGCTTCCGTCTCTCCTCCTCTCTCTCCGCATCCTTCTCTCCCTTTCTCTCCAGTGTTTATGGGGAGTTTATGATTTATCCAGGGCGGTGTTGAGGTCAGGGCTACCGAGAGCAAAGTAGTATTTTACCGCTCCTGATGTGTCAGACACCCCACTTACTCTACTCCAGCCCGGTGTGCCCTGACATGCCAGGAGTGACTAATCCACCTGGAGTGGCCATGTTCACTCCACTGCACAGACACCCCAGCTGCCTCTCCCGCTTTAGTAAATGGTGAGATGTAACAAGAGCCCCACCTCCAGAGTGCAATGGCATTAGGTTAGACAGATTTTCAATGAGATCATATATTTCTTTCCATTAGCCAGTGTTGTTAAATGTAGTGAATTGATCGGGAGACATAAAAGGTTGCATCCGCAGCAAAGCTATGGGAGTCATATTGACTAACAGGCAACATGTGGCGAAATGGCCCTTTTTATGATGCAGGTTCAGGGCCGATTGTCTCCTGACTGTTAATTTATCCTTTTAACGAGCCACCGGAGGCCCGCTCGGGCAAATATTACTCCATGGCTATTGTACACCGCTGTCTTTGAGGCTCGGTGTGTGTACATTTGCATGCGTCACCATATCTGCATAGCCACTGGGCGACTGTGATGGACAATCGTAGAGAGAACCGAAGCTCCTCTAATCATTGCGTTCCCTGCCCTTCCTAATCAGCTGTCCTTGGACCCACTGGGAATCCAATGAAAGGGGTCTTGATGACTGTACCTGACCTCCTGTAAAGGACCTTCTAAGAAATGGGTTGGCTTCTGCTGCAGGTCATAAGGGCAAATGCAGGGTGACCCATTCCTAAGGGCAAAGATGACTGTGCTTGCGTTTCTTATCGTAGCTGTTTTTTTTTTTTGTTTTTTTTTAACCTTGAACTACAGATGTGAGAGATAAACACTCACCCAGTATCTGCACAGGGCGAGGCAGACCTTGTTTGCCTTTGTGATGGCTGTTAACCTTCAGAGAGGTGGCGAGAGAGAGAGACAGATGACAAAAATAGAGACGGCGCTTCGTGTTTGAGCGCTGTCTAGCATATTGTAAGCCAGTGTGTTCAATAGGATTATCGTCTAATGGCCTTAGCTTATACTTAAATGCAACTCCTGCCAACCTGGGGTACAGTAAATTTGCCGAACGCAGCTGATTTCTCACACTCAATATGAAAATGTATTATTTTTACACTTGTATGTGTCACCAATACAAAGAAATATGAGTGCAACACTTAGTTTTTGTTTTTTTTTTGGAAGGGGGGGGGGTCAAAAAAAGAATACTGACAAAGGGACAAAACTGTTGTATGTACATTTTGGTGTGAGCTATCTGTGTACTATATACGTAAGCATCTTTATTTTTCTTGTGAAAATGTGGATATTTATGAAAATGTAAATATCAGATCGATGGAGCCAGTGTTTCCGATGTTATGGAAGTAAAGAGGAAAGCGTTTGTGGGTCGGCTAAACCTCAGAAGGCATTCAGAATGTAATTTTTAACCTAACGCATACCTCAGTAGTTTGGGTGTTTATAACATACTGAACTGACTGAGTTTAATTTATCCAAGGGCCAATTTGATTTGGGGGGGGGGGATGCATATGCTTGAATTTGTTTTTTGTTTTTTTTATCCGAGGTAACTTTATCTGCATTTATAAGCACACATTTCTTGGAAGACAATTGGCTTCACCTTCTCCTTGACAGAAACTCTGCACAATGCAAAAACTTACACACAATACTCAATTCATCAGATAGACCGTAACGACGCAAGCAACGGTCTGTTGAGTCAGCGCTCGGTGTGTGTGCGTGCAAATCTGTGTGCCAGTGTGTTCGGCGGCTTTAGGACATCTCTCGCTGCCATTGGACTGTAACTTGAGTAGCCACCCTTTGTCACCATGGAAAACTGGCAAACCGAAGATATTATTGTGCATTTCGAGAAGACTCACTCACTCGGCGCACACACACATACTGTACGTATACATTCGCAGAGTGCTGAGATGCATTCGCCCACACACAAAACACCCCTCAGTCAGTCTCATTATGCTCACTCCCACAGCCAAACTGTGCAGAAGACACCTTCTACCTGACAACTCTGCCATCTCCTGACACAAGCCCACACAAATGTGTTCGCGTAGCTGCACACACACACACGAACACACTTCATCTTACTCTGCCTCTTCCACAGCGGCTCTGTCAGGACACATACAGAGTTCTGTTAGTGTGGAAAGAGCTGTACCGTGATGTGTCCCCCTGCTCCAGTGCTTTCTGCCCCCCAAAGTGTCCAGCCTGTTCCCGAATCAGTGACTGTGTAGAACATAAACAACTACACATTCGGGGGAGACGCACACCTTTCACCCAGTATCACAGACACAGGCTTTTTAGGAAAGCGATTGTCCGTTCTGGTCTTGTTCTGCAGAGGGAAATATCGCTTTCATAAAAATGCCACCGCGCTGACCTCCTCCCCCTCCCAGAGCCCTTTGAATGCTTTTAGAAGAGTCGCATTTTTTTATTTTTTTTTTAACTTGACTCCAAAATGTTGTCTTTTACTTCAGCCACCTCTGCTACTGCGACCGCCTCCACAGACACACACACGAGCACATCCCATTGCCACCCACCTCGGTGCCCAAGTAAGGCTTGTCAGACAAAATGCTTTTAAGAGAAATCTGCAAACCTGGTCCAGGTCTTGCACAAGGTTAGATAGTCAGAATATCCAATATTTTCTTTTTCCTTTTTTTTTCTTTTTCCTGAGAGCAACGTGCTCTTATCGTTTCTTTGGCTCCAAACATCTGATGAGTAATCAAAGCCTTAACATCTCCCATCTCACATGCATTAAGTAAAAAATGAAGAAAAAAAAAAAGAGAAGCTTCCGGTGTACATAGTATAAATATATAAATATGTAGCAGAAAAAAGAATTACTAATTTATGGTGTCACGTTTGTGTATTACTCAGTGACAGCACGCATGAAGGATTTATTTTCTCCTGTTTACCGCTTCTCCTCTCTTCTGTTATTTTTGCAGTGCTTTATAATTTATGTTTTATGAGTGCTTTATTCTTGACTGCTGCGCTGTGATTGCTGCCAAAACTGGCAAATGTGCTTCTTCTATACAAGTGAAACTGTATACAAACACACAACAAAACAGTCTTACCCAAAATGTGCTTTTTATTATTGACTGCTTTGTGTAAAGTTGTTCTTTTTTCTTTTCTTTTTTGTATTTTTTATTTTTATTTGAGTTTTATTTTGGTCTTAAAAAGAAGTAAAAATACAGATTAGAGTTGGTATTGCCATTTTTGTCATGTCTTTCTAGATTATTTTTCCGTATTCAGTTACTATTAAAGATTTCTTGATTTTTGAAATGTTCCGGTGTTGCTGTGTGTGGTATGTGTCTCCTCTTTCTTACCTTCATGTCTCTTTGACACTTGAGGTTAGCTGGATGACTGAGCACCCAGATTGAATAGAAACGCCAGTCATTGATTCACACTGATTAAATTTATAGATTAATTGATCAGGATATGAAGTAGCTTCTCGGTCTCTTGTCACCCATCCTTCAGATCTCAGACACACCCCTGCTTTTTCTCCCCTTCCCCACACTCTCATTTCCTGGTCTGGCTGCTTGTCTCATTTCACTTTTGATAAATCTGTGAGTGTGTGTCAACAGAAGTGTGATAACAGGCTTATGGGAAAATGAGCGCAGGAACAGGAGATGCCATTTCGTGGTTTATAATTGTCCTGAGCTCCACCTCCTCCCGTTCTGTTTTGTATATGTGACTTGGCTGGCAGAAGTAAACTTGCTGCCTTAGTAATGGCTAGGTAGCAGATGCTGTAGTTGTTTAAAGGGCACATTTTTCTATTAGGTGTTTCACCGGTGCCTGGAGATAATGAAAGCACTGATGCATTCCTATTTCAGAGTGCAGGAATACTATTATATTCAGCAGAGTTTCAACAGTTCTCATGTAAAAGCTGTACAAGCATAGAGAAAAGGGTAGAGAGCAGGAATGTGGGCATGTAGCTTCAGTGGTTTTCCTGGAGGGAGGCAGCTTGTGTTTTCAGTTGGGGAATGTGCAGGCCAAGCTGAAACTGGGTGAATGGAGCGCCTCTCAAAGGCTGCATTGTTTGAGCTCTGCCTAAACCAAACAGGTTTGGTCAAATTTCAACAAGAGGGCATGCAGAAGTTTAACTGTGTGTAGGTTTATGCTTAAATATGCTGTGTGCGTGTGTTGATGCATGCATATGCACCTGCCTCATTTAGTTTGGACATTAAAAAGCGCTGCTGTTTCCCCACAAAACAAAAACTGACACAAGCAAATTCTGCTCTTTAACGTGCCTGTGATGGTGACAGTTGGTATATGGCAGTGATGGCAGCGAGTTCTCGGTGTTTGCCTGGTGCTTTGATGCCGTCATGTATCTGTGTGTCATCCTGGCTCCTTGTCACAGTTCATTTTTGTTGCAGGCTTCTTCTGTCAATGCACAGCTATTTACTGTGAGTCCAGCCCACCATCTGGCCTCTCTAATTGCTTTGGATTTGAGGCTGGCAAGATAGAGAGCACTTACACAGACAGACTCGCTCACTATCTCTCTCACGCACACACACATACACACTTACACACACTTACACACTTTGACTCCTTTGGTTTTCTAGCTGAATGTAAAACACTACGCAGCAGCAAGGCTTTTAAGGCACAGCTAGTAATAAAAGCCTGTGTGGTGCATGCGTTTTTGTCTCGCTGTTACACATGAAGGAAAAAAAAAAAGTATGCCCATCATGTGACTGAAGTGACCCCGTAACGCAGAACCTGGCCTATTAGCGCTCAGAGCAAATAACCTGGATCAGGAGTCAAAGTGACAGCTCTACGCCAGGCACTACCACTGCGTTCAACCTTAGCTTTCAACGATGAGACATGGTGCGGTGCCCCCCGGGCAACTCGGCTGGCTGGTAGTGGCACTGTTCCCAACAAGTTGATTGTGGGTGTGCGTATTAAAAAGTGTGTTCTTTGGTCATCCAGCGTGCTAAACAAGTCTGTTCTGGTGGTTAGGCGCCCACTGAGTGCTATGCTGGTTTCAGACAGATTGGGTTTCCACAGGATGTTTGTGTGTGTGAAAGTGTTTAAGTGTTATCAGATTTTTTTTTCTTCTTCTTTTTTTGGTGTGTACTGTTTGACACATGAATGTTTGTGCATGGCTGTATATTTAACTTCCAGCTCTGGCAGCCACAGCTCTGATTAAACACTCCGATCGTGTGTGTGTGTGTGTGTGTGTGTGTGTGTGTGTGTGTGTGTGTGTGTGTGTGTGTGTGTGTGTGTGTGTAAGCAAACAGACCAACTTTGGTCTCTCTCTCTGTGCTGATAACGGCTAATACAATGCTCATCACTTAGCCTCTCACCCTCAAGCTCCAGACTTGACTAATAAATCCCAGAGTGAGTGATGAATGGCCAAGCCTGCTGCATCGATGTATGAGTGATGGATGTGGTGACCTGGGCCTTCACAGGAATTAAAGCAAGTCTGCCTCTAACCTCAATTATGAAAGTAGGTCTGTGTTTCTATGAGCTTTAAAGTGACTGTTTTTTATCTTTGTTGCCTGTGGTGAATCAGTAGACCTCCAGGTGTGTGTGTGTGTGTGTGTGTGTGTGTGTGTGTGTGTGTGTTTATAGTTAGTCGAGGGTTTCTAGCAAACACTAGATCTTTAACTGGCTTATTTCGTAGCTGAGAGTGATTTTTCTAAATATTTGGGTTCTGCATTCTGGTTTTGACTCCTATCTGTTACTCCTCACTGACCCTCCAGTTTTAGGACAATTATCCAAAATATGAATCTAATTAATGAGTTTGTATGTTGAAATCGTGGAATGTACTTCAGTGGCCAAGTCAGTCATCTGAACCCAAAGCATCTATTTCCAAAGCATGCGTTTCTTTGCTGAAGACCAGATTGTTGGAGGGAAACCCCCTGAGGAAAGCAAGACATGAAGATGGCAGCAGTACAACTCTGGCAGAGATGACAAGTGCGATAATGTCTCTGGGTTTGGATTACTTTTTCTGAAGTTTGTTAATTTGTCCACATGCTTTCTTTCCCTGTGTGTTCCTACTGAACAATAAGAGCACAGAGTCTACAGTTATGTGTTCTCTGCAAAGCAGCGCTTTGAGCTTAAAGTTAATGAGTACAGTAGAGCTCTAATGATTTTTTGATTGACAGAGAATTATCAATTATTTATCAAGCAAACACTGCAGCTTTGTGGGGATTTGCTGCTTATCTTTGTCTGATGTAAAAGCACGTTTAATATGTTTTGGGTTTCTGACAAAACGCGAAAGTCAAAGACTTCACCTCAGGCTATATTGTGATTGGCTTCTTATGCTTCCACACCAGTAATAGCTGTGACAGGATGGATTATGCTTTCAGGTCGTCTCTCTGTCTGTACATCCATCTATTGTTGTAAACATGATATCTCTCAAACAGCTCAGGGGAATTTTGTTCTTTTACAAATTTGCCACAAACATTTACTCGGATGCAAAAATGAACTGATGAAAGTTTAGTGGTCAAAGGTCAGCATGGCCTTACAAAACAAATTTTCTAAATGAAGATATTTGCATGCTAATTGTGACAAGTTTTCAAAGAATTTAATAGGATGAAGTGATGATATTTTGTCTCCAAAGGTCAGCTTCCATGTTTTTCTCGCCATTATTCAGCGGCATAACTAAGGAAGAGAAGCAGAGGCTGTGGTCTCATTTGACCAGGTACTGAATTCATAATGCTAATCTTCAGTGCCCACCTGCTGAATAAAATCTTTAATAGATGTGAGAAAAGCAAGTCAAGACCAACATGCGTGTTAAATCCAGCTTCACTGGAGATGTGGAAACCAATGGTGGCTGATTCTCTGCTTCTCAGTTCCCACTATTTTATAGATTTGGTACAAGTCATTCATCCATTATATCTTCTAACAGCCAACACAGTGGTTAGCACTGTCGCCTCATAGCAAGAAGGTTCTAGGTTCGAATCCCTCCAGCTGGCAGGGGCCTTCTCCAGGTACTCCAGCTTCCTCCTACAGTCCTGCATACTACAAGTAGTGATTGAAAATGGTAAAATCAGTAGGTTTTAGCTCTGTGATAACCTGGCAAATTGTCCAAGTTTCACTCTATCGCCTCCATAACATCTGGGATCGATTCCAGCTAAGCCCACAACCCTGAACGGGAGAAGCGGTTAAGAAGATGGATGGAAATAATCACTGGCAGGAGCCTTGATAAGAAGCTGCTGCTGCTGCTGCTGCTGATGATGATATTACCATTATTTAGCATTCTTTAGTATTTATTTAATCATTTGCACTAGATTGGTTTAGCTAGTGACTATAGAATAATATAATTCTTTTTAATTAGTGCAAAGTGCAGTCAAGTTTGATTGGAAATTTGCATTTCCTGTCTATCACCCAACAGCCACCATAGTGGTTACGACTGTTACCTCACAGAAAGAAGGGTCCTGGTTCGAGCCCCTGGCTCAGGCCGTTCTGTGTTGAGTTTGCATGTGTTTCCTCTGCCTTTCATGTGGCTGATCTGGCTTCCTCCCACAGAACAAAAACATGCACATTAGGTTAACTGATGAGTCTAAATCATCCCTGGACGTGAGGTAGATAAAGTGCTTACAGCATGAGAATAAAGTGTGGTCAAATGTGGCTTGTAGTCTCAAATGCCAGTCCATTTCTATTTCCAAATTTAATGAGAACCTTTTCAGTCGCTGGTAGGACATGTAATTCAAAACCAAATGTGAACCTCATGCTGGCACAGAAAAGTCAGAAGGTTCACCAAAGTCAGCGGGATCTTCTTTTTTCTCCTTTGGGGACCATGAATATCTGCAAAATGTCAAGGCAGTCAAACTAATCTTTGAGATATTTCAGTCCTGACATCACAATCTCCAGATATGATGTGAAATTATTGATTCAGTGCTTAAACTCTTAGAGTGAGTGTACAAAGTCTGAGTCATATACAGTCTATCGTGGTAATACTTGTTGAATTCCAGTATTTCACACACACCCACAGATTACTGATACTGGCTGCTCTCACGCTCCCTTGTTTTATCACAATGAAATTTGAATCAATATTTTTTAAAACAATCTCTCAAGTGGAGTTCTTAATTTCACACTGTGTGAGTCCATTTGTGACAAATTCGGGGCTTGTTCATAATTTAGGAGTCGCTATGTGGAGAGACTAATTTGTTTGCCCGACCTGTAGTTTGTGAACGCTAAACTGGCTTTAGGTACTTTTCAGTGGTACAGGTTCTGGTGTCTTTGGTAGGAATGTTTGCTATGTGGGAAGGATTGGAATCTAATCTCGTTGGCATCTTACTTTAGTTGAGTTTGTTTTGGATCAGGCAGCGAGCACTTATTCACTATTCACACCAGAAACAGCTGTTTATTTGATACTTAAAAAGTCAAGAAAATTGCAGTTTGAAGTAAAAATGCGTTTTCCATCAACTTAAATAAAAATGTCTCAAGGTATAACCTTCATTGCTGTAGTAATGAATGTTTCAAGCCAGAAGGGGTGCTTTAAAAGCACCTGAATGGCAAATGTAGTATTTCCTCTAAAAGAATATTATCATGTCACGCAAGGTGAAAGCAGAGCGCACAGGGAGCCACGTTTGTAAATAACAGGAAATTGGAAATCATATCGTTCCTCTTCCACAAGCGGTAAATGATAACATCCGATCTTCTGGCTCCTGGTCATGCAGTTGTGTTCACATGTGTGTCTACTGTATGCATACGTACAGACACACACTTATAAAAATCCAGGCAGACAGACGGGGGGAGATGAATGCTCCTGTTTCCCTCGTAGGCCCCTGGCGTTTACGCTTTCTGTCCCGTGCTGACGCAGCTGGAGGTAACTGGGCAGTTGCGCTGCATTGCTGGGCACACGATTCTCCCTAAGGGTGGAGCATGCACGCGCAAACGCTGGGAGGGCAGAGAAGGGCAAGGAGAGGGGGAGTGAGATGTGGCAGTATGGATAGAGAGCAAAACGAGCATGATGTTGTGAGGAGAGCAAATAGGAGGTGGAGGAGTGAGATCTGAAGCCCTGTGCACTGCCAGAAGCTCCAAAGAGCTAGCAGGTATATAAATTTAACAGTGACTAATGCAAGATTGAGTAAAGCGGGAGAAGAGAAGAAAGGAGGATGGAGTCAGAGGATCGAGAGAGCAAGAGGGCAAAAGGCAGAACAGAGAGGGAGGAGTAGCTTGATTAAAGATGTAGTGGAGATGGCCAAGTGAAGGGTGGAGGCTGATCAGGGCTAAGTTGTTGCAGCTGTGTTGATTTAACTTCTTACTGTTCAGATTGTGTGTGCTGGGGTGTGGATGCATCTATCTGAGGACGCAATGAAGAGAGGGAGAGAGACATGGAATACGAAGCTTAGACGTTCAGAGAGCGCCGCTGACCTCAAAACACCTGCACAAACAGCCACCACCACAGACAAAAGCTCCGGCGTGTGTTGTGCATGCATGTTCACGAGTTAAATAAGCCCCAAAAGGTCTTCATGCTGTGACTTACCTGGAACAAATCCTGTTCTAGAAAATAAAAACAAAGAACATTATGTGAATGTGGTATGACCACCAGGGAGCGTAGCTTTGAGCGAAGTGAGTGTGCACGTGTCGGTGTGTGTGTGCATGACTATGCGGGGATGAATAAGAGCGATTTATATCAGGGAAAGAATGGTTTGTTGCTGCTCCTAAGAATAGATTCTGTGACGGAAATGATTTTGATGCTGTATGCAAGTGTGTGTGTGTGTGTGTGTGTGTGTGTGTGTGTTTGCTTGCCCTGGAGTGTTTTGCAGATCAAATGCACTTTCTGTTTAATTCACCGTCTCAACAGGCAGCTCCTACAAAGTACATGCACGCACTGGCACATGCACGTCTTTGCACACTCTAATACAAACATACAGAATGCAAGATGAGAATGGAGATAAAAAATGAAGTAAGTCTGTAAATATTTGGTCTTGGGGACATGAGATATTCTTCTGGGACAACCAAGTCCACAGTAAATGCCGTGTGTTTGCTTTCTTGTTCACTTATATGTGTAACTGCTGTGCAGATGTGGGTCTGCCTGGTGGTGAAGAACATGCATGCAAATATATGTAGGGTTTTTTTTCAGCGTGGGTGTGTACTGTAAATGTTTTTTTCAGGGCTGACAGGCGATGAATGTTCATGCTGTGTCCCCTTGAAGTGTTTCATAGTCAGAATAATCGCCATTGAGTGTTTTTTGGGAGAAATGGTTGTTGTGAAAATCCCTACTATGCTTTTTTTTTTTCCGTTGGCTTTGTGGGTTGTATGCTGTGTATATACAGGTCTGTTCATACATACAGTATTGTGAAGTGATAGAGTGGACTAGACTGTGAGCCTTCATCAGCAGTCCAGAGTGATGTTATCTGCGCTGGCTAGTTCCCCTGTAGGGTTCAAGTCTTTTCTGCTTTCTTTGTAAAATACATACCAAAGACAGCGCTGTCAGACCTTAACAAAACTAAGCGTGTGCTCGTGTGTGCTCATGTGCATGTGTCGGCTCCTCTTTTATAACTACAGATTGACACCTCATTCATGTGTATGTCATCTTATCGAGACATCTCCTTTTCCTGTAATCACTTCTTCTGCCTCATCCTCTTCTCCTGCACTCCTATCTCCTCATCGTCTGCTGTGGACTAAACGTACCTCGCTTTTAGTCCACACCAGACGGGTGTGTGTGTGTGTGTGTGTGTGTGTGTGTGTGTGTGTGTGTGTGTGTGTGTGTGTGTGTGTGTGTGTGTGTGTGTGTGTGTGTGTGTGTGTGTGTGTGTGTGTGTGTGTGTGTGTACGCGCTCTCGAGCTCTCTCACAACGGGGTGTAAAACTCCACTTCCCCTTTTCTCATTTCCAACACATCTCCCATCACTTGCGGTTGAGCTGAGAGTTGGCATTATAAAAAGAAAAGGCCTTTTCACTTGTGAGTGTGGGGATGTGGGTGTGTGTGTGAGCCAGTATGACGATCTCTGACCACACTACAGCACCTGCTAGGGGTTCTCCTGTATATCTTTGGCCCCTTGTTAACTTGTCCTCTACTCTAGAGTCCTCAGTGATTTCAACTACATGGCTTGTCACTCAACCCCACAGCCAAGGCATCATGGGTAACAGCTCTGACTCACTGCTAAAGTACACTTTAATGTCTAATGCGAGCAAGCGAGAGGGAGAAAGCATCGGAGTTTGGAAAATAGCTCAGCATTGCCATGCGAAGCACAGCGCCGCTGCGCCCTCCGTTGTCCGTTTAACTGTCAGCTTAGGGCAGTGATGGAATAAAATGGTCCTGAATGGACAAAGGGTCTTATCTCCGAAGGAAATTAAATGTTATTCAAATTTGGCGTTTGGCATCTCGGGGGCTGTACGTGAAATGTTTATAAACACAAGTCGATTATCGCTCACATAAACATGGATATGATCTTTGCCACCTTGACAGTAATAACAGGTTCATCGCAGCCTCACACCTCTGATTTAACCCAAGCGGCAAATGGAAACAACCGCTGAGAATTATGGTCTGTTCACTGTGTCTAAGAGCTGGAACTCCTTTTGTTGTGAGGTAACAACAGGGTATAAATGGCAAAAAAAAGACGGCACAGAGCACTCAGAGGGTGCAAGAATGCAAGGCTCACATTTTTGATTAATTTATGTTCCAGTACATTTCAGTTTTCCTAAGTCATTACCCTCCCAAATGACAACCATTCCCAGTGGATTCAGGCAAACTCTTATAAACAAGTGCTTGCTGTGGTCCAATCTCCGTGCTTCTGGTCTGCTTATCGTCTTGTGTTAGCACTTGGGTTTACACTCTTTTCTGGAGACTGTGTATCATCCTATAGTTTCCATTTCCCAGTTATTTATCTGTATATTACACACACACTCTCCAGGTACTGCTCGCAGGTCGTTTATCCTCCATAGGTCCCCTGATATATGGAGCTGTTGCATTATAGTATCATGACACACTCCTGCCTGCAGAGCAAACACAGTTGCGTACGCTGTCAAGCACCTGGTTTGTCATGGTGTGTGTCTGGCACAGTTAAAGGGTAAGTGTAGGTGTGTGTCTGTGTGTTAACTTAAGTTTTTTTCTTCTTCTAGTGATTTGTCCTATTTTAAGGCCCCGTACTTTGCTGTCTCTCTGTTAATACTACTTTTACTCAAGTGCTTCAGGGTTTTCTTCTCCCAATTGCTATTCATTAGGGTTGATGGGTGGCAAAGGTAGTAAGGCTGCAGCAGCACAAATATGGCTTCTAGAAGGTTTTCTGTGGCATATTTACTGCAGTATTTGCGGTCTTATTCATATAACCACAACCACTTTTTTTTTATCTTTTCTGTTTTATCTGTAGATTGTTTCTTGCTGGTCTGTGAGGTGTAAGAAATTTGCGTTTTGCAAAACACCAAGACATTATTGTCATTTTGCTTCGTTTAGCAACAAGCAGTGCAAAAAGAAAGAACTTAAAATAAAACAAAAACTAAACTTCGAAGCTGGGCCAAGAAAATACTTTTGCAAATGCAGTCATCTGAGCGCTCCGTATGATACGTAATGATTTCTTATTTCGAAGAAACATCTTTTGGTGTCTCATGTGTTGCTTTCCTTTCCGTGCAGACTCCGAAAGTCTTTGTTGATCATAAGCAGCGGAAATTTGACTCAAACAGTAGTGTGAAAATGGTAAATATTGCTATAGAAGATGAATTTGATGTTTAGTGGTGCGAGTTGGCGTACATGTGGATAATAGTTGCATATGCATGAGCCTATATTCGCTGTGTGTTGGTGGTATCCCTCTGTGTATGTGTGAGCCCCCCCTCTCAGTGAGTAGGCAGCGTATTACTTGTTTTGGTGCAATGAGCCAGGCCTTGTATTAGGCAGGTTGAGCTGCAGGGGAAATTTTGTAACACTTGACCTGTTTCACTGACTCATTTGTGTGGATGAAGAAAAGGAGGGAAAGAAAAGGAAGGAGAGAGCAAGCGAAGGGATTGGATGGCAGCACAAGTGGTTCGGGGTGATTGGAAGCATGAGTGACAATGGTCAAGAAAAGGAGGGGGAACAGCAGCTGGGGCTAGCTGAGCGGGGAGAGTGACATGAGATGACGGTGCCTTCACATTCCTGCTTTCTTACTTTCCCCGTCTCTGCGGCTCTCACCCATCCCTTTGTCTTTATCTTTCATTCAGCAGCCTCTCTGGCAGGCCCGGCCGAGTTGCCCCTCTTCTTATTACTCAGCCCTTCAACCTTAAAGGTCAAAAGCAAAGACTTTGCGCTTTAAAAGTAAAGAATATCACATTTCTCTGTAACTACCTGGTGCTGTGCACGTGACTATGCATATGTGACATTCCTCCTTTTTCCCGTCTGTCCCGGTGAATGTGGTTGTTTGTTTGTTTGTTTTTTTTAAATACTCAATGCCAGCTCACTGCATACATATTAATAGTCTAGTTTTTCATTTGAGGAGCTCAGCTGGTGGTCTCCTGCCTTGAAGGAAGACTTTAAGCTGTATAACTGCTTCACTGGCTACTTATTCTCACAGTGTCCTCTCCTTCCTTCTGTCCTCAAATTCTCTCTGTGTGTGTTTATTTTCCTTTGCCTTTGGCTGTAATGAGTATAAAGTAGGTAAGAATGATGAATGATGTATTAGAAATTGTTGAGGGGTCAACTGATCATTTTCAAGTGTCTTTTCATTTTTTGCTTACCCTTTCTGATATCCAGCCATGCAGATAGCTTTTTATTCGAGCATGTTTTTAAGTGTAACCTGTTAAATATGCAGTACCTATAAAAACTGTTTATAGCTGTGTATTTCCCAGAGCACCAGGGCGATGAATCTTCAAAGATAGCTGAGTATCTGAATGCAATTTTCATGTACAATTCACACCTAAAATGAACAAACTGGATATCTCAGCATCTGTCAGCGCAAGAAGGAAATGCATGGAGACAGCCATGTGATTTTTTTTATTTTATTTTATTTATTTATTTATTTTCCAAAAAAAGAAGAAAAAATATCAGACCCCATCTGGAGATGATGATCAGAATCAGCTGGGTGTGAAAGGCAAGCTGTGTCCAAAGTCCACCTCCTCCCAGTAATTTAGTCCTGCAGGCAAAGAGTTTACAGATTTCATTTGAATTGTACAGACACCTCGTTCAGCTCTCTCCTCTCTGTTTTGTCCTATCAAAGGAACCCACTTTGGTGCGTATGACAAAATTTTTTCCTTCCCTCCCCTTTTCATAACAAGATCCACCTGTTTAGATCTCAAAAGAACTAACTGGCCAAAGTCTCCAATCAAGCCCTAGATTTTTAGACATGTAGGAGTAAAGTTATCTCTCAGACTAATTACAATATACTCAAATGCTATTATGGATTTTTTTTTTTCTTTTCCGTTTTTTGTCCAGTGATGCCAAACTCATGTCGTCTAGCCCTGCTTTAAACACATTTCAGCTCTAGCTATAACATCTTTCCTGACAAGAGTTTATTGAGGAAATAATTATGCTTCCCTCGACCTGGGACTTGCCAAGTTTGTCAGCAAGTACACCAAACAGTTTCATAATTTGCATACTGAGATTGATGGTGTGCATGTGGGCTGCATGGGCAAAGCGAAACTGCTTATAAATACAAAGCATTAAAACAAATGTAATGAACTGCATGTAATTATATAGAAACTCTAATGTTAATATCTGGTGTAGATGTTGATGGCCAAAGAAACCCAAGAGGGTTATTGCAGAATGTGGCCAGATAAACCCAAAACTATCTCGCTGGTTAGAAAGCACTGCAACTCCTGGAGCCTTTAATACTTAATGCGCTGAACTTTGTTGCCCACCAGTGGGTCAGTCATTCGAAACTCATGTTGTGCAGCCAAACATTGTTCTGACTCTTCGAAGTTTATTTCAAATGTGAGTGGAGATTCAGAAGTCTCCAGACATGCCAAGTTCGATATTCCTCACGTGCCTGGAATTCAGAGGAGGGACAAGATAAACGAAATGTCAGGCAGGAAGTTTTAAAGCCTTCAAGTTGCTTAAGGGTAAAATTATGCTTTAAGAAATTTAATCATGTGTAAGAGTTTGATATTGTTCCTCATTTTCCACTTCATTTGCTTGTTTAAAAAAAAGAAGTAGTAAAAATGTGGAGGAAAAAAAAATCCTCTTGTCTATCTTCCTTTTCCTTCGAATCTGCTTTCATTACCCTCCTTGTCCCCCAATCTCCCTTGTCGCCTGCTCTTCCGCTGCTGCCACAACTGCGCAAAGTACAGTTGTAGCCTTTCAGTCCTGGTGTGACGGCTGGCGTGGCGACTGGTGGCTGCGAGCACGTCCGCTGGTAAAACGAGCCCCGCCATCAGTCGAAACAGAGCCTGGTGTTTGGTGACATTTAGCATTTTACTGCAAAAATTATGCATCAGTGTTGACATTCAGCCTTATGCATAAAATTCATGATGTATGTGGCACTTCCTGTAGGCATTGCAGCAGAAAGACGGGCGAGGAGTATGTCACAGCTGAGGCACAACAATCCCACGTGTTGAGAATAGATCTCTGTTGTGCGTTTGCATATGTGCGAATGGACGAATAACATCCTCGTGAATCTAGATCATCAAGCTTTATGAATGATTTTAGGAGTCGTGTTTTTCGTGTTTCCTTCTCTCCATTGTTGTCTCCATTATGGATTCAAGAATAACTCCCTGCTCCTATGCACATACACACGTACACGCACACCTCTCCCTGAGGTACTTCACTTTATTCATTCTTCGCAGATTAATTCCGGGACGACACTTTTTACGATCCCCAATTTATGTCAGCAGTCAGGCAGGCAGGCCTTCCCTCTCTGCTGCCTCTCCTCTTATCTCCTCTGCCTCATGTCTCTGTCTCCCTCTACATGTGCGCTCAATGAAACAATGGTACTTTCTAGTAACGAGCATGGAGTTTGTCAGGTTTTAAAAAGAAGAAGAAGACAAATGGAGGGAGGGACCGAGAGGATGTGAAGATAATGGGTTTCTGTGGTGATTAACATTCCAGAGTGCTGCATCAAAGAAAGTGTGACTGTCCTATTGTGCCTTTACTGACAGACGAATGAAGGGAGGTCTCGGCGCTGGTTTCTTCTGTGGCTCACAGGGTAATAAACATACCATGTCTAATCTACATCTCGGGTGCCGGGGTGTCTCTGTAAGTCTGAGCATCTCCGTGTGTATCTCTGTGTAAACTGAGAGTGACACATCCACCCTTTTCATCTTTTGAGAACAGAGCCACATTTATAAGATGCAGTCAGCGTGACGGTGAGTGAGCTCTCATTCTCTCGCCCGGTGAGTCAGACGGCGAGCTGACTAACCGGTCATTCATTCTGTCATTTGGGATCACCGGGTTCCCGCCACGCCGCTGTGACACACCTGTCACCCGGAGCGAGAGGAGCCCGACCTATAGGTGCGTTTAACCAAAACAGGAAACGGGGTTCGACAAGCCACTGTTCCATTAGAACTGACATTATTCCCGCTGAGTGAAAGCTGTTGACATGTAGGCATCACTGAAGTGTTGTGAAGTGCCTTGCAGAAAGGTTCGGCTTGCAAGTGTTGTTTTTCATTATTGGTTCGGGAGGCAGAGAAAAACCTACAGCAGCGTTCATAAGTGACTCCATCAACCTCTTAAACACTCAGTCAAAATATATCCGTGACCCCTGCTTCGCTTGCGCTGTTATCCGTGATATCGCTTTAAAATGACACAACAGCGATTACTCAGTCAAGTCATATATTTATCATCAGAAACTATAGATGTTTGGTCAACTTAATTTGCATCATCAGTATTTAATTACATTTTACGGTGCCAGGCATTAATCAGGACAATAGTGGTTCTAATAGCAGAAATACATAAAATATATATATATATATATATTATCTCACATAAACTAACAAAATAGAGTGAATTAATAGTTTTTGTTTGGTTTGGTTTTGAAACTGGCTGACCCTTTAAAGCCTGAAACGTGACATAATTGCCAGAAAATTTAGATTTTTTTTTTTTTAAAATGGAGTGGTTATTGAGCCTTCTGACAGTTTTTTTTTTTAAATTCCTTGAATATTAATTTGCATTCTGAATTTGCATATATGCATCATATTTGGCACATCTGAGTTTTTAATGTTATTTTTTGTTTATTGCTTAAAAATGTATTTAACAAATTTTTTTTTTTTTGATTTGTCGGAAAGAAAAACACTGATTATGTAGAGGTCTCAAAAACTTGTATCAAATATGACATAGTAGGTGTTTAAGGGTTAAAAACATTAAAGTTTAGTCTAAGCTCAGAGGGTTCCTTATTAGTCCATTAGGACCAAATATTCAAATTACTATTTTAAACTTTAACAAACTAGTTACCTGTTCATAGTTAGGATTCACTGATGAACACTTCCTGTGTTCATCGATGACATACCTGTTTTTCACTGGTACACTCAACTATTGTTCATTACAGCCAATCACACGTCAACAACTCAAAGCATTCAGGCATGAAGAT
Organism: Rhamphochromis sp. 'chilingali'; assembly: GCF_963969265.1. Lineage (NCBI taxonomy): Eukaryota > Metazoa > Chordata > Actinopteri > Cichliformes > Cichlidae > Rhamphochromis > Rhamphochromis sp. 'chilingali'. Next base: position 25,520,623 of record NC_137938.1, read on the forward strand.
GCATTCAAGTCAACCTGCTGAACTTCAAATTGAGCGTCAGAATGGGGAACAAAGGCGATTCTGAATTTAGCATGGCTGGTGCCAAACGACCGGGTCTGAGCATTTTTGAAACTTTTCCCACACAACCATCTCTTGACTTTACAGGGAGTAGTCCAAAAAATAGAAAATATTCTGTGTGTAGCCGTTCTCTCGGCAAAAACGCCTTATTGATGCCAAAGGTCAGAGGAGAACAGCCAGACTGCTTCAAGCTGATGCGAAGAAAAACAGTAGCTCAAATAACCACTTGTTGCAAGTCTCTCAATGCACAACATGCTGAAGCTTGAAGCAGATGGGCTACTGCAGTGGAAGACTACCCCGGCCTACAGTGTCGGCTAAGAAGAGGAAACTGTGGCTACAGCTCGCATAGATTCATCAGAACTGGACTTCCAGGATCGTAAACATGAAAGCATAGATTCAGTCTAACTTGTATCAGCAGTTCAGGCTGCTGCTGGCGGTGTAATGGTGCAGAGCATATTTTCTTGGCACTCTCTGGGCCCCGATGCACCAACTGAGCATCATTTAAAGACCACAGCTTACCTGAGTATTGTCTCTGATTATGTCCATCCCTGTATATGACCAGTGTACTCATCTTCTAATGGCTGCCTCCAGCAGGAAAACTCACTATATCACAAAATTCAAATCATCTTAATTGGTTTCTTAAGCATATCGGTGAAGTTGTATCAAGTACTCAAATGACCTCCACAGTTTCTAGATCTCAGTCCAGTAGAGCACGTCTGGAATGTGGTGGAATGATCTGATCATGGATGTGCCGCTGAGAAATCCGCAGCAACCGTATGATGCTGCCATGTCAGTTTGGATCAAAATCCCTGAGGAATGTTTGCAACACCTTGTTGAATCTGTGCCACGAAGAATTAAAACAGCTCTGAAGACGAAGGTTGATGAAACCTTAATACTCACAAGGTCTACTTGTGAAGTGACCAGGGAGAGTATATACCTTAGATAACCACACTGGCCATTTAGGTATAATGTTCAGGAATAACAGCTTTAGTAATATCAGGGCAGTGGACGCATTGTTTTATCCCTCTTTAATTACTCTAGTACAACGAAAATGGAGATGAGAAAAATTAAAAGGCTTTGGGCTAGAAAGGGTTAATAGAGCTAACGTCTGTGTTTCAGTGTCGTCTGAGTTCAGTTGTAAAAGATGATTGCAATAATAATCAATTCTCTAAACTTGACATTGATTAATGTGATTTTAAAGTTGCCAGAAGAAATTTTTGAGCCTTTTGAAATAATCTGGATTTTTGCACTCGTTAGTGATGAAATTCAGTCTGAATGAGAGCCAAGTCACACTTAAAGAACAGAACTTGCTGGAAAAAGCAACAATCCCTTGAATAATTTTGTAACTTGGAGACTCATCTTTTGCAGACCTTTTTTCTTCTTCTTTTTTTAAACGGCAACAGCCTCCATCTTGTAAGCAGCTACAAGAAATGTACATCAATATTATAGGCTGTCTTGAGTGACCTGCCCTCTGCAGGTCATGCACTGCTTCACAGATGTGTTAAGGGCAGTTTTGTTGACTTGAGCATCCCAAACTTTTTTTGCTATTGTTTGTGGATTTACTTGTGTGCTTTGGGACACTTTCTGCAGTTTCAGGGCTGCCCTGAGGCAGCACTGAACCACAATGCTCCCTCCACCATGCATCACTAAGATTCAAGTCTGTAGTGCCTTTTCTGCTTCACACATGGCACAGGGGGCATTTTTTCCCCCAAAAAAGCTGAAGTTTTGTCGACAGTACATCTTTCCTGAAATGTTGAGGACCACACGGAAGTTTCATAAAGGAAACATGAACACAGATTTGAGGAAAATGTAAGGATTTCTGTAGATTCTGCTGTAAGTGGTGGCTTCTTCTTACCTTTCTTGTTCAATAGCAACAGTCCTTAATCTACAAAAGGACAAACATCTATATAGGCTGTTTTTCTGAGGCCCTCTAAAAGGTATGAGTGGAACAAAGGTAACAAACAACGAATCTTTGTTCAGAAGGGCAGACTTTGTCTTTGTGTGCCATTATTTATAGCACCTCTGTAACCCACACTTTCAATCTCCTTAATTATAATTCCTAACTCAAAGTCGCTTTTTGCAGACGTTCTGCAAAAGAGGCTCAGTTTTTCAGCTTGCACAGTAAATCATTTCTCACTGTGTTATATATATAGTCATGAAAAGTACATGTAACCCACATCAGATTTGTGGGTTGTGCTGCTGCATAAGGTTGGAGGTGTAATTTTCCCTCCCTGCCGCTAGGAGGCGAGTATGCCTTGAGATGACTTTCTGTTAGTCAACATTTCCTGTTGTGGAAGCCATTACTCACGAGGCAACCGCTACTCACGAGGCAACTGCCAAATTAGCTGAAAGATCCTGGATCTGAGATCTGTGAAATACGGCCGTGGGAAGCTGCGTCAGCTGGACGAGCTATCTCACCACGAGCTCCGATTGGTTTTTGACCAGGACTGGATCATTTGAGATCTGAACCCTGTGGGTTCAGTGGCGAGCCAATCCCGAGAGAGTGACTGTCGACGGACCCGAGTGCGGTGTGGCCAGCCGTGGGATCCATCTTCAGCGAACCTCAGGACTATTACTACCTTCCTTGATACAGATAAGACTAACACTTTAAAAATCTACCCGGGTAGTGTTCGAACCAATGGACAGAAACACACACACACACACACACACACACACACACACACACACACACACACACACACACACAAGGAACTCTAATTTCTCTTTCTAAAGAGAAGTGGACTGAGCAACGGGAGCGGAAGCTCTTTAATTGAAACTCTTTGGAGAATTTCCTTAAAGAGGATGTTGTTTTGATTTTATTTTTGGGCCCTTTAATGTGCGTTTGTGCACTGTAGGAAGCCGGCTTTAGACAGGCAGGGTTTGTAAACTTTACAACTTTCAATACAGTTTCTACTCAAATCACATCTATTCTATCATTGTGTGGTTCCTTCTCTGCTGATCCTTTCAAGGCTCCATAGTCTTACCTAGAACTTTCTGATACTGGTCCAAAGTCGTCGAGACAATAATTTAATGCATATCTCATGTTGTTTAATTGTAATACCTGTTACAAAAGTGGCGAGCCAGCCAGGAGCCTAGTTAAGTGTCAGCAGTGAAACATATCTCAAGTTTGGGGAATTGTATGAAAAAAAAGTTGTTTAAAAGTTGTTTGTCATTGCCAAAGATGGAGTTCATAGCTAACTCAGGTATCAAAGTCCCTAATGCAGTGATTGTGAGTGGGTTGCTTGAATCGCCAGAAGATGAGGAGATTATAGACTTTCTGAAGAAATTTGGTTCTTTTAGGCTTGTTTCAGTAACTGATGCTGAATCAGAGTTTTATAAAAACCTGATTATTGAATATCAAGATGGTGCCGCCATTGAAGCCTTATCTTCTCTTTTGCCTTACACACATGAACTCAAAGAGAACCCAAGTGTCAGGTATCTCGTTCAAGCTTTGGCTAGCATTTACACTACGAAGGTTGGCTGCAATGTTACCAAAACCTACCTCAATGAGATAAAGAAATTGGCAAAATTAAGTGGGAAAGACTACGAAGAAGTGCTGAGAGACATGATGTCAGAGATCAGTGAGGCAATTGGAACAGACAGCATTGATGAGGCATCTGTAGCCAAACCGTTCGACACATCTCTTGAAACAGTTGAAACCTCAGAGCACCGGATGTTCAGAAGTCCCTCCTTAACAGATTCCGGTCAGGATTGCCCCAAACCAAAGCCACCTACCATCCTGAGGCAAAATCTACCCATCAGGGAGAGTGACCTGCATCCACCTGAAGTTCAAAAGGTCATCGTTGAACACATTGTAAGGAAAAGTGACTGTAACACATATCCACATTTTCCCATCAAGCTCCACCCATTTTCAGGAAAAACCCCAAGACCCAGTAATGAGACCGACTACGACACATGGCGATCACATGCTGAGCTTCTCAGGAAAGATCCCACTCTGTCCAATCTTCGGAAGTCTCGGAAAATGGTTGAAAGCTTGCTCTCCCCTGCAGCAGATATTGTTAAAAGGCTAAGTCCTGAAGCTACCCCTGAAACTTACCTTCAACTGCTGGATGCAGCCTTTGGAACTGTTGAAGATGGCGAAGAACTTTTCGCCCAGTTTATGAACACTCTTCAGGATCCTGGTGAAAAGGCTTCGTCTTACCTCTGCCGCCTCCAGGCTGTTCTAAACCTTGCTGTTAAGAGGGGAGGAATTGCTGCTGAAGAAGCAGACAAATATATTCTCAAACAATTCTGCCGCGGTTGTTGGGACAACATCTTGCTCTCTGACCTCAACCTAGAAGAAAAGAAAAGTCACCCTCCAGCGTTTGCAGAGCTCCTGTTACAGATCCGTACTGAAGAGGATAGACATGCAGCCAAAGTCACACGCATGAAGAAGCACCTCGGCTCAAATCGACAGCGGGCCATTACTAGCTCGCAAAGCACATGTGCCTGCAGCCAGCAAGTAGTGATCCCACCCGAGTCCAACACGTTGGCGGAACTCAAACAGCAGGTCGCATCTCTTCAGAGCCAGCTTACCGCATTGATGTCAAAGAAACCCCAAAAGACCTCGAAACCCAAGGGGAGCGCTGAGCACACATCCAGCCAACCACTACCACCTAAACTTAACCCTAGAGCACCAAGCTGGAAGCCCTCCAACCCAAAACAGAATGCAAGGCCAAAGGCTTGGTATTGTTTCAAGTGTGGTCAGGATGGCCACATTTCCTCAACTTGCACTAACGAACCAAACCCCACTCTCGTTGATGAAAAAAGAAGTCAGCTAAGAGAAAAGCAGCGTCTTTGGGATGCAACCGACCATCTAACTCCCAATGAAAATTTTTAGATGTAGCCTCAGTTGTAGGGCAAACTGAGGCTGTAGCAGCTCACCAGCGCCCTGTTAATAAAGACGCTACACCTAAATTAAGTGCTGCTTTGAACCAGTGTAATGTCAGGAAACACCTTTCGAAGGTTTCCCCAAAACTGATAGGTACAAAGAGTACATGCCAAGTGATGATCCAAGATAAACAGTTTAACTGTCTGATGGACACAGGTTCACAAGTGACTACGGTTACCAAGTCCTTCTTTGATCAACATCTGTTCAAAACACAGATAGAGCCACTGTATGATCTATTGGAAGTTGAAGGTGCCAATGGGTTACCCGTGCCTTATTTGGGCTACATTAAAATCACCATCACCTTCCCAGAATAATTCCTGGGGAAGGAGTGTGATGTCCCAACCTTGGCCTTAGTGGTCCCAGACAGTGGAACATCTGGCTTTCATGTACTGATTGATACTAACACCCTTGATGTGGCATATAACATGCACAAAGAGAAAGGTCCAGTGATCCACCACACTTCAGCAGATGGCTACAAGACTGTGCTGAAAGTATTACAACTGCGACATGAACAATGTCATGACAGTAACATTGGAGTGGTGAGGATGCATGGGAAAGACAAGAAGGTTGTTCCGGCTGGAGAAACTGTTGTTTTAGAGGGAACTGTAGCAGTCAAGGGACTCCAGTCGGAGAAGTGTGCCATTGTGGAGTACCCTACATCATCTCTGCCTGGAGGACTTCTAGTAAAGACCTGCCTCCTTAACATACCGACCAGATCCCCATGCAGGCTACCAGTTGTGATTTCTAATGCGTCTGAGCACGACATCACTATTCCGGCCAAGAGCGTGATTGCTGAGCTCAATGCAATCCAGGCTATTCTACCGCACAAACAGAGTGCGACGGAGGGTCAGGAGCCAACCAAGCTACCTGGATCCAAGTCCCCTGATCAACCTAAGCTGGTCTTTGACTTTGGGGAATCTCACATTTCTCCAGAGTGGAGAGACAGAATTGTGGAAAAGCTAAATGGCATGCCGGAAGTCTTTGCCATGAATGATATTGACTTTGGGAGGACAGATAAAGTAAAGCATCACATCAAGTTGTCTGACCAAACACCATTCAAGCACAGGGCCCGGCCAATCCACCCAAACGATGTGGAAGCCGTCAGAAAACATCTTCAAGAACTTCTTGATGCTGGAGTGATTCGTGAGAGCGAGTCTCCATTTTCATCTCCCATTGTTGTGGTCAGGAAGAAAAATGGTCAAGTTCGCCTCTGTATTGATTACAGGAAGTTGAACCTGCAGACAGTGAAGGATGCGTACGCACTCCCAAGGATGGACAACACTTTCACAGCACTCTCTGGTTCCAGGTGGTTCAGTGTTCTCGACCTCAAGTCTGGTTATTACCAGATTGAGGTTGATGAAGCTGATAAGCCCAAGACTGCCTTTGTCTGCCCGCTTGGTTTTTGGGAGTTTAATCGCATGCCTCAAGGAGTGACGAACGCCCCAAGTACCTTCCAGAGGCTGATGGAAAAGTGCATGGGCGACATGAACCTGAAGGAGGTTGTAGTTTTTCTGGATGACCTGATAGTCTTTTCAAAGACTTTAGAAGAACACGAAGCCAGACTCATCAAGGTTCTCAACCGGTTGAAGGAGTACGGGCTGAAGCTGTCTCCAGAAAAATGCAAGTTCTTCCAGTCTTCGGTTCGTTATCTGGGACATGTGGTGTCGGAGCGGGGAGTGGAAACAGACCCAGAGAAGATAGCAGCATTAAGGACCTGGCCAGTTCCTCACCGCCTAAAAGAGCTGAGAGCCTTCTTGGGATTCTGCGGGTACTATAGGAAGTTCATCAAAGGCTATTCAAGCATAGTAAAGCCTCTGAATGACCTGACATCGGGGTACCCACCTGTTCAGAAGCATCCCAAGTCAAAAGACAAGAGTGGGCAGTACTACCACCCAAAAGAACCATTTCTGGACCGTTGGACACCCGCTTGCCAGCAGGCCTTTGAAATGATTATAGACAAACTGACAACATCCCCAGTTCTAGCCTTTGCAGATCCCACGTTGCCCTACATCCTACACACGGATGCAAGCTCCACCGGCCTCGGAGCGGCCTTGTATCAGGAGCAGGAGGGGCAGCTGCGTGTTGTTGCCTACGCTAGCAGAGGGTTATCACGTAGTGAATCCCGCTACCCGGCTCACAAGCTTGAGTTCCTGGCATTAAAGTGGTCTGTGACAGAGAAGTTCAGTGACTATCTGTATGGCAATCAGTTTACGGTGGTCACTGACAGCAATCCTCTCACTTATATACTTACTTCTGCCAAGCTCGATGCAACCAGCTATAGGTGGCTGGCTGCACTCTCCACCTTCTCTTTTAAGCTCCAGTACCGCCCTGGGAAACAAAATGGAGATGCTGACGCATTGTCGAGACGCCCTCACGGCAATCTGCGTGATGACCTACCATCTCAGAAAGAGTGGGACAGGATACGTCGTTTCACTCAACATCACCTATCTGACCCAGGAGACATTGAAATGGTTAATCCAGAGGTCGTTCAAGCCATTTGTGAGAGACAACTTGTCTATTGCGCCGACAATGCAATGGACTGTGATGGTAGTATCTCCCTGGTTGAAAGCCTGGCCATTTCTGCAGATGCGGTGCCTGACAGTTTTGGTCATGAGGACGGGCTTGGAGGACTACCCATCATCCCAAACCTTTCAGAAGAGGACCTCAGAGACAAGCAACGAGCTGATCAGTGCATTAAGCATGTCATTTCCCAGATTGAGCACGGAGTGAAACCACCATCTAGTCTAAGAACCGAGCTTCCAGATCTGCCTCTCTTGTTGAGAGAATTGAACAAGTTTGAGCTCCGAAATGGCATCCTCTATAGAACACGCCTAGAAGAGGGACACCCCCAACATCAGTTAGTCTTGCCTGAGGAACTTCGGGACGTGGTATTGACCAGTCTGCACGACGACATGGGTCACACGGGAAAGGAACGCACAGTGGATCTAGTCAGAGCTAGATTCTACTGGCCAAGAATGGCTTTGGACATTGAGAAGAAAATAAGGACGTGTACCAGGTGTGTGTGCAGGAAAGCTCTACCCGAGAGAGCTGCACCTCTGGTGAATATAACAACGACGCGACCACTCGAATTAGTATGTATGGACTTTTTGTCTGTTGAACCAGACAGAAGCAACACAAAGGACATCCTCGTGATCACTGATCACTTCACCAAGTATGCTGTAGCTGGACCGACACAAAATCAAAAGGCTCGAACAGTTGCAAAGTGGTTGTGGGACAATTTCATCATCCATTATGGATTCCCAGAGAAGCTGCACAGTGACCAAGGTCCTGATTTTGAGTCGCGGTTGATCAAGGAACTCTGTCAGATTGCGGGCATCCGCAAAACGCGAACAACACCATACCACCCGAGGGGCAACCCAGTGGAACGCTTCAACCGCACTCTATTAGACATGCTTGGCACTCTGGGAAGTCAAGAAAAATCTCACTGGAAGGACTTTGTAAAGCCGTTGGTCCACGCGTACAACTGTACCAGAAGTGAGGTGACTGGGTTCACACCATATGAACTAATGTTTGGACGCCAGCCAAGGTTGCCTGTCGACCTCGCATTTGGGTTACCAGTGAAAGAACAGCGACACAAGTCACATTCCCAATACGTACAAGACCTTAAATCTCGCCTTGAGCAGAGCTACAAAGTTGCCACAAGAACTGCTGCCAAGGTAGCTGAGAGGAATAAGATTCGGTTTGATAAGCGAGTGAGTCCTTCTGCTTTAGGCGTCGGCGACAGAGTACTCGTCAGAAACGTGCGTATCCGAGGAAAGCACAAGCTCGCTGATAAGTGGGAGTCCACAGTCCATGTGGTAGTAAAGAAAGCTGGAGACCTCCCAGTCTATACAGTTAGACCAGAGAACGGCGAGGGTCCCAAGCGCATGCTGCATCGTGACCTCTTACTCCCATGCGGATTTCTTGCCGTACCAACGGAGGAGCGTGCTCAGCCCAAACGAGCTAGAAAGCCTAGGACACGTCAGAATACTCCCAACAGCACAACGGAGCTTGACCAGTCTTCAGACGAGGAGGACATTGTTCCCATTGCCTGGTTCGAAACACAGCCAGTCTCTGAGACGACTGGGGGTGCTGCAAGGCAAAATGTCCCAAGAGACCTAGGTTCCAGTCACGCCAAGAATAACCTGACATCAATCTCCGCTGAGTCAACGGATGTTCCGGAAGGTGCCAATGTTATGCCTGATGCCACATCAATTTACCATGAAACAGATCAATGTGGCGATGAGCAGACTCCAGATGATGGTCAGACCTCACCTCCTGCTGCGGACGTACCAGCACCTGAACTCCATGAATCTGTGGGAGAAGCAAAGATGGATGATAGTGCATCCACTGAATCTGAGGGACAAAGGATGCTGCTGGATAGCAGTTCAGGAGAAGATGAGTTGTTTAACGAGGTCAAGGATTTGAGTGAGGACCAACCTAAAGAGATCCCAGTCCTCCCGGACAGGTTGGAGGATGTGATGAATGATCCTGGAACTGAAGGACAAGAGGAGAGTGGTGAAGTAGAGGAACGAGCTAATGCTGATATCCATGTCAGGAAGTCTGAGCGGGATCGTCAACCACCAATGAGGCTCGACTACACTGAATTGGGGAAACCAATTGTCACCGTGGTGAAGTCTTTCTTCCAAGGGTTGACCGATGTGTGGAATGACATGGTAAATGAAGGTGAAGCACCTGCTTCTTCCCTTGCCTTTCCCCCCAAGAAACATTTGTGTGAACCTTGTCATGCACAGGAACGTGCAAGAGTTCAGGAGGGGAGAGTGTAACCCACATCAGATTTGTGGGTTGTGCTGCTGCATAAGGTTGGAGGTGTAATTTTCCCTCCCCGCCGCTAGGAGGCGAGTATGCCTTGAGATGACTTTCTGTTAGTCAACATTTCCTGTTGTGGAAGCCATTACTCACGAGGCAACCGCTACTCATGAGGCAACCGCCAAATTAGCTGAAAGATCCTGGATCTGAGATCTGTGAAATACGGCCGTGGGAAGCTGCGTCAGCTGGACGAGCTATCTCACCACGAGCTCCGATTGGTTTTTGACCAGGACTGGATCATTTGAGATCTGAACCCTGTGGGTTCAGTGGCGAGCCAATCCCGAGAGAGTGACTGTCGACGGACCCGAGTGCGGTGTGGCCAGCCGTGGGATCCATCTTCAGCGAACCTCAGGACTATTACTACCTTCCTTGATACAGATAAGACTAACACTTTAAAAATCTACCCGGGTAGTGTTCGAACCAATGGACAGAAACACACACACAAGGAACTCTAATTTCTCTTTCTAAAGAGAAGTGGACTGAGCAACGGGAGCGGAAGCTCTTTAATTGAAACTCTTTGGAGAATTTCCTTAAAGAGGATGTTGTTTTGATTTTATTTTTGGGCCCTTTAATGTGCGTTTGTGCACTGTAGGAAGCCGGCTTTAGACAGGCAGGGTTTGTAAACTTTACAACTTTCAATACAGTTTCTACTCAAATCACATCTATTCTATCATTGTGTGGTTCCTTCTCTGCTGATCCTTTCAAGGCTCCATAGTCTTACCTAGAACTTTCTGATACTGGTCCAAAGTCGTCGAGACAATAATTTAATGCATATCTCATGTTGTTTAATTGTAATACCTGTTACATACATCTCATGGTTTAGTCAAGCTGTGTTTGTCTAAAATAGTTATATAGATGACCACATTTTCCCACTAGTGAATGCAGAAACTCTGGTAATTCGAAAAGCTCCCAAACTTTTCCTTGCGACTGTACACACAGACCAGACTTGGGAGTTTGTTATTGGTATTCCCTCCACTTTTCTTGCTAGATATGGGCCTCAAATGCCTAGCTAATCAGGTAGTCTGTCTGGAGATTGCTCGTGGATTCACAGCTAAGATCAGTTGATTCTCCCCAGTCCCCGACTTTGATCCTAATGTCTCATCCGCCTTCAGATCAAAATGTACATCCGACTTTCCCCTGCTGTTCCGCTGCGCTGTGCATACACCCGCACACAGTCAGGTGTGCTTTGAAAGCTAAGCAGGGCAGACACATTTTTGAGCTAAGTTAAGCCAGGGATTAAGGAGAAATTTACTGCCCATCTAGGTGTGTGTAAAGATATCTATTTTTGACTCTGCCTTCAGAGAGAAATGCCTGGTTTTCCTCAGAAAAGCATCAAAACCCCTTGCATCATCCCTGGCTCTCACTCCCTCATTTCACACAGGTGCTTTTGTAATCCACGCACACTCACAGACACTCGGAGAACACACTGTCTCTTCTCTCTATTTACGAGCATTTCATTTGTGAGTGTTTGTGTGTTCGTCGTTTGCACATGTGCTGTGTGCGTACACGCATGTGACTGTGTTGGGTGTGTACGCGTCCCCCCTCTCTTGTTGCGTGCCTAACTGGCTCTGACACATCTGTGGCTTTTCCAGGCGAATAAGGGCCGGTGCCAAACTGCCAAGAAATCAATGCAACAGACTCCACTCTTCTCCTCTTCCCTCATCTTCCTCCCTCTTGCTGCTCCCCGAGTCTGCCCCCCTCTTTCTCTCCGTCTCTGTCCGTCTTTGTCTTTGCTCTCGCCTTTTTTTTTTTTTTTTTTTTTTTTTCCCCCTCCTCCTTTCTTGCTCCGAGCCCTTATTAAAAATGGAGCGAGTGTGTGCTGCATATTTAAAATGGTCATGGATGGATTTAAACGGCTGATGGTATTTAGTGTCTCCTCAGGGAGCTGCTATGAGCCCTTAAGCTGACTCCTCTGACTGGAGCCTGACTGACTGGTGAGCACACACTAAACCTCTAATAATGACTTGTGTACACACAGTCAGCCCTGCACACGCAACCACGCACACACCGGCAGGCTCGCACGTGCTCCCATTATAGCACACCCTTCCTAGTATTGAAAAGGACGCTGGTCACGTCTGTTCTGCATGGAGTAGGTGCATTTGCAGAGTGCATGCAGTAGTATGTGTGTGCGCAGGCTCAGCGGTCAATAACTCATTAGTTTGGCTTCTTTGATGTGGCCCTGTGTAAATGTTTTAACTGTATTTGAAGACACTCTTAAGAGTTTACAAGCATGTCTAAATGTGTGTGTAAAATCTGTGTGTGTGTGTCTTGACAGCCAGAGCTGATGTCACACTGAGCCTCTTCAGGTCGAGCAGCAAGTGTTTCTGTCATGTTGTCTTTCATGCTAGCTTGAATTTGGGCTCCAATCTGCTCCTAAGTGTCCTTCACTGAAACACTATTGATTACCCCCACGCGTGCTCAAACAGCGAACATAAATTCTGCTGATGTGAAACACACAAACACGCGGATCAACAGACACCCCCACAGAGAAGGGGGAGGGGGGGGGGAGCAGGAGCATCTTAACAGGCGACATTCTGCGATGGGGGAGTTTTACACGCGTATGAATATTCAGACAAAAGAGCATTTCCAGTAACTAACCTGTGCCTGCAACCATTCTGGATTTGGAACGATGAGCTCAGCATCATAGTCTTCTGTGTGTTCAGTGCGTGGCAGATGAGAATGATTTATTCATTACCGATGCTGCGAGGGTTTTTTTGTTTTTGTTTTTTATGTTTTTTAATAGTGGCTACTTGGTGTAATGTTGTTTGATGTATGTAGAGCCGTTTGTATCTTTCATCCATGACATGTGAGGGTTAAAGCGTGTCTGTAATGTAAATGTTTTGATCTCTGCTCATGCATTAGAGAGTGCATCAATTTAGATGTTGGCTGTTGGCACTTGTTTGTCTTTTTTTTCCCCCCCTCATACAGAGCTTTGACACGTGTGCCTCCCAGCATGCTTGCCTACGTTTATTTGTATTTGCATGTTAAAAGATGCAGGACAGTGAATTACAGCTGTGCTGCTGTGCGACTTACTATTGACTGAGCTCTAAACACTAGACACAGCGATGATGACCTTTGAGGATTCTCCCTGCAGTGGCAGAAATCAAAGGAAGTACACATTTCTGGTTTCCAGTCACAGTTTATTTTCACAGATTTACACAGAAGCTTAGACTTTCTTGGAAGTGCATGGATGCACCGAGTGAGCATGTGTGCGCACGTAGGCTTTGTGCCAGAATATTTGTTGCGTCCTTTTTACCATGCATGAATCAGTAGCACTCTATGCCAAACAGCCAATCAACCACATTTAAACACTAATGAAACCATTCTTTATTGCCAAATTGAACTGTGAATGTTTTCTTCTCCACCTTCCATCTCTTCTGTGTTCTATTGTTTCTGTGTCCACTGGCTCCCAGTGGCAATGCATAACTGAATGGCAAAGTGGGGAAACGTCTTTCTTAATGAGCATTTGAATTCGGGTTCGTCGAGAGCGCTGTTTTTGTGTGTCTCGACACCTCGCATTGTTGTGGTTTCTCTCCAGGGGCGCTGGATGAAGAGGAAAGTGAATGAATGTGGAGAGCACGCAGAACCATTATGGCTCTGTGTGTCATTAATCAGGAGCTGATGAGAGGCCGTTTGAGGGAGAGATGGAGCCTATTACTGCTATGGCACTCTCAGGACTGTGCACGAGGCTCTTTTAGCCTGCCTATTTTGCGGTCAACAATACACCAGGTACAAACACTGTAAACAACACTCGAAAGGAAATCATTATTCCAGCCCAAAAGAAAAAAAAATACAACAAATTCTGCAAAGGGATCATTACTTTTCTATGTTATCAAGCTGAAAAGAGGAGAACGTTTGGAACTTTTCTTGTTCCACGCATATTTTCTTTTTCCTCCTACACGTTCTCAGCAACTGCTTCTCCACCCTCCAGATTGAATCTTCTATTCTCTCAGAGCTCTGTGTTTTTTCCTATATGTTCTACACTCTCCTCCCTCCTTCTCCATCTCTGTCTCTTCTTCTCTGAGCATTGTTTCCTTTCTGGGAGTCTGTGTGAGGAACTTGGTAGGAGGGCGACATGAAGCGCACTCGCTTGTGAGTCAGCGAGAGTTGAGAGAATTGAACGAACTGACTCTCCCAATACTTTAGAGAGAGATGGAGGGAAAGGAGCAGTAGCCAAGTCCTCGACGTTACATTCCCCCTTGTTATATGTTCCACTTTTGCACAGCGGGCTGCTGAATGGATTGCAGTACACAGAGGCTATTACAGTGAAGCATCCTGGCTGCAGGGGAGAAATCTAAGAGGATAGTTTGAGGTTTTATGTGTGGCTGAGTGGGGTGGGTAATGAGGTGAGAGTCCCTTCTAGCCAGAGGTTAGCAGTGGTTACGAGGGCAGGTAAACATACCAGCTGCTTCTGACTGCCTGGCCTCAAGGCCACGGTGACACTGGCGGAGGAAGTGAGAGTGGGGTTTGGAGGGTGGAGAGCAGAAAAAGCAGGCCAGGAAGATGGATGGGAAGCCTAAAGGCATCGTGAGGCAAACTAGGTGGCTGGATATTCTCAGATTGCAACATTTACTGTAAGTTACAGTATATTCTCAGGCTTGATGGGTTCCCTTCCAGGCGTCTGTTTCTATCACAGCTGATGCTTATGTCCCCTTCTCTTTGTAATATATAATATTATGTAATGTAAGAGGTAGTTAATATCCTGGTTGCGTTCACATTCAGGAAACGCACATTTTTGTGTGTCACATTTAATAAAAATGCAGGAAACCTGCAGCTGTTTATTTAGATTGTCTCACTTTCAGGAATATTTGGACTTTTTTTTTTTTTTTTTTTTTTTTTTGGTCAAATATGTTTATTTGCTTCCTTGCTGCAAATTAAACATCAGGATCAAACAGATTTCAAGAATCTGTGCCAAGCCTGGAGCTGCAGGGACAGGATGTGATGTGCTTAGCGTAGAAAGGGGAGAAATAACCTGAACAGTCCTCCTACTAGCAAAACCGGTAGGACATATAACATGCTCAAGCTGTGCCAGTCGCTACAAATGTTAGTTTGTTTTGATTTTTCATGCAACGCTGAAGCATTTCTCGAAGTCTCATCATCGGGTATTGAACAGAAGTGTCGGTCAGTATGTGTAGGCGACTGTGTTTATTTGTTAACGAAGAATAAATATAAATTAGGCGCAGCCTTCCAGACTAATTTGCATCTGTTGTCCCCGGTTTTTAAATTAAAATTGGATGTCTTGTTTTAATGGTATTTGTTTTCTTAGTTATCTTTTTAAAGTGGGCATACAGGTGTGTGTACACCACCCCTTTATTGCTCAAAAGTGTTGTCACAGTGTTGCCACTGGACAAGGATAAAGATTGGCCTCAGTTCACATAAACTCACCATTGTTGTGGTCTCATAGGCAGATATGTATGTGGATGTATATGAGTAGCTGCTTTCCCCTCTGCATCCGATGCTCCTGATCGCTCATTAAAGTGTCAGGTATCACTATGGTTTACTATCAAAAAAAACAGAAAAGCCCCTGACTGTTTCTAAAAGTACTTTTGTACCATTTTTCTTTTGTGTCACCTAGCACTGTTCATAGTAATTAGTAAGTCTTCAGAGGTGTAATCAGATTCTTTTTTTAACCTTCAGACGGAGATGATTTCATGCTTCCTCCGGTCTTTATGCTAATCGCTACCCAGCTCTACAAGTAACACGCAGACATGACAGTGGTATTGATCTACTCATCTTAACATCAGCCAGAAAGCAAAAACTGATTAAACCGTTCCTTTAAAGTGAATATCAGAAGGCCAGTTTAGTGATTGTGGTCACTTGTGTTCCTTTTTGTTGTATAAATGTATCTTTTTTTCCTCTTCTGAAGTGATGCAGAATGTAAATGCTGAGATGTAATCTGAGTTACAGCAGATATCATGATATCATTATAATTGCGCTGCAAAACTTCTAATGAAAGTGCAAGCGCTAAAACTAATGGTATGTTAAATATCCAACATGTAGAATTTTAATAGGGCCACTTTGTTTTTGAGACAGCAGTGTAATGTATCATAATTGCTTTAATGTGTTGGATTTTTGAGAGTGCTAAAATCTACAAAGTTATGTGCTCCAATCGACGTAATGGCAAACTGACCTGTGCTTTTAGAGCACTTGTTACTCTTCTGTTAAGTATCTGCTTGCTGTTTCCAGCTCTACCTTTTACCTCCCACCTTTTCTGTGTGTATATGTGTATGAGCGAGAGAGAGAGAGAGAGAGAGAGCGCGTGTGTGTGTGCGGGAGAAACGGTGTGTTTGTAGTACAACATATCATTCATGTTCTGAGTGGACAGCAACATTTGGCTAATGCAGCCCTGCTTTCTCTGCTGGCTGGAGTCGACCACCTCGGTGCCAGCGCAAAGTGGACTGTAAATATTGACGGGGAGATGGCAAGAGTAGAGCGGCGACCTTGTCAGGAAGAGAAGCAAGGAAGGAGAGGCAGAGGGAATGATTGAGGCGCGGGAAGAAAGCGAGCGGGGTGGAGAGAGAGGGAGCGACAGAAAGAAGAGATGGAGATGCCTTCTCCCAAGGCAACCGAGTGTGCTTTGATGCACTGTGGCAGGGAACACACTGTGTCCCCAGAGAGGGAGAGCATCTCTCTCACACACACACAAAACACACACACCATGCAGAGTTATCACATTAACCACGACACAGCTTTTTAAAATGTCAAAATGCACAGGCACACTTAGAAGACGCTTACACATACACACAAACACAATGTGTACACTTAATGTACGTCAGTGACGTGAATTTAATCCTCAGACAGTCTAAATGCGCAAGGTTGAGCTCTGGGAATCACGGGAGATTAGAAATGACCAGCATTACTGATTTGCCCAAAAACCCCTGGCAACAGCATTGCAGACGTGTGCACACACACACACACACACACACACACACACATAAAATTCAGTCAGCGTTTCCTTCAGTCAAATCAGTAAGGTCTGTCCTCCCTGAGCCATTCGGCTGGTTGTGTTGTCCGAACAAGCACAATCAATTTGATGTGATTTGTTTTGTGTTGAAATGAGTTGTAATGGCATCATGAGTGCAGTGAATAGCAAATGACAGTGATGGTGATTGTGGTGGTGGGTGTAGTAGGTCTTCAACTGCTGGAAAATTCATGTCAGAGGTAGCTGCAACACTCAACACTGTAGCACTTGCATTGATTGTGAATAATTTAAGTGCGTGTGTGCAGGTCTAAGTGGGTGTGCGCGTTTGTGTGTGTGTGTTCAGGCCTGCAGCTCATGCATGTGCCCTTTTAGCATAGCCACTAGCTGTACTTTATTCTCCACCTTTGTTGTTTCACCTCTTTGCCTCATTCTGCTCCTGCCCCTCCTCCTCCTCTTCTTGTCTTCATCTCCCTCAATTCTGCAGTTATCTGTGCACCTGATCGTTAGGTTACTGTATTACCAAGTGTATACACAGATCAGGCTGAATGAACGCCCGATAGATGGATAGGACGTGTGTTTTACCAAGTTACCCCAGAACAGGGGTGCCCAATCCCGGTCCTCGAGAGCTACCGTCCTGCAGCTTTTAGATGCATCCTTGTTCCCACACACCTGAATCAAATGAATGGCTTGTTATCAGGCATTTGCCAAACATGATGGCATGCTGAAGAGATCAAACCATTTGATTCAGCTGTGTTGGAGTAGGGATGCATCTAAAAGCTGCAGGATAGTAGCTCTCGAGGACCGGGATTGGGCATCCCTGCCCCAGAATCTAAAGGGTAGGATTTCACTTTTCTCTTAGTGAGCAATGAGATTACATGCACTGTTCTTTATCTTAATCTCTTTCAGAGGCCATCCATTCATTCCATCCTAATCTCATCTCCAGGCTCTCTGCTCTGACCGTGGTAGCCTTGTGTTTTTCTGTGCCTGCTGGGACTATAGCCCTGTGTCTCATCTGAGTTCAAAAGGGTCGAATTTCAGCCGATACCCGTTTGTCTCATTACGCTGAAACTTTGCATTAAGGGCAAGCTTTTTCTGAAACGTAAGTTTCCACTGACATCTTAAAAACAACAAAGGCGAACTTGCAGAAAAGAGAATTCTAAATCAAATGTTTTCTCCTTCAAAGGCATTAATGGTGGCGCGGTGATCAAACGCTGAGAATTTATATAATTAAATAGACATTTTTCACTTTGCTAAAAAAGCATGCTGCTGTTTGACTTGAAATATTGGAGAGGGTAAAAGCGGGGGGAAGATGATGCACAGTGAAAATTCACAAGCGGGACAATCCCGCAGCATTACTGCCACATGGCCAAGGCTACGTCAAGCTGAGCCAACAAGCAGCCTCGGGCTTTGGATATTTTGGTCAACTGTCTCTTTTTTGTTTCTTGTTTTCTTTTTAAAGGCAAGCCAACCCATTAGGAATGAATCTGATCATTAGCTACACTAGGATTGTTTTTCTAGTGACAAATCTGTTAAGCCAAAACCAACTGTATTTTTATCTAAATCTTTTCTTCAGTGGATATGAAGGATTTCAAGGTTGGTTAGCAGGCACTCAGTGAAGTAAAACTTGTGTAGGTGTGTGTTTGGTGTGCCTGTGTTGCACCGATTCTCTGAACAGGTCAGGGAGGGTAATAAAAACAGGCTTATCTCTACTCGTTAGGCACAGGAGATAAGAGATGCAGAGGGAGACGCTGCAGATTTGTGCTGTCGTAATACAGGGCCAGACGAGCGAATCCCAAATTGCGCCGCCAATGGAGCAGGATGACAGGAAAGGGGGGATGATGGGAGTGAAGGATGGATGGAAGGAGAGGAGGCACAGATAAATGCAACAAAAGCCCAGCCTGTGTGGGGAAGTGGAGGATAGGCCAGCATGTTAACCTTAATCCCTTCAGGGAGAGGCGTAAACACACAGGAAGAGAACAAGGGATTGAGTGGAAAAGAGAGGGATGTGAGATCTTTGTCTTCCTGCTCTCCCCTTTATCCCCTCTGTGTGTGATCAGCCAGTTGCAGGCAGCAGTCGGGAAATCCCTCTGTACTTATCTGAAGCCAGCCTCTTAATCACAGCCCTCATCTCACTTGGCTCTTCCTGCTCCCTCTTTCTCTTTTCCTTTTTATTCCCCTCTCCTCACCTTCTCACTGTCATTCTCCCATACTCCACTTTTTGGACTCCGCCATCTCTCCTTGACTCATCTCTCACTGAATCCTCTTTTGCTGACGACTCGCTCCACATTTCAGCTTTCCAGACAGTGACTCACTTGGACTAAGTTTTTAAGGAGAGCTCATCTGCCTCCCGAATTTTTTGTCGCACACACTCCAAAGCATTTTAAAATGGAAATGAGAAAAGAACAAAGGTGGAGCTGGAAAAAAAATCAAATCTAGCCACTAGCTGCAGAGCTGCAGCTGGGACTCATCCATGCATCCTAAAGCTCAAGAGATTCTGGTGGTATTTTCAACTTGCTGAAGTAGGTCTGCAGTAATTTCAGGCAGCTCCAGCGAACCATCCAGCCACATCTCCTCTTCCGTCACTCCTACTCCTCCCCCTCCTCCCGTGTGCCCAGTGGGAGAGTGGTGGTCTATGGTTGAGTGGCTGGCCAGGCAGGCATCTGTGAGCAATGGAGGGCTCACATATAGGAAAGGGATAGATGTCTATACGACTGGATGGTCCCTGAATTGATCCGCTCACAGGAATGGAGCTGACCTTTAACTGAGTTTGCATCTCGCTCAACAAAACAAACAACAAAAAAACACCACATGGTTTGTTGGATGAGCTCTTCTCTACCTCGGGGCTCCTCTCCACTCAAATTAATTTGATCATATTTTGTGCGCGCTGGGTTTTTGTGTCTAATTTTATTTTAAAATATGTATGTTGATGTGTTTCTGTGTACGTGTGTGATGTTTGTTTGGAAAGAAAAGCGAGGGGGGCCAAAGAGCAAATGGCAGACCAGCGTCTCAGTGTAAATACATCATCCTGAGTGACAAGAATGCAACACAGGATGTCAACTGTTTCTTAAAACAATGCCTTGTGTCGGTACAGTTTTGTGTGCATGGGCGTGCGCCCTATTTGTGTGGGTAATAGCTTGTCTGGTTGGATGTCCTTGGCGAAGAACTGCACAGATTTAAACAGGGCCAGCAGAAGTACGGTGTATATGTGCGCACACACACACTCTCTCTGGCGTTCTCGCTGTCTCTGTCTGCAATATTTCATTAGCGCAAGACATGGATGGTGTCCAGGGCCAACACAGAGGGCACGCTCTCAAGTCAACTCATTCACACACAAACACTGCACCTCAATCCTTACAATTGGCCTTTTCCTGCAGCTTTTTCGCCTCCATCTAAGGTTATCTGAAAGGAAGGAACAGGCTCCTACCTGAAACCTGCTGAGTAAAAATGGCATTGGTGGGATAATGACGCCTGTGAGATAATGCAAGGCAAAGCAGAAAGAGGCGGTTCTATAGAGGTTTGAAGGAGCGGAGGAAAAAAATATCCCAGCAACCAAAAATGTGGAGGGAGGTGTGACAAAGAAAACCAGACACGGCAGTGGAATGAGGAAGGACTAACACAAAATACTGGGAAGACGAGGCAGGTTTCAGGTTTTAAATGATTAGATGAGTCTGTGCTTTGGTGTTACAGAGACACAGCACCACCATGTGGCAGTCTGAATGCACTGCGTCGAGGTGATTTTTATGCAATTAGCTGAGATGTTTCCTGCAAAGATGTCAGCTGCAGCAGCTGAACCCCGGTAAGACCTGAATGCCTGCCAGTATGCCACATCCAGTCCCCATCTGTGTTGTCTGAGATTTCATCAAGGCTCCCTCGTCTTTTTATTGTTCTGCGCAAATCATTTCTCCTTTCCCATTAAATGAGAAATATTCCCACTGACTTTGAAAGTGTCACAGTACAATGTTCCCTTTCTCCTTTGTTCAGCCCTCATAAAATGAAAAAAAAATTGAAGTAATTATTTAGCATTGTTAATTTTACTGGTATAAAATCTGTTATATGGCTGAGCTAAAGCAAAAGTATGTTTTACAAGCTTGGGACACTTTTAAGATTCCGAGTATTGCATGAATAATTAGGTTTAATTTCCCGCAGCCTGTCCTAAATTGTCTCTCCAGCATAGTAGCTCATTGTTCTTTTCTCTGTATTACAGAAGAACCCTTTTTTTGTGTGTGTGAATTTGAGTAATAAATACAAAAATTGAAATATTTCTTTTCAGTGCATTTTAAGGTACAGGGATGAATAGACTTCTTAATGCTTGTAGGGAATGAAACACGTTTCCCTCTTCATGTGTGAGCACCGTGGAATTTTGTCCCCTCCAGAAGGAGAACAACTACTTTAGATGCATTGAGGCCACCACATGTTCGTTTTGCTCCCAAGATGTGAGGAGTAGGAGTCTTTGCTCCAGAAGTAATTACAAACAATAGAAAACTTTGTACCCAGCAGAATAAATCCAAACAACATAATTAACTGATTGTATTTATTATTTCGTTAGAACCCGTTTGTTTCATCTTTAAAGGGCTTACTGCACTTACTGATTGCTGTGCTTTGGATACTGCAGGTCCAGCGCTCATATTTAATTTGACACTGTAAAGTATGCTATCCGTTTAAAAGAGAAAGACGCGCCAAAAGCAGGACTGCAAACTGTGTCGATGGCGCGCTGATTTATTTCTTTTAATAAATGACAGCCTATTAAATGTTCACCACAATTAAAGAGTATTAAGAGGGAGGAAACCCAAAGAACGTGTGGGGTCAGTGATTTTTCAGATGATGTGTAATGAATAACAGGACGAGACATGATTATCAGGTCACATTTGTACGCGTGAAAGAATGAGGAATTATTTGACGAGGTATTCAAAGTAGACTATTGTTAGAAGTGAATCGTAATTAGAGGGCTAACAACGTTCAATCATGACCCTTCCAATTATTAAGACTAGAGTTTGTTCTCATCAAATGAGCTTCAGATCCTCTTTGCCCTTTACCACCTCCTCATTAGCATAATCCCCTGGGAATGCGAGGGATAATGAGCTGGGCTGCACCTTCAGTAAACACGCGCTGCGTGTGCGCACTTCGTGGTTCATGCTCAGCGTGGTCATGGTTCATTAGAGGAACCTCTGCACGACTCCGCTGGTTCGACTTAATCAGCCATGTGACTCGACACTCTAATCAAGACCCCGTCTGTACTTTACAGTGTTACATCTAGACACAGACACACACGCATCTCTAAACTCTTCTTCACTGATTAGTCTCTCCGTCTTTTTTTTTTTTTTTTTTTTAATTATAAAGCCACTCTTAGTGATCGGGTTGACAATGTGAAACAACTTCATTTATCTTACTTACAGCCTTGTAGTACACGAGTTCTAATTAATGGTAATGTTGTTAAGTCAGTTGTTCCCAAACTGAGAGGTGGGACTCGTTGAAAACAAATAGGAGGAGAAATATTAGAGTGGGGGGAGCGCACAGATCGTTGCACAAAAATATTTCTGGCCTTTTTAAAAAAAAAGTTTATTTATTTGTCAGGGACCATGAACAAAAACATTAATCTCAGAGGAGAAGGGATACATTGTGCCGGATTTAGCTACCAGCTAATTTCCATCTGCAAGTCTCCAAGTCTCCAGGCAGGTAGACACGATGCTAAATCTGAAATACAAATCATGTCCAAGGTACTAGATACAAATTAGCGTGATATGATGAAGCATCCGCACGCAGCTCAACAACCCCCTGGCCCTACTCCCATCCCACAAACACACATCATACAACACTCACACATATATCCAACACCCAGACTAACCCATCAGTGTACATGCATATTATAACAATCAAGCTGCTATAGAGGTTTTAAAAACGCTTCATCTAATCAATGTTGAGTCTTTGACGCTTGTTTTCAGCCTTGAATAAATTACAGGGTCACTGACTTTACTATTCCCGCCGCTCTTAGCTGCTTCGTAGCCAATGCCTTCTTCTCACATCTATTTATTGGCTCTGAGCAGCTGCCAGACAGCAAGTGAGAACACCAGGAGGTTACCATCCCAGAAACAGAACAACACAAGTATAATGACAATTGTTGTTTTTTCTTTTTTCAGTTTGAACAACTTGTTCTCTTTCATTTTAATCTAAAACACCCCTTAACCTCCATTTTTCCATATTTGTATGCATGCTCCTGCAGTAGGCAGCTTCTAGTCTAGAAGCTTAAATAATAGTTTTATGGTGGCTGAGGTTTGGGTAGGTTTAGATCTTTCTCCTATCATGATTTCTATGGCTGCTCATGTGCTTTGTTACTTTAGCATAAACGCATGTTGTGCTGAGACAATTGTTTTGATATTTCACAACATTATGAAAATTGAAAATTAACTGTGGGTCATAATTTTTGTTGTTGTTGTTGTTGTAGTAATAGCAATCTCAAAATAAAATATGAGAGCCACAGGTGCTGATTGGTTGGTTGATTTGTTTGTTTGTTTGTTTGTTTTCTATGAGAGTGTAGCCATAGCACCCTCCAAAAGTATGACAAGAGCAAGACCAATTAATCTGTCCATCAAGCCTACGACCCACAGACACTGATTATGCCTTTCAAGGGGATCTTTCAGTAGTGCAGTAGTTCCCTTCAGGGGGTGAAATATGTATTCGGTTGGTTTTAAGATCTGGTGATTGACTGGTCTTGTCTTAAACCTTTAATTTGTTAACCCTAATGAAGTTTTGAGTTGAGGCGGCAGCATGTTTTGGATCACTGTCTTGCTGCAAAATAAAGTTTCTCCTGATTCATTTGGATGCATTTCTCTGTAAACTGACAGACAAAATGACAAATGTAAACTTTTACATTTATTCTGCTGCTACCATCATCAATACAAATGATTGAGCCTCTTCCGGAGGCTGTTGCATTTAATGGTGGTGGAAAAAGATCCCAGATGGAGACTCGTGGGTATGCAGGGATTTTATGAAACCAACTCTTTATTGAAGGCAATCTGAATCAACAGGAAACACTGGAAACTAAGGAAACTACAGAAATCATAATGCTAGGCTACAGGGAACTATTGGAAACCAAGGACCACAGAAAAAAAGGCAAAAGAAACAGGTGACGAGACAAAAGGCTACAGAGAGGAATAGGTTATAAACACACACGAGGTAAAGTAACCATCACATCACATACAGCGGAAATTTACTGGGGAAAATACAACTACAAGGCTACCAAAATAAAATGGGGAAATAAGTAAATAGGGACTATATATAAATATACGGGTCGCAGTGAGGAAGCATAGAGGAACATAAACTCGGTATTAACTGTAAGAACAGCACAAAGTACGATTAAAATAATCTAGGAACATTAACCACTTCTAAACGGAAAACAAATAAAGAAATGGTAAAGCTCAACATGGTGGGTGAACGGCCATAATCGAAGCGAGCCCAAGCCATGGTTCAACTTCCACCATGCTTCTCAGATGAGCTTGTATGTATGAGCAGATCCCTTTGACCTTTCCATCGCTTTGGTAGAGGTTAATCTCCGTCTCATCGGTCCATAGAAGCTTTGTTGCAGAATTATTGTAACTCATCTCTGTACCTTCTTTACAAATTCCAGTTTCCACTTTCTTTAATCTTGATGAGTGTTTTGCACTGCTGTTCTCAGAGTCTCCTTCACACAGCAGATTGTGATATTTCCATCCCTGCTCGCTGCAGGTCGTTAACAATGTTATGGACTGAGTGGAGTGTTTTTCTGCCATTACTTGTTGTTTTTCCTTGAATTACTGGTTTTCTCAGCTCCAGAATGATCAACTTGACTGGCTTTACTATTCCAATACTTTTTTGTGAGGTGGTGGGGTGTATTTGTGTGTGTGTGTTTGTGCTATGTTAAGCTATCAAGTTGCTTTCATTGACTTAATAGTCATTCAAAAATCATGGAGTGCTAATCTAACACAAAGCCAGAGATTTACTCCTCGTTTTTCTCTTGTAAAATTCTTTACCTGTTTTGTTCTCTTTACAAGCTATTTAAAGGGGCAGTGAGCCCAAATATCAAACCCATCTATATAATTTTGGACAGTCTGGAAAATATCAGCGATAAAAATGTCTGCCTTCTCTTAAATATAATGGAAATAAATAGCACTCACCTTGCAGTACTCAAATTTGGAAAAACTCAGCTGCCGTGTCTCTCTATACAACTCATGACCTGCAGTTTCACGCAGGAACTATTTTTATTGTATCAAACCCCCTTAACCTCATCACTGTGCAGAATAAAGCACTCATCTAGTCATTAGGAGAGGTTCGTGTTCAACACACCGTGACAAGATGTAAACACTGATGCTGTCTGCCCCCCTTCAACTGGGCTGTAATGCTAGTTAGCTGCACACTTCTTTTGATTACTGGATGTAGACTAGAGGTAGAAAATAGTTTGTGCATAAAAAAGACCACAAAAAGATTCTTTAAGTAAATGCTGCTGATTTCTGGAAAGAGACACTGCTGCTGAATTTCACTAGGAGCAATTTGTGGACCCCATAACAAAGTGGTTTTATTTTATTTTATTTCTTTAAGAATAGAAATGTTTTTGGGGTTTTTTTTGCACACACAAGTGGGCAATTAGCAAAAACAAAAAGATGCTAGATGGATAAATAGGAATATAGTCTACTGGGAAAATGTGCAAATTTGATTTGGGGGTGAACAATCTCAATCTCTGGTGCAACTGTTAGAAGGCGGCATTATTGAGAGAAAGAGGGCGTTCATGCCATCTGTAGTCTGGTCTAATCGTATTTGACATATTAATAATATTTTTCCAGAGACCCGTCTTCCAGAGAGGGGGCCTACTACAGGGATCATCATTGGAGCCATCATAGGGGTCATTATACTCATAGCCATCATTGGAACTGTCATTGCCCTGTACCGCAAACGCAAAGCCAAAGTACTTGGAGAGTAAGTATCTCTGTGAGTGACTGAGTTTCACTTCAGTTCACTGTTGCTGATTTCAATGAGTGTTTGCTCTTTTTTTTTTTTTTTTTTTTTTTTTTTTTTGTTATTTGCAAATGATTCCATTAGATGAAATGCCATGCAGCGTGTCTCATGCTTTTGTGAGTCATTAAATGTGTGAATTGTGTGTTTTTGTGCAGTCGTCCACCAAAGTACAAGCCCCCTCCCCCAAATAAGACATTTAATTCCACCAACTCTGCTAACATGGTGAGTCGCTAATTGAAAAGTCCTTGGAAGGACAAAAGTATCACTATCCTGACATCTGTCAGGTCACTCGGCACATATCACAACTAACAGTTTTGTTCTCGTGCTGTATAATGATTGTTTAATTGTGTGTCGACAGCTGCTGAACTCAAGCAATGCCCCAGTGGTCCAAAACGACTTCCACTCCACCCAGAGTCAAGAGCCAGTCACGGTAAGGATGCATGCTGAGTACATATGTGAAAATGACACTTAAATGCATATTTTTCGAGATCCTATCAAAACAGAATCTCCTCAGAGTACTCTCTTTTTTCAGCATCTGTTTTTGGTTTGGTAAAAAAAACAAACCAAAACAAATGTTCAGGACCATTTTAGATAATTGGCTACATAAATCCCAGTTTGATCTCAGGAGCAGTAAAACGAATGCATACATTTTTTAACACGGTTGCAGTAAAACCACTGCATTTGAAAAGCAGATGATAAACAGCCTGAGATGTCCCAAGAAAAATATGTTCAATGTATTTAGTGTACTCAGTCATTGCATGCACATTGTACTTTACAACAATCAAACAGCAATTGTATTTTTTCTTTGTAAAACTTATTGCAATTATTGCACTTTCAAATAAATAGTGTAAGGTACAAACCCCTTAGTGATGTTATTGTGCAGATTAACTGCATTATTATAGCTAAGTGGTTAAAATCATCAACAGATAACAAAAATGATATAAATATTAATAAATCAATAATGATATTTTAAAATGATCATTTTTATGATTCTGAAAAATGTTTTTTCACAAAATTAGTATGTTTATTTTCAATATTTCCAATATATTTTGGTTATTTTCCCCTTTGTAAAACAGTTATCTGGCACAAGATTAGATTTAGATTGTTGTGCAGCTCCGATAATTAATCTGTAATAGTTCACAGGGCTGCACATGAGCAGCCTGTTTAATTCACTGATTTTATTTCTGTTTAAATATTCTGACTTCCTGGGCTCCCCACCCCACCCTTCCTACCCCTGCTTTGTTTTTGCTTCCTCCTGTGCCACCCTAAAATCCTGTATATGCCTCTGATACTTGTGATAAGCTTTTGGTCCCCAGTTATTATTAACTAGAAGACTAGAGGTGAAACACTTGCTATGCTGGTTTTGATCAATGCCATAAAAACCTGTTATTTTTATCGTTGCTGGTGATAGTCTGGTTTTCTGGAAAGTATTTATTATCTGAAAGAACTGAAAGAAATCTCATTGATGATGCTATCTGAGTCTAACTTAATGTTTCATCTTTTTTAGAAGGTGATGATAGAAACCACCTCCTATTTCACTAATACAAATACATACTCGGTAAACTCTCGTAATTCGTAGTTGTATGATATGCTTATCTTTCCTTATTGTTGGCAGGACCTGGATGCCTATCAAGATGAGGATGACGATTATGACAACGGTGGTTTAAACAACAGAATGCATTACGTGTCTGGTGCCCCCTCTGGCTGGGATGATCCAGGGAATAATGAGGTCCTTCCTCCTTATCTGCACGTAGACGTTGACCGCCAGGACTACCACCCCGTCCCCAACATCAGCCGTGGTGAAAGCTTCGTGTCGTCTGCCATGTTTGTGTGAGGGCTGTCAAAAGCCACAGAAAGTTGCTAATGTGTGTAAATATGAGCGTATGCGAATGATTGAATGAATGAATTCCTATTTCTGTAGGTACGTGGGAATGTGAACATTTGATGCTTTAATTGTGAATTTTCAGGTTACAGGTAGTCTTTATTGTGACGCAATCACGTCCAGCCTTGTGTTGCTGGTTGCAAACGTCCATCAACTTGAGCCAGCAAGACACAAACTGTCGCCAGTGCACACAGCTGTAGAGCACAGCTGCAGGAATGTAATGAGATTTTTATTCTTAAACTGTACATAAAGCAAACGCTGTTGTTGTTTTTTCATATTCAGCTCATGAACACTGTTGAAAGGAGCAGATGTTGATACTGAATCTGTTTGCATTGCTGTCATACATATTTTACTGAGGCGGCATGGTTAAAAGAAGCACAGTATGTGGGTTTTTACGCGATACCTCTGTTTAGTCTTATGTCTCACGTTGTTGGTTTCAGTCTCAATAAAACAGGCGCCCCGCGGAGAAGCAATTAGCAGCAGTTAATCAGGTGGTGCTTAGAAGACACCAGCAGACCGTGACGACATTAGGTTTTAAACTGCAGTCAGTGGGGGTTTACTGCTGCTGCAGCACTTTATGTTTTGATTTAAATATTTTCTTTTTACCGACTTTTTTCTTTCTTATTTTTTGTGCATCTGGATTTTGCCTTTCTTTTGCAAATGTAATGTCATTCATCTCCTTTGGAATCAAACTGAGAGTGATCCTTTCTTTTCTTTCTTTTTTTTTTTAAAGTGGATCCATCCCTCAATATTTAAACCATAGCTTTTCTCAGCACTGGCAGTGCAATATGAGGGATATTTCTTACTAAAAAATGAAGAACCAAAAATGCATTTTGTACCTATTTTTATTAGTCGTAGCATCATAATATAAACTAGCATGCTGAATTTGGTTGAGGGCAAATCTGGATTATGTCTATGAAGTCTACATTGTTTATCTCTCTAATGGAGGATTAAATTATGAAGTTGAAACAGAGGTTTGCAAAGAGCCTGTTTGTATTCTCATATCGCCGTCCATTATCAGGCTCAAGGGTTAAAAAGGTCAATTGTGCTTAGTCAGAATATGTCTCTTTGTGTTGGTGCCAACCAGGGGTTTATTTTATTTAACCGACTTTTGTTAAAATTGAAGTACTTTCTGAAATAAAGTTGGCTTAAATCTGTTTTACTCCTTTTTGCATTGTATTATCTCAGTCATTCTGACTGTTTTTCCATTTAATAAAGTAAACGGTAAACTCTGATCTTATTAAAAAACATAAATTTGACTTTGTGGTGTTGGTCTTCATTGCAAACAATTCATTCTATTGCCCTCAGTTGTTGTTCCTCCATTTCACCAGATGGGAGCAGTGTGGACTGAAAATCCCTGAGTGTTTAGCACAGCAGAGGGAGTCTTGATTCCCACCTGCTAATGTGTAATCCAAATAATACAGATATTGTACTGGGGAGTGCTTCAGCTTTGATTGAATACTGTCACTTTGTAGCATTTACGAGTGAATGATGGGTGGAGTGTGGGGCAAACTGAAGCTGCAATACCAGCAGATTTCCATTTAAGGACTGCAGCAAGCTCTAGCTCACCTGATACGGTGGTAGGCACACTCTGTGCTTCCCCCCCCCCCCCCCCCCCTCTTGTCTGACTCATCTCTTTCTATCTCCAGCTGTATTCCCTCCAATCCTGTATTTAAACTCTACGTGCACTGTTACCTAAGAGCATCGTTTTTGGATCCGCATGGTTCACTTGCAGCACTGTGACTACACCAAAAGGGGCCAAATATGTGTTCCAACTGACTATAAGGATTACATGCATCACTTTCGTACACCACTGACTCATATGTATAAACTACTTGTGTCTTGCAGCTTATCTGTATTAATTGGCACGGTGTGCAGCAGTGTCCTGACTGAGCGGGTCTGCTGCAGATTAGCCTGAGGTGCTGCAGATGAAGGTGAGGCCTGACTAGCACTCACCATGACTCTGCAATCTGTTCCCTGCCTGAAATTCTGATCACACAGGTACATGGTGATTCTAGGAAGTACTCTGTGTATAATGGGATTACTCCCGACATAATATATTCTTTTTCGGAGGGCCATTCAAAACTTAACGTCAAGGTCAGCTCACTCTGCAGAAGCAGTGAAAGCTCAAGTGGTACCTGGGATTTTATTGTGTGCTAGCAGGGTTCTCATAACTAGACTTCGTGAACTGGCATTTAGGTAATGAGTGAAGAAGGCAGAGAATAAACCTTCCATGCCTTCAGTGCTGCTAAGCTGGTTAAAAATAGAGGCAGAAGAGAGGGATTGAAAGAATCGGGGTGGACAGAGAAGATGGGGGGGGGGGAGGAGACTACTAATTTGACTCCCAGTAAAGTAGGTAAGCAGGGAATTACCGGGTGACCTTGGCTGCGAAGTAAAGCAAATGTGTGGCAAGATGTTAAAGGCTCAGAAAGAAACTCACTTCATGCAGCTACAGTGATCCTGAGTGCTCTTTGCAAGCCACCAGCTGCCTCATCCGATGGACAAACACTGCCTGGGCTCATCATGTGCATGACAATGATGAGCATGTTTGGTTGCATGCTGATAGCTTGGTTGGTGAGTAAAGACACATTTATAAGTACAGGCCTGACAGGGATTACTCACAGAACATCTTGAAGGATCTTGAGTATCTATTTTAGGAGTGCAGATTAAAGCTAGCAGTAGCATTTAAGCAGCAGACTGAAAGGAAAAGATCATAAAAGAGGAAAGAGATTTGATTTAGTCCTGCTACTTAGAACTGAACCTTAAAGCAGCTACAGGAGAATGAAATGAAACGAGCTCCCCATCTCCATGTGCACAGGATCTGTGCTCATATGTTATCAACAGTAAAAACTAAAGGCCATGTGAGCAAGTTTTTCAAGTACATTATACCTGAAAAGTCCTGTCTTTTCAAAAGAAAACTTCCAGGAATTATCTTGAGAAGCCTACAACCCCCCCCCCCCCCCCCCCCCCCCAAAAAAAAAAAATTCCTCATCTGTTCCCATTTCTCTCTCCAGCTTTCACTCTTATATTTTTCCCCATTCTAAACGCCTTCACTTCTCAATTCTGTAAACACCAGGCCAGAAGAACACGATGTCTGAGGAGAGAGCAAGAGGGCGAGGGAGGATTCAACACCGGCCCCGTGGTGAGTGACACTGTCGAGACGCCTGCGCAAAAGGGAAGGCATGTGAGTCAAGAGGGGAGTGGAAAGAGGGAGAAACTGATAGAGAGGGTGATGTAGATAAGGGGCACAGGCCGTGAAAGAGAAAGAGGAGCTTTGGAGGATTAACGGGGGAGCTGAATTTGGAGGGCAGACGAGGCCAGCAGACAGCAGCTGGGGGAGGCCTGGATCACATCAGATTGGTTCAAATTTTAACTTTGTTTCGCAGATGGACTTCCTTTGAACCCACAGACAGGGTTATTGAAATGGTTTAGTTACATGCTTTACTATTAAAAAAACGTATGTGAATCTGTGAACGTTCAAGAAAAAAAATGACCAGTGACAGATTGATCTTGAAGAAAATGTATTAACCTTAAAAGACATTTAATGCAGGGTCAAGTGAGACTATAAATAATTCCCCAAAGATTGTAGGTGCTGCAGTGTCGAGTGACCAGATTATCTGATTGGCTGGTTGTTGCTGTTCCACACATGCTTTGTATCAGGAAAAACAAAAGCCTTCTGATTGTAACAACTGGAGGCTGTTATTTTTGCTTTAATCTTCCTGTAAGGCTACAAAAGATTGTCACAGATTTGAACCAATTATTGTGGACAAATTAATTAATGGCAACAATGTTATCACAACATCTGTATTGTCTTTACAGGCAAATGAGCTGTCTGCATGCATGGCTGTCCAAAAAGCATGAAAAAGAACAACTAGTCAGATATTTACAATAATATATGATATGTGCATTAAGACAATATGCACGTGTGTATTACCATCATTTATAAATATCATATAGTAACACTGGTCCTGGACCAGTCTACATAGTGACATGAATCACAACTCATTTGTGGACTGTTCAGCTTTTATTGTGATAGGAGAAAACAGGAAAGCTGGATGTATAATAATATAATAAAAATAATGCTGGATGTAGTAAATATGATACAAATTAAAACCCATATATGCAAATTCATATTTAATCTTTTTTATTTATTTTATCTGCCAGGAGGTTCAATAAACACTTCATTTTTCAAAACAAATAAAAAAAATAGAAAATTATGGAAATTATTTCATGCTTCGGGCTTAGAGACCTAGAAAAACCAAACAATGTTCTTCCAAATGAAAGTATCTGTATTTAGAAAAGCTTACTGTGCTCACCGAGGCAGTAACATGTCAGCAACACTTGAAAGAAACAATAAAACACTGTATGAATATGTGTGAGTGGAGGGGTGTATCTCGTACAGAGAAAAATAGTAGCAGTAACCTCAATATTGCCCATTGTACATTGGGTGAATAGACTCTCTGTGTGCGATATGTGCAACTGTGTTTCCTGGGGAAGTCCTGATCTCTAACGGTTAAACAGTGGTTCCCTTCACTCTGTACTTACTGAATGTCTCCCTTTAACTGTCACCACATTTTTTCATTTAAATAGGTGGGATGTCCAACATGCCCTTTAAATATCTCCCCGAGTGAGCTCAAGTCTCCCTGCTTCTCTTATGCTTTTCCATGAATGATGTTATCATGTCATAAGTACTTACTCAGTTATTATCAGCAATGAGCTGTTGACAGGATGTTATCCAGCCTCTGCTAAAATATTTAGTATGTGAGAGTGATGCATTGAGAAGTGGCTGTTACACTACACATTCATCTGAGCCTCACTGCTGATCTGTAGCTCTGTCCTCATGACACGTCTTTCCCCTCCTTTCATATTTTGTCTTTTTATTGATCCTTTATCTATGTATCTATTTATTTTTTCCTTGTGTAAACTGAAGAAATATTCATTTTCAACAAGCCTAGCAACACAAGAGTCCTCCTCTTATGCAGGTGATATTATGTTGAGTCCCAGCTCTGGTCCAATCAAACAGGGGCGGGTTTCCTCTCTCCAATCGCAGCCGTTCGGCCTGCACTGCAGCTGCAGGCGGGACGGTGGGTGTGCACGGACGTGCATGTTCTCTTTATCTAAAGCAGGTGCTCCACCTGGATAAGATGAGGGCGAGAGACAGAGCAGAGAGAGAGAAAAGTCACGTTTTATTGGCTTTATTCGATATAGAAGGAAGTCCTTTGGCATATCTGAATATGTTACGATAAGCTTCACTCAGCAGGATGAGATGAGAAAGGCCTTCAGCCTTTAGGTTAAAACTACAACTAAAAGTGTCAATCACAAGTGATGATGCCACGAACACTGCTGACATTTAATGATTTATGGTTAATCAGATGATTCTCCATGAATGACAAGTTAGATGTGGAAAAAATTTTATAAGTTGCTGCATAAATTAAACAATGGATCACTTGTATCCAGATGCTCTCTGTAAAGGCTTCGTAAGTAGTAACTAATAGCTTTAATAATGCTTACTAGATAATGCGCTCCTCTTTAAGGATTGAGGTTCTTTCCTTACATCAAGAATTAATATCTACAACAAAGCATCTTCTACAGGAACAGTGTTTGTCACAGCCTTTGTGTAACTGACGTGTTGAGGTTTGTCAGTCTTTAGATTTTCCAAAGTTTTATTTGCTAATACAATGTTTATTAATGACATTAATTATGGGGTTTCCATTTACCACATAAATGTATGCAGACTCTGGGAAGTGCCCTTTATTCTGTGTTATATAACTCCCTCTGCTGTGTAATATTTTTCTAAAATGTCATCAAGTCTTCAGTAACAAATGCTAGAAATAAATCTCCAGTAAGAAATTCTAAAAAAGGCTCTGCAGCAAAGCTCAAGCTTATTTGAAAAACTAGCGCTTGTGTCATAAAGCAATTAAAGGTTTTGAAGTGCGCGACTCAAATGTTGTTGTTATCAGAGAAAATGTGAATCATCAGTATACATGAATATACTGTCATGAAATACTTTATGGAGGGTTCTTATCAGAAAAATGACACTTGTAAATTGTTTGCAGTGACAACTTTAAGTGTAAAGTTGAATTTGATCCTTTCCTGTGCTCTACCTAACCTTCATAATGGTATTGTAGTTTTTTACTGACATCTTTAGCCCCCAATTTTTTACTTTCAAGCCACCTGCTTGACACCCGCCAGGTCACTGGTAACCTCAACTTGGCTTAAAGGTACGGTTAGGTTTTGGTTAACTCTGTTTGCTGAATTTGTTTTAGAGGTGGCTTTATAAAGTTTCTGAAAATGTTTCGATTTAGCATGAGGTTTAACAAAACTGCCCAGTGGAGTGCTTTAGCGCAGGAGCAGGATGCCATCTACCAATTCAGCGGCTGGTTGGACGATCCCTGGGTGTTTTAGTCTGCATGCCAAAATATCCCTCTCGATCTGTTCATGTTCAGCTGAGTTAATAAACTCCACTAAACTAACCAAGAATCTGCCCATAGCTCAGACAGGTAAGCAATGATGGGCAGATGATTGGCAGATGTTCAGAGCTTAAGGTCCTTGTGCTTCTTGGATACAAACAACAGCTTGTCATTATGGTAAGTTGCAGTGAATTGGGCTATCACAGCACTTGAGTGATTCTTTGCATAGTCTAGATTATCTGAGGCTTGATTAAACATACTCATTAAACCATTCATGAGCTCTCATTGTCTCCATCTAAATTTTTAATGTGTCTGTAGTTTATTAAGACATCTTTCAATTTATTATCTTTTTAAATCATCAAGACAAAAGCTCCTTGAAGCACACAAAAACAAAGCTTGTACTTAGACATAAATAAGAGTTGGCTGTTTAAATAAAATGAACCCACAATAGTTTGGCCTTTCAGTTATGAGTATTATTTACAATAGAGCTACTCCTGCACTGAGACACACTGGCTCCCTAATCAGCCTGGGTTACACTTTGCTTCACTCTATGTTTGACAGAGTGAACGAGTAAAACCAGCCAGTGAAGTCAACACAGCGCAGTGCCAGATGTTTTATTCCCCCGTGATGGCACAACATTTGAACAACTGAGTGCCTCTTGGGTTCTCATCCAGACTCCCTCCCCTTTATCATCCCTAATTTCATTCAATCCAAAATCACATTTCTGGGCAGTCGCGCAACCTTGTCTTCCCATACACATACACACAGACACACTAATACATTCAAATGGCTGCCAGGGAAATACTTGAATAATGACACATGAATGGCTAAACCGCTCATTCAGTCAGAGGAAACAAGCCTTGATTTAGCAGCACAACATGTTAGCATGTGCGAGCTGACATGACATAATCTAATGAATCATGATTTATTTGAGGGTTAGAGCTACTTACGTTGATGAGGTGTGCGTTTGTGTGTGTATGTGTGTGTCCCTATTAGCCTGCCAGGGTGTGTCCAGATGTTCGTGTCAATTTGATCAAGCCCGCAGCCATGCCCGAAGTACTCCATAATCCTCATGGAAACAGATTACCAGGGCTTGAATTTATCAATATAATCCTCAAGCACAGTTAGCTCCAAAGAACACAAAGACATCTATCCCATTATATTCATATATTGATCTCGATCTTATCTTGCTGCAGAGATTGTTACTGGAATTTCAATGTGGGCTGTATGCCATTATCTGCTGCTGAAAGCATGTTTGACACAATGAAAATCCAACTTTATGATGCATTTTTCCCCTTTAACACATAATATTAAGAAGATGAGATTGAGATTAATAGATCCACACAAACAAAAGTACAAAAGTACTAGAATTTTTAAATCGCTGGTTCCTTGGACAGTATTGTGAAAAAGTCTTGAGCCTTGCCCCCGTCATTTCTCTGTATCTTGCTAAGAAAATAGAAAATAAGTGTTTTGTTTAAACATTTGGGTTTCTTATTATCTTCAGGAATAGCTCTCAAGCCTTCTTGAAGGACATTCAAAGCTGTTCTTTGGATCTCAGCTGCCTTTTGTTCCATTCTTTTTCAAGATGATCCCACACTGCTTCCATAATGTTGGCGTCCTGGCTCTGCAGAAGCCAATTTATGACTAATTGTTTTCCTATCCAGTTATGCTTTTAGTGCATTGGCAGTGTGTTTGGGATCATTATGTTGTTGTTTTTATGTTGAAAAATGTAGCTGTTGCCAATCAGATAATTTCCAGATAGTATTGTATGTTGTAATTTGGTCACCTTTCCATTGAGACCATTTCTGATGAGGCTTCAGTAAACTGCACTTCTCAAGTCCTGTGTCACATCTTTGCAGTGTTTTTTAATTTTATTTTCCTTACTGTTCATCTACTGTAGATATTTTTTAGGTACTGGGTCTGCGGCACACAACACTGGGTCGCAGACCCAGTACCATGACATTGGGAGCTGTTTAGTGAAAATATTATTTTATTTCTATCAGGCTGAGTTATGTTTATGATTCAAAAAAGCCTGGAGATCTATTACTCAATATAAATTTTACAAAATTTCAAGAAAGTCTGAACTTTTGCACAGTACTGTATAAAACCAAAAAATACTTTCTTCCACAAGTTTGCCTCCAAGGGCCACACTGCCCTCTGTGTCTCACCTTGGTCGTCAGTGGATGATGATGACCTCAGATTTGCCACTGTAAAATATCTGTGGAAGTTTAAATGGAAATCTGACAATCCCTTCAGCTTTGCCTGCGGGATAACGTTCCGCTTCACTTGTTTATGCTTGTGTGTGTTTGTGCGCATGTGTGCAGTTAAGTTGCCAACTGCATGTTCTCCTGCGCACTGTCATGCATAACCTTGGGAACTATCCTTCCTCTAAGCATCATGGGATGGACGGGGAATTATCCAATCAGCCGTTAGGGTCACCCCAGTCAAATGACTCTAGAGACTCGCTGCCTCCCACCCCCTACACCACCCTTTTCATCTCCTCTCTCCCCATCACATTAGTCATCGGTTCATACGCACATCCACGCAGAGTGTTTGATGTGTAAATGCGTGCCGAAGACACATACAGTATAACTAGGGCAATTAAAGTCGAGTGTAACTGACGTGTTACAGCTTAAATTAGACTCACCAAGAGCACAGCAGCAAGGGAGGAAGAAAGAAAGAGCAACGTGAAACAGAGTTGAGGATAAAGAAAAAAGAAGGAGTCTGTGGAGGACAAGACAGGTGACATTTAAGGGGAAAAGTGCAAACTTAAGCTCTTTTGCAGCATTAGCATCTGTGTTTCTGCCCAACTGAACACTCCTCCTGCCTGTAAGTGTGTGATTTAATAATTCAGGGTAAATTAACATAACCTAAACAAATTGTCCCAAAACCTGTTTCAAAACGAGTGCTATTTATAGGCATCGAAAAGTCTCAGTGGTTGGAAGACAGCTAAGCTTAAAGGCACAGCTCACCCCAAAGTTAAATATAGACGTTTTTCTTCTGGGCTGTAGTGCTCTTTATCTGTCCTGATCGTTTTGGTGTGTCGTGAATATAATGGAATTAAAGTTGTCTTGTAGCGCCAAAAGGGCCAAAAGACCCAGCAGCAGCATCCCTATTCAGAGATCATAACCTTATCAAATAAATTCAAAAATACTGTGAAGTTAGAACAATTTTTTTTAACAATCGAACCACAATCACAAAAGAAACGTTACTGTTCAGCTCAGGGGGATGTCATTAAAGTTTACATCCTATTTTCCTGTCATGAGGGTGACCTCTGTGAGCCGTGTAGTTTCGCAGGAGGCAATAGTTCCTTCATGGAACTGCACACGTCATGTCTGTTTTTGTGGGTGGAGGTGTGTGTGTGGTGGTGGGGGGATTCATGCTGTATTTTTTTATCTTTGACATGTTTTTCACGCGTCTCCCATTGCCGATGAACTCCGCCGCTGTCACTCCCTTCCCCGTTCCAGCCACAGTCAACAAATCGGCATTCACCCGGCACACGGTGTCATCCATATTGAGATTTTGAGGACTACATGGGAGCATGTTTGTGCTGCTTAAAAGCCTCTCTCTGTGGGCAAATGCATGCACAAACAGACAAAACCGCAGTACCATAAATAAAACATCAGGAAGCCGGGGTCAGAGCACACAGTCAGCCACAACACTGCACTCCTGGACCATTTAGGGTTAAGAGCTTTGCTCAAAGGCAACGTTCTTGAGGAGAAGGTTTGAACATATTGTTGCTCTTGTATTCCCTCTTTTCCAGTTGGTGACATCATGGTTAGTCTAATTTAAGGTCTGGCATGCCTGTTACATTTCTATATCACACAAGCTCTTTCTTGTATATATTATGAATGCCCATTTAGCCTACACATCTTGTGTGGATGCAGACACAAACACACAACCCTACTGAGAGAACAATATCTGAGAGAGTCCATAATGAGTACACGGCAGCCTCTTTCTGTCAAAACCATGCTCGGGATAAGGGCACAGATACACATCCAGTGGACAAGCCTAAGGGACAGAAGACACAGAAGAGCACACACATAGATATGCACACATCTGACACACACTCACAAGACAAATGAACTTCCAAAATTAGCAAGCAGAGTGGAGATGTGTTTCTTTTTCTACAGTATCTTTACCTTTTTATTATATTCGTGTGTACATGTGTATGTGCGTACGAGTGTGTTCATCACTCGATTGGTCCGGTAGGCCACTGTCTGACGCGACCGGGAGCAGCAATAATGAAAACACTGCTGAGGTTGCCTAACTGGCATAGCACTCCATCACACTGACTCATTGGGAACAGCAGCACACACACACATGCTCATGATCCATGCAGAAATATGCTGACATATACAGTCCCACACGTCACTTCATACTCTCTGCTCTTGGTGCCTTTTATGCCATCTGTCTTCTACATGCACGCACGGAGACACACATGCACACGTGCAAACACTCCTTTTCTCACCCGGAACAGAATGAGGACACACACAGCCACACAAAGCAACACATCTGGTTAGACCACAGCACTGCAGTTCCTGCTGCTGACGTACCACACACGCAAGGTCTGGATGCCTTGCTGAGCGCTCTGCAAGCAAACAGCCGTTAGATCTCCGTCAACTGTTGTTAAAACCATATTCACCTCTTTATCCAGCTTCAGGCTATTTTTGTTTCCATAAACTGTATTTTTAAGGAACACTCGAATGTTTCAAAAAACACTTATCGGCTTTCATGCCAAAAGTTACACGACACCATTAAAAGCGCTCCTTGTTTGTATGGTAAATATGAAGTTAAACCAATGAGAAGTCAGCTTAGTGTACACTGTAGGCAGGTGGGAACATCTCACTCAGCTTTATACCTAGTTAACAAAATCTGCCCGCCTACAGATCGGGATTATATTCTGAACTACTTATAGGAACTGCACCTGGCCAAGAAAAAGTACGGTGCAAAATATCCCATCTGGCCCTCCTTATAGTTATATTTTTTATGCATTAAACTTATTTGTTTTGTTTTTTAACATGTCAGTGTCAGCTGCTCTGTTTCCAGTCTTCATCTTTAGCCAAGCCAGTACTCTCCTGGCTTCGTCATCATAATTACTATAAGACTGAGTGGTATCGATCTCATCATCTATTGTTCTCATACTGTCAGTAAGCATACAGCACAGATTTCCATTTTCTTGGCAAACAGTTCTGGGAGACCGTTTATTCAACCTTAATCACATTTTTGTGCCCGTATTATTACTACCTCTAAATGTGAGCCTTATTCTTATTCTCCTCTTTCATCCCTTTCAGAGAAACTCTTGTGCAATAAGAGTGTGGCGTGCTGTCAATTTAATCTGGATGGGGTGACGTCTGCATGTCTGCCTCAGAGGGAGAGAAAGACAGAGGTGGAGTTAGGCAGAACTACGCAGCTGAACTTTTAATCCTCTTAGTGTCCTCAACTATCTATCTCTCATTCATCTGTCTTCTGTCTGTCTGCAACTAACCACTCTTCTACTTATTGTATCCATCTGCCTATTTCATGTAGCGCTAAATTACCTCTGAGGTTGAGATGAATACATTTCATTTTCTTTCTTGCTCTCTTTTGCTCGCTTCCTGCCTCATCCGTGACTCAGCCCCTCTTTCCTCCCTCCTTTATCCGGCTCCTCTATGTGCTCTTCCCTCTTTACCCTCTCCATCTCTTGGGCCCCCTGCAAGGTCGTTCCCAAGGACGGCCTGCTCCCAGCATCCCCTGCCTGATAGGCCGATAGGTATTAAAGGACCGCTTCCCCTGGCGGAGCACATGGCTCAACTACAGCTCTGCTATAACGCTGTCATCATTCCCATCACTCCCGAGGCTGTTTACTGTACTTCCTTCTTGCACATACACACACGTGCCAGCTCACACGCATCAGTGAATCCAAAGGCACAGCTAACACAAGATGCTGACAGTATATTATGCTCGCATTCATACGCTAGCCGGATTCTTAAATCAGGTGGGGGCTGCTTGCTACTCCACACGACAGGCCACTTATCAGAGTGACAAAGGATGCATGCCTGCAAATACACCGATGCACACAGGCAATGAAAGAAAAGTACTTGACCCATGCTGACAGATAGCCAGCACTGTCTGAACTAAGCAAACCTTTTCCTTTACTATAACCTAGTGTGACACAATACAAGCGCAGCAGACCTGAAAAATACAAAGCGAACAGCTTTAAAGCAGCTTGAGCGGTGAGACAGTCAGCAATTTGGCCTCCATGGACGACAAATTCGGTCTAATGTGCTGTCTGGAATAGAAAGAGGATAAAAAATCTAAATTATTACAGTTGAGCTGTGAAGGATTCCTAAAAAATGACTGCACCACTCATCTGCTAATCTGCTGAATAATCATAGTTTTTAAAAGCCATTTTTAAAAGTGGTGACCTCATTTATGAGCCAAATTGACACTTTGTGGCATTAAATACAGAAGTCCTGTGCTTTGTTATATCTCATTCAAAAAACAAAAATTGATATCAGAACCTGGCCGACCATAGAAAGCTTGGCAAGTCAAAGCAGTCTCCTGGAGAGTAGAGGATAAACAGCACTGATGGTAAATTTCAATGCCAAACTATTGGCAGTCTCCAGAGTTCCCACATTTGTTTGGGGCAGGATCATTATTATGTGTGACAGATGCTGGGAATATAGGGAATGACTCCATAAATCCAATTTAGATTTTTAGCCTGTTTGGACTTCTTCTTTGAAATTACACCAGTTTTTTATTTCATTCTATTGTGTCACATAGTCAATGAAAACACTTCACAGTGTGCGCGTTTTGTCTCATCAGTCAAGAGAATATTTTCCCAAAAGTCTTGGAGATTATTGAGAAGTTTTCTGGCAAATGTCAAACAGTTTTTGTCTAGTTTCTTTCTTGTTGTTGAAACATGAACTCTCACCTTAACTAAGGCAAGTGAGGCCTGGAGGTCTTTAGATGTTGTTCTGGGTTCTTTGTGACTTCCTGGGTGAGTCATCAGTGCGCTCTTGGAGTGACTCCTGGGAAGGTTCACTACTGTCCCAAGTTTTCTCCATTTGTGGATTATAGTTCACGAGATTCCCTTTAGAAATGACTTTGTAACCTTCTCAAGACAGATAGATATCAGTGACACTACATCAAAGCAGTATGTATTGCTTTTTGAGATCTGTTAGCTTACTTCATTTTGTCAGACAGCTTCTATCTAAGGGATTTCTTGATTCAACATGTCTGGGAGTAAACATGCCTGGGTGTGGCTAGTGAGTTTAGTTTCATTAGCCAAACCCAGGCTTGATATGAACTCAGCTTTTCAAAAAAATGTGGTTAATAACAATTAATCCATGATTTAACAGGAGGGACAATTACTTTGGACCAGTTTCCTCTTTCGAGGTTTCATGTTTTAAGTTAATTCTGATTAAGATAAGGTGAGGGGCTCCCTTTTGTAACTTAATATTTACCTTAGAAAGCCAGCGTTGTATCAGCCTTTTCAATCAACTCAACAGTAAATAGTTTTTCTCAAAACTGCAAATCCACAAATGTGTTTTACACATCTATGAGGATGTTTTAACTCCATCAGGCCTTTCTCTTTACCACTCATACAGTTTAGGGCGTCTGGATCTTATCCAGGCTGAGATGTACATTGGTAAACCCTGTGAAGGTTGCCAGCCGGAGACAGACAACAGACAACAGTGATAACCACTGCACCAGCATGGTGGCTGTCACATAATTGATACCATCATCAGCACAAGTTTCACATTATGTTTCTTAACTACTGCTGCTTGGGATTGAATTAATTATGAATGTGCGCAGGCTGCACACTGTCAACATATTACTCAGTCTGCTATTAATTTTGTTGATCGCTTTATCACATTCTTAAGTTTCATTATGGTATGCAGAAGAGTTTAGTAAAATCATGGCAATCATAGTAAAATCACTTGCTTTTAAAAAATAAAATCAGGATTTTACTGTGAGACATGAGTTTTAAAAGGAAACAAAGTAACAATTCATTAAAAAAAAAAAACTTTACTGACTAACCTTGAGAATTTTTTGAATGTGTATTCTTTGGTTGAGGATATCCAGTGAAAACAAACACCATGGACTTTATTTATTTCTAAAATTATCTTCCAAAATGCCAGTAACGTCTATTTAACTTTTGGCTAAAACATGAAAGAACTCCAAGGCACTCTCTCTTCAGATAAAACTGAAAGGCCTATCCCTGAAAACACTGGATATTTTCTAGTTATCTGCCATAAATTGTTAGCTTCCCTTCTATGACGAGAGTGGAATATTCCACCAGTGAAGCTCCACCAATAGGAGGAGTCTTAAACCTGGACAGACGCGGGAGATCGACACCAAGTCAGAAACAGTCGCCACATTCAATCGAAATCAAACAAGATAACACAAAGAACCATCAGTCATACACATGAATGCGTCTTTTAAGTCAAATAAGGTTTATAGAAAAGGAGTAAAAATCTAAGTCCTCAGTTAAGCTGGAGTGTTTAGTGGCCTGTCATTATAAATCCAAAAAGCTTCCCTTTGGTATTTAACCTTTGTTTAACCAGGCAGGTCATTTAAAGAAACCTTGCACTCACTTCCAGCCGCATATTTTTTCTTTTGTCTGTATTGCAGGAGCTTAACCCACACTTCAAAATAATCCTTGTTTTTCCAATACATTGCTTTAGTGTGTTCCCTCAGTTCATCAAAGTCCGAAACAAGCTTTTTTAACTTGAGCCAAAATAAAGAAAAGAAAAAACACAAGGCAGCCCAGGCTTCAAGCCAACTTTCTTCTGATTTCTCGACCCTTGAGTTGTCTGCCTGACACATAAAGACACTATCACCCCTCTTTGAGACTGTACAGGCCCAAAGGCAGAAAATGTGGCATAACATGTTAAATTACAGCAACTATACAATCACTGCCTGTTTATTAGGTGCACTTTTTCAACTGCTTGTTGATGCAGATATCTAAGTAGCCAATCGCATGGCAGTAACTCAGTACAATAAGCCACATATACATGATCAAGATGATGTGCAGAAGTTCAAACTTAGCATCTATGTGCTGTTGAATGTGGAAGAAAGGTGATTTAAATGACTTTGAATGGGGAATGGTGGTTAGTGCCAGACAGGCTGGCCTGAGTATTTTAGAAACCGCTGATCTATTGAGATATTTCAATACAACCATCTCTGCAGTTTACAGAGAAAGGCCTGAAAAAGAGAAAATGAGTGAGTGAGTGAGTGAGTGAGTGAGTGAGTGAGTGAGTGAGTGAGTGAAGATGACTTGTTGATGGCTAGCTGCAGGAGGAGCTAAAAGGGAGGCACCAGTAACTCAAATAACCACTCTGTACAACCGAAGTATGCAGAAGACATTTCTGAATGCACAACATGTATCGATCCTTATAGCAGATGGCCTGCAGCAGCAGAAGACTACACTGGGTGCTGCTCCTCTCAGCTAAGAACAGGAAACAGAAGCTACAATTCACACAAGTTCATGAAAATTGGATAACAGAAGACTGTAAAAACTGCTATTGACAGAACTAAAAACAAGACATTCATAATCTACCAACTGCACAACCATCATGTCAGAATAGGACCAAACAAAGAACTATATTGAGACACCATTGCAAAACAATCACATATAGTTTTGCAGTCAATTTTAAAGCGCGTTGTACCTCAGACTAGCTCTGCCCAGATCAGTGTCTATATGCAATATGTGCAATGCCTAATAA
Source organism: Rhamphochromis sp. 'chilingali' (assembly GCF_963969265.1). Classification (NCBI taxonomy): domain Eukaryota; kingdom Metazoa; phylum Chordata; class Actinopteri; order Cichliformes; family Cichlidae; genus Rhamphochromis; species Rhamphochromis sp. 'chilingali'. The sequence goes on from NC_137938.1 coordinate 25,564,310, forward strand.
TATACCATTGGAAGTAATGATGGGGGAGAACCTCTGTAATCAAGTGCATTGTAGGCGTTGCTTAAGAAAATACAACTTTAATTGATGTGAAAAGCCTATTTTGACGTCTTTTTTGAGTGAGAAAGAGCAGCGTTGCTGCAATGCTTTAACAGTGGGAAATGAGGTAATGGGCATTTATGGTCTTAATGGAACTTTAAGTGTGCTTTAAGTGCACACTGAGAATAAATACCTAATAGTAGGCCGTTACATAAAACGGAAAACAAGTGGATGGATGTTTAATGTCTAATGGCCTTGCACACTGAGACTTTGAAAGCACATTAAGTGCATTTTACTTTCATTCACAGTTCTTTTACTCATTTGTGTTTGTAAAAAAAATATAACAGAGAAACCCCTGAGCTGAGTACAAAGAAATGAGCAGCTGATAAACTTTGTGCGAAAATGCATTAACCAAAACCACAAAAATGGATTTCAACAATCTGTTCAATTTAATAAAAATGAATTTAAGTTGCAGATGAACTGAAACCACTAAGAGCATGACATTATTAATGGCTTTTTTGCAGATATTACTGTGACTGGTTTGTGAGAGGTATTTTAAGTTATGGCAAAAGTAGCAAAAAAAATGGTGGTGAATAGGATGCAGAAAGGCTTTGATGTAGTGGCTGTGGTGCTGAAAGGACAGCTACCGGACGAGGCGGAGGAGTCAGGAAGGAGGGAGGAGAGGAGGAGAGGAAATGCTTTAGAACCAGATGTACAGACAGAAGGAGAGAGGAGGTGACTGAAAAAGATTTACTTGATATAATTTGAACAGTAGGAAGATGAAGTCGTGTTTAAATTTGGCTGATTATCAAATAAATTGGTGAATAACTTCAATATACTGTAAAAGTATATGGGTCTACTGAAAGCACCAGTTTTTTTCCTTTCTTGAAAAATCCTTCCTCTGTCTTTGTTTTCTAAATTGTATTCTGATACTGGCAGACAGTCTAATAGCACATAGCAGGATAGGCACAGACATAATTAAAAACCTGATAAATAGCTGGGCGTCTGAGGTCTGGCCACTGAACATGCTGCTTTGCTGGCATAGATGCCTGGAGCAGTTACTGTCATCACTGACACCTTTGCTTTTCCTGCTATTCAAAGTCGCAGGTTTGCAGGTTCAGTCTATTACAAAAGGTTTGCATCTTTTAATATTGGACACTGTGCTTTGATGCAACGCCATTTTTAGCTTCTGTCTCTTTAAGTTCCTCCTACGCATTTGTGCTCAGTTGTGCAGCCAATAGCAGGATCGGATTTTGGCATTTTAGCCTTTATTGTATAAAGAATAATATAGCGAGTAAATAGGATAGTGGGCTGGATTGGCACACAAGAAACACCCTGAGGGCGACTGGATCCTGCCCCTGTAGTAACTTCTTGGCATATGGGTCACCTGCTCAGCCAGGTGAGTTGTAGCATAACAGGACAATTGACGTGTAATGTTCGAAGCTGAAACAGATTCAGAGTACGGAGTAAACAGTCGGGAAATAATGACAGAGTTTGAGCCAGCTAGCTGTATGTGGATTTAGTTGAATCAAACTTTACTATTTAACACACTACCATAAATGGTATAAGAGGGCATTAAGGTGGTGCATTGCATAGTGATGGAGATAGGTATCGAAAGAAAAGGCTGGCTTCCAAACAGGGCGTTTATTACTTCCCTTAATTAGACGTCCTGTAGCACTTTGTGGACATGCACAGACTGTGCTTAATTATGACTCTGTCTTTTATCATTCAGTGAAATATGTAAAATCACTTATAGTAAATAACAGGGACAGTTAGCATAGCTCAATTAAATAGCTCCCTGAGGCACCACCAGCTGCAGAAAGAGGTAAGACATGATCCTCCTCACTGACTCTTAACGAGTTCCCAATATTTCTAATTTCCAACTCTACAACTATTGGACTATCATATAGTTCACAGTTCAAAATATTTGTTATTTCTTTTATACAGGGCTTTGACACAGACCCTCCACCAAGTTCCTTTTCCTTTAATACCCCCCTTCTCCCCATTCAAGTAAAATGTCTTCTGATTGGCTGCTTCTGGAAGATTTGCAGCTAGGAGGGGCCTCTGTGCTCACAGCCAGAGCTCTTTACCTAAGATTAGGCATATAACCTGCTCGCTGACATCATACAAATCTAATTGTAGAAAAAACTGAGCATTTAAACAGTCTGAAGCTTGAGCTTTTCTCTGATAGTTATTACCTGTATATATGCTGAGCTCATAATTTCAAACTTTGACCTTGTTTAATATGAACATCCACCTTTCTAACAATATATATGACAGAATCTAAGTAAAAGCATTATAGATAATATATGTCTGCTGCTGATATCCAGTGTGCCTTCTGCATTGTTACAAAAACTGCTTACACTGTACTAAACCGCTGATACTGAGAGGACAGGAGAACATGCAGACTGAGAGGACTGTAGGAGGACACACTGCAGGGGGCTGACTCTCACATAACCTGACTTTTTAAAGCTTTTTCCAACCCCGTGATTCATTTGCTCATGCTGCTGAGTAGGAATCACGTATGAGTAACCAGGTTACTGACGTTCCCTGCAAACATTATGATATGATCCACATAACTTAAAATCTAGCTGTATGTGTGCAGTTGTGTCCTCTGCTTGGGTCATCTGGGTGTCATTGAGCCAGAAGGTTTAACAAAAGAAAGCCTCTAATAAGGAACAATGACCTACACCCTGTGATGTCACTGACATGGCAATCTAACAAACAAGACATTTTGATATTACTGGCCTGCCAGTTTTAAATCCCAGTGTTTGCTAAACAATGGCAGAGTTAAGGTGCTTGGGTTTCCTCGAGTTGCACAAACAGATGTGTCTGTAAGAGGTTATGATATTCACAATAATGGAATCCAAGTTTTACAAAATGCTTGTATTTGTTCCTTTCAGCTTTTTGTGGGAGTCTTACTTTTGAACATCCCCAAAACAAGTGGGCTGAGCTCCCACTACCACAAAAGTGAAAACTTATTCATAAGTATTAATTATTCCTAACACAGACTGATTCAGGACTCTAAAGTTTCGAGATCTGCCCCTGATAAATATAATACAGCTGTGAGCAGGTAGAGGGCCTTTAACATGAGTGAGGGTGACATGTAAAACTAGCAGAGGTGGGACCAAGTCATTGTTTTGCAAGTCTCAAGTAAGTCTCAAGTCTTTATCCTCAAGTCTCAAGTCAAGTCTCAAGTAATGTCAGGCAAGTCAGAGTCGAGTCTCAAGTCACTGGTGTAAAAGTCCGAGTAAAGTCACAAGTCTGAAATTTTGAATTTCAAGTCCTTTCGAGTCTTTTAAAAAAAAAAACACGAAAAAAGCATGTTGCAGTTATGCTAAATGTAAATATTAGACCATGTAATTTTTAAATCTGTGTTTTTCTCAACACATGACAAAATAGTGAACTTAGAAAATATACACAAATTGTGAAATTGTACCTCTTTAAAATGCAGCTCAATTAAACCTAGCTCCAAGAATAATTTTCACCGACAGTTCTGAGATAAGCTGCATGTTATTCTTGGATGCGGTTTTAGGACCGGCTTTAAAATCGCATGACAAAAATATCATACACATTAAAAAAAAACTGTATCACCAACATAGCCTGGACAACATTTGCTAGTCAGATGAAGTCAGCTATCTCATCGTAGCATATTTATATGCATATTTATAATCATACGGTTCTTGGAGTGAGTGCATACACTCATGAAGTTTAGTAACTTCCGGTCACTGCAACAAGCCCAGGTACAGTTTACCGCCGGATGGGTGCAGGACCTTGAAATGCACCGTGTAGAACGAAAGACCATCGTACGAACAAAGGTAAGTTTACCAGTCTCACAAATCGTCTTCATAAATACACATTCGTTAACCGTTTATTAATATAACCTTTGAGCTCAACGGTAATTAATTAGCAGTGGAAATAATTTCTGGTTCATTACAGAAATGTAGCAGTGACAATAATATTGTATGCTGTAATCGTACTGGACAATTAGTGATACAAAAAAACTGTTTTATCCTGTGAATAAAAGTATATGTTTTTGTCAATGTACCATAATAACAGAAGCGAAACGCAATATTGTGTCAGGACAATTCACTATTTATGCACAATAAATAAAGGAGCATAGCGCGACAATTTCTGTTCAGCGCCAGACTTGCTTGTAACCTATATCACCAATTATGTTATGAAAATGACGCATTAACTACAACAGCAGACTGACCTTTGTGTAAATGCTTGGAGCAGACTAACCTGTGAGCTGGAGTGTTCTGGGACGTTATATTTGGTCTTTGAATGGCTGCAATCCAGTCGCCTCTTTGTTACTTCGGAAACATGGCTTGAACAATTTCTCTTCAACGACGTAATCCGATAACAACCGATCTCTTTACCCGTCGGCTTCCCGTGGCTGTCATGCGACCGGCTATTGCAGTCAATAATACAACAGCTTCTTGACATTTTTGTGTTTCTTTTTATCGCTGTATAACTGATTTTAATTGAAAGCCTGCGCGCGCTAGTACCTCTTGCCACGAGTTCCCAGAATCCTTTGCGGTTCTATCCGTGAATGACGTCACATTTTCAATCTCTATATAATATGCATGTTAAATTTTATATTTGGGGTAAAATATCAAGTCTTTTCAAGTAAACCGGTTCAAGTCCAATTCAAGTCCCAAGTCATTGGTGTAAAAGTCCAAGTCAAGTCACAAGTCTTAGAACATTTTTTCAAGTCAAGTCTAAAGTCATAAAATTAATGACTCGAGTCTGACTCGAGTCCAAGTCATGTGACTCGAGTCCACACCTCTGAAAACTAGACCATTCAGTTTCAGGAAAAACCACTTTGGACTGCTGTGATTGCGAAACCTGGTCTGTGGCATGCTGCTAAAAAGTCAGTTAAGAAGCAGTTAAAGTTTTCATGGTAATAAAACCTGTCAAAATTTCTCTGAAATGGGCTCAGCACTCCTCTCGCAAAATGGCTTTTAAAGGTCAAACCGTAATTCGTGTTTACATGAAAGACGACATCTGACGACCTCCCCTGGACCCTTAATGGATGTTTTTTGTAAACCATTCATAAAATAATTAAAAATGGTACAACATATGTCAAAACACTACAGAACACCACCGAGCCGATCATTTTGGTTTTTGAGCAGTGCAGGACTAGTTAGGTGCAAAGGTTTCTTTTCTTTGGTTTTATTTCAATAGAGAAAAACATATAGTAGGATTTCTTGCTTTGCAACAACCCCACCAATAATCACCAGGGGTTTCCTTATCATTGTAAAATGTTTATTCTCTTAGGTTTATAAAACCCTGAAAACCTTTGTGCTTGCCAAAGCAAGTTGTTAGATTTATACTCTGAAATAAATGCTTTTATGTAAAGGCAGCAGTCGTACATAGATTGAGAGGGTGAATAAAGATAAATCACTCTCTTTCTGTTTATTGTCTGTCAAACAAAACTACTCTCCATCATTTTCACAGATTTCTGTTTTCTAATCTGCTTTTCTTGTGTTCTGTATCCAATTTATGATACGTCTTCTGTCCTTCCCCTCAGTGCAGCTGTATGATAACCACAGCTTCACTGCCAGTCCTGTATCAATCCATCCACACTAAATCCCAGAGGAATTTTCCACCACCCACCTGGCTCTGTTCTCCTTCATCCATGTCTTATTTCCCTGCATTCTTTCTCACGCTTTCTTTCTGTCATACTCCTTAAGCCCATCAGCCTTTCTATCATTTATCCTCCTGCCATCTCCTTCCTGCTCCTCTCCGTCTTTCTCTCTCTCCCCCCTCTCACTTCTCTCTGCGTCTCCTCTTTTCCTCCCTTCTCCCTGTTCTGGACACTGTGAGTGGAACACAGATTATGTCAGACATTTATAAAACCGGATTAGCTAGGATCACCTTCACACATGCACACACGCACGCAAAAACAGATGACTTCGTACACCCCCACTCAAACCCTAATTTTAGCTATCCATAGATACACTGCAATGCCAAAAGTATGCGGACACAGCTGTTTACATAATTACTAGCAACGTATGCTGCACTTCTGGTCCTTTTCTGCAGTTATCTGAACTAAATCTCCCTCCAGGTCCAATGAGGATGCCTACCAATACAAAGGAAGGGTCAATAACGTGCTTGCACAGAGCAATGACACTAACCCTGTCCGACACCTCTGGGATGACCTGGAATACTGACAGCTAGCCAAGTCTTATTGCCCAGATACACTACTTGTCCTCACAAGCCCCTCTGTTGCTGAACAGGAGCAAATTCCTGCAGCCACGTTTCAAAATCTTGTGAAAAAGATGAGTAAAAAATGCAGTAGAAGCAATAATGCCTTTTAATTATTTTCTATTCTGTGTGGACATAGTGTTTTAATGCAAGCATTTTGCCATTAGGTATGTTGAAACTAACAAATACTGCATCCATACATACATATGCTATTTCCGTCTGATCCATGCAGTTTTTCCCCACATGGCCTCCACACGCACGACCTATGACTGCAAAACCCCATGATATACACCATTCACCTACAAAGCCTCTGACGTCATATTGTCCAAAATAACTGACTATGCACTCGTGACACAAGCACATGGCACTTGAAGCCATGCAACTCTACTTCATTACTTCATGTGAATAAGTCAGACGCAGCAACGCGAGCAGAATCCACAGAATCGGTAAGAATAAAAATATGAGCCAGCTTTCTCTCTGTGCCATCTCTCGCTTTCCTTCTCTCTCTTATTCTTTTCTCCCTGCATCCCCCATCCTCCCTCACTCAACCCTCAATTTCTGACTCAGCAGAACAAGACAGATACAAGGTCATCTGACTGCTGTTGCTGTGGAGCACTCGATTTGGGGGGATTCTTCCCTCCCCCCTCTTTCTTGTACTGCAAGGCGGGTAAACGTTGGGAGGTAGAGAGGCTGAAAGGAGGGAGAAACATCAAGGCACGACAGAGGTTATGGAAGGGTACAGCTGGCAGCCATTTTAATTCAAATGAAAAGAACCTTATTAGCAGCAACCACACTGACAATGTCACCCTCACTGGCAGCACTGAGTGCTTCAGGATCAAATTATTAAGCCTAGCTGTGCATTGCATATATGGGCTACATATCTATTTATTTGATGCAAGGATTTTGTAAAGCTGAAAGCAACAGAAGCTGTTGAGATAAGGGTAAAAATAATAAAGATGTTCTGCATAAAATATCTACATGTACAATGTGGTTGCAGAGTGAAAACTGACAGTCAGATTTAATCAAGACTGCTCCCCATCCATGAAACCCCTGAGGTTTATAAGCATATGTTATTACTGGCTGGATACTAAACTGCATTAGTGTTGTGCATTTCTTATATATCTCGTATAGATTATCAAATCACATTGCTAAACTGCTCAAGCTTTACGGACATATCTTTAGATGGATACTATTAAAACCCGATTCTTCATGAAACCACAATAGAAATGTTTGGGGGGAAAAATACAAACAGAACATTCCTAACAAAAGACAGCTTGTACAGTTGAGTATATCTTGTAATAAAGGATTAGATAAAGAGAAAACATGATGCTCTGGAGCCTTCTCTTCCACCAAACCAGCTGAACACAGAGAAGGTCAAAATCTTAGAATTTTCCACCACAGTGACAGAAAAAGCAGGTTAGGTTAGGTGTGCATATTCATGTTACTTTTCATAGTGCCGGCACTGACTTTAGGGTGAGCATCCCACAGGCAGAAGAGTGGGTGGTAAAAGGTCAACAGCCAACATTTATCTGGATTTACACAGAAGCCTGTTATTAATACAGACGGGGCAAAATGTTCTTTGAAATCAGATCTTAGACAAGCAGTGATGGAAAAACAAAGTGTCAACGTTTAACATCTTGTTAGTGTTGTATGAGTGGGATTTACCAGAATGTGCATTTGAAGCTTTACCCCGTCCATCTGGTTGTTCGGGAAGGTTATGAAAACACCAAGCATCCACAAACAAAATGATTACTCACTGCTAATTGCATCTCATTGCGTCTTTACTGATTCATACTTCCCATATCAGATTAAATAATAAAAAATAAAAATGCAATGTGCACCATAACATCTTGTTTTAATAAAGCATCACGGCTGACTGACCTCCAACTCTGAGCTAACCTCATTCTGATGCTCTGGGGCTTCACGGGGCTGAGTGGTCATCGTCTGGACCCACAGCAAGAAACCCAGTGAGGCATGACAGCAATCTGCTGCAGGGACAGCACGCGTGACTCCCAGCTTTCCCTTGCAAATCAGGCATCGCTGTGCATGCATGCATAGTATATATGTGTGTGTGTAACTTAGCAACTCTGCATGTGTGCTTCCACTGCAGCATCACGCCTTCATTCCAAAGCACGAAGAGGAAAAGAAAAATGTACGACCAAAACCATCAATGATAACTCACTGCTACACACGTGCCAGCTGCCTGTCATTTTTGCATGTCCTCTGTTTGTCTCTCTTTCATGCTCTCTGTCTTTGAACTCTCTGGCACCGTTACAGAAAGCAAAACTCATCCCAGCCTGTCCATCTTTCTGCCTGACCAGTGTTTAATGAATGCAGTCTAATTTGTTAGACTATCTCATTAATCTGAGTGTGTATCCTTGCAGAACCGGTCAATCCTGTGTGTAGGATTGACAGCTAATCTCATAAATGTCAAGTAAAGTGAGCCTTCCGAAAATTATTGTAGTGCTTAAACAATCCAAGTTGTATTTCTTTTTTACTTCCATTAAGATTCATCTAGTTTCATCCTTTTTTACTTTCCTTTTTTTAAATTTTGTTTTGTTTTTTGCTTAGAATAAGTCTCCCCGTTGGGTGAGATGCTGACTCTGCATTGTCAGAACTGTACACCTGCTGATGGAGCCAGTCAGGTTGCAGGCTGCTTTCTGCAGCTGACCATGCATCCCGATATGCAGTGACAGACTAATGACTGAACTGTGGCTCGTGACTTCACCCTCATTCTTTCTATCTGAATTTCACACACTTTGGATGTCCTGCTCTCTTTTCTCTGGCTGCTGTGCCCGGGCCCACTACTGAGGAATGGATGTGCACAACATGCTCATGATAGGACCAACACAACATCCAGGTGCTTGCTTTATACATGCAATAACCTACTGCACAAAAAAACCCACTATTTTATGGGACAGCAATACATTACACGATGAACAAACACAATCACGACAACTAGAATCTAACCTTGTGCGTCCATTTATACAAAATTTCAGGATAGAGACTCGCGATGCTGCTGGCTGCAAGCCTCGGAATTCTGCATTAAAGCAGGAGGGGCAGAATTATATAGTTCTATTGGCTGGCTTGTGGAGTAGGATAAATACCACTGGTCGGAGGCGCTCAGAATTATCATTGGCCAGCTCTGTCAGTTCTCGATTCACTGATTCGCTTCTTTCACCGGCGGAGTGATGTCGGCAGAAATGGGGAGGGAGGTGGTACTTGTGGCCACAAGTATCAGAGAGCAAAGGGAGGAAGCGGTTCCCCGCGTGATGCTCCGCTTGAGACTGCAGAATTTCATTTGAAAGACGTCCCACAAGGGGAAACTGCAGCCTAACCTCGCCGAAGGTTTGAGAGACAGTTTATTTAAACCAAAGACAATTCTTCTGTCAGACTTAGGCTATAGATAACTTGTCTGACGTCGTTTACCTGTGTTTTTTTCCACTATGCAACACAAAACAACTGAGCATATCTTCTTTTGCTTTTCAAGGCAAGGCATTTTGATATAGTTCAACGTGAGGGGCTGACACCTCTCAAGCCGTGCATCACCTGAGAGGAAAAGAGTGACTGCGTCAACATGGGGGTAAGAACCGGCGATTCCAACTTTTTTACTGCGTTGTAGCCCACCTGAAGTGGCCTGAAAAGTGAGAGGTAGCCTAAAGCCTAAAGAAAAGCTGTCAAACTGAGGCGTGATGTCATTTTTGTTCTTAATGGAAATCCCGTTTGTCTGAGTGACATTGACTCTAATGCGGAACTGTGTTTTACGCCGGTCTAGACTGCGACAAATTGATGTAGCCACGAGCTCTTATCTAGTGCAGTAGTGGAAACGAGCTTCTTTTGGACTGTTCACTTTCATTCGACTTGGATCAGTTATTATTTCTGGCTCGTGTGGGCTAATTTGTACTGGGATTCTCATTAATTGCTGCCCCCGTGATGAAATGTTTAGAAACGAATGCCAAAGTCTTATATCTAAGTACTGTAGGTCTGTGATGTTTCCAGCTTGTCGGTGTGTCAGATGTGTAGGCTCTTTTAAGTCGTATAGGCCTTACTTTGACCATAACCTTGCCAGCCATGATAGGCCTAATCGGTTTATTCTTCCTGTATGCTCCTGTGTGTTAGAGGAGGAGCACGTGTTAAGGTTATTCCCCTCCCCATCATTAAGCTGCAGTTTAAAAATAATACTGAGTTTTGCCACATTTTCGGCAGACTTGCATGCACTTTCTTTATGATTAAAGACCGCAGTGCATTATGACCTCCTTCATGCCCTCGCTGCCCACCCCCACCCACCTCCACCCACCTCCACCTTCCTCCTGCCCTCTGCTGCGTTAAACCCCGCTGGCATCCCCCCCTTCTGCGGTCATCTGTTTGCGCGCAAGCGAAGCAACTGTCCGGTGAGGATGATGAGCACGCCGCGTACTTACACTGGACGCTATCAGCTGAGGAGTCCATCCTCGGCACCCTCGCTGACCCGTGCGTCATAATGCGGTTACCACGAATAAGCGCTTCACCAGCTTAGGCTATTTCCCCTTTAATTTGTGACATAACAGGGACTCGATAATCGCCAGCAGTGACTACATTTACACACATCACAGATTAAAGAAACGACGACTCCAGCCGGCTACACGAGGAGAATGACAATAATGACAATAAGGTTCGTCAGTGTGACTTTAGAGGGCTCTCTTCTACTGCGCGCATCCATTAAGCTATTAAACGCATTTGAGCTGTTTCCGGGTATATGGATAAACTTATCACTCGTGTAAATTGACCAGTATGGAGTCTGGTGGAAAAATACAAGGTAAAGTCAAGATGCGGCTGGTGGTGTGAGTTATTGCGCAATTCGGCTCCATCGCCTCGCCATGAAAGAGTAGTAATATTTAACCCCTGTGCACCGACTGAGCGATGCGGTGGCATGACGCTGCAGTAGGAAGACCATGCGGAGCTGAGACATTTCCAGCTCTGCGGAGGCAGTGCAAGCCGGTTTCATTACAGTGAGACCAGCTAATGTTGCCCTGCAAAGCCTGACATTTCTGCGCCAACAGAGAGGTTCAGTGTGTTGGATTCCGGGGAGGTAGAAGAGAGCCTCCGGTCCATGTCAGTGTCTTCTTATAGATGTGGAAGCTATAGTGGGCACTGCGTCAAAAGGGATGGGAGTGCAAAAAAAAAAAAGTGCTTACGCATGTGCTGCTGCTGCTGCTGCTGCTGCTGCTGCTGTGTGGAAGTTCACTGAAGCAGTGAGAGAGGGACGTTGAGTGGAAATGGACTGTCATTTCAGAGGATGTCCTGTCTCCTCGGAGACTGCTGTTATAGAACAGATCAATAAGGAATATGAGCTTCCCTTCTGATGTCTTAAATCATAAAGAAAGTATATGCAAGCCTGCCGAATGTGTTTGCGCTTAAGGCGCTGAGGTTACCCTAAATGGAAAAGATGGATGGATAATGGAATAGAGCTGTGTATGGAAAAGTGTCATCACTTGTGCTGATGTACAGCACTGACTTGTCCCTCTTTCCGTCTGAGGATTTCGCACTAGCGCACTGTCCTATAGCATTGCCAGCTGTCCTTTCCCAAGGCCGCAGGGGGCACCGCTTGCGACGTTCCTTCTGCTTCAAACCGGGGGCGGGGCCTCTGGTGTGGAAATTCCCTGTAAAAGGCTGTGATAGGCTGGCACGAGCAGCCACGCAGAAAGGACCCGGTTAACAAGAGAGAATAGAGCAACCAACCGGCACGTTTTGTCAGACACAGAGATATACGTTCTAAATTTGGAGGACAATCTCTAAGGAAAGAGCATGATGTAACGCACACATAGGTCACCTTCTCATCTTTCTCACTGTCCTTTCTGCATTGATGCAGTTACTGAGGATGAGTCCATGGGAGGAATGTAAAGTGAGATGTCGAGGAAGGGCTGCACACATGCAACATCTGCAGCTGTTTATCTTCAAACTCATGACACAAAGGAAGGGAATGTGCCACTGCTGAGAGAACAACGGGTACAGAGAGAAAGGAAAGACAGATTAGTGGTGGTTGGTTTGCAGGAGTAGTGAGAGAAAGAGAGAGGGATTTAGAACGAAGGAGGTGGCATATGTTGAGGGGAGGGGTGGTTGGATGTATATCCTGTTACAGGATAATCACCTGAGGCTCACAATACCGCAGCTCATGTTTCCTCTTTCTGTGCCTGGTCATTTTGGTTAACCGGGAGAGCAGAGAGAAATGGGATGAGGAGAGGAAGGATGTACTTGGGTCGAAGCATAATAGGTCTTAATAATTTTTGTTTTCATGATTGAACAGTTAGTGTTGAGGTGAAGAGGTAGGGATGTAGGGATTGTCTTTAAACCCCAGTAAGGAAAAAAGAAATTAAGGTGATTTAGCAGCAGAAAGGATTTTTAAGAAAGGCCATAATGGCTGATGGTGATGGGTGTGTCTGTGCTGCTGTTAGTGCAGTGTGGCTGAGGAGAAGCTCCTGATAAAGATAAGTCCCCTCAAAGACTGGATTCATTCATTACCTTATGATATAAAGGCTTTCAAACTGGTACCAGAGAAGTGTGCGCTGCTATAGAAAAGAAGTTGGAAGGTGTAACAGAAAGTAATTCAGGAGTTGGATATGTGTGTCCGCTGCAGAAGCCCAGCCCTCAGTTTGGTGCAGAGTGCTGCACATCCCTCCCCATTGCACCTGCTGCCTGATGCAGATAGGCTGCACTGAACCACAGCTGATGTGTCCTGCACGTTGCAAGAGCCAATAAAAAAGCATAAAAGATCTAATGAAACACAAGTTTATCATAGACCTGTGGCCCAGAGGTCAGTTAAGGTCAGTATGGTGATTCTTTGAAATGGACCTCCACTGCTCGCGTCAAGCCACTTGGATCAATAGACGTCCTTTGTAATCAAAGCAATTTTTTTAGTGAGAGTGCTGCTTGAGGATAGATTTCTGTAGTGCCTCAGCAACACCCCTAGAGTTAGCCTCCCTGCTAGCTTAAAACTAATAAGACTAGACTTGAGCTGCGAGCTCGTGTAATTCTAATAAAATGTAAAGGTCAGTGCTGTCTCCTTTCTACATTACTTGTAGAACAAAATTACAGTAGACGGACAGAGTGATTGATGTGGCCAACAGTTCTGCAACATTAACGTGCTGATGGTCTCCCATAAAGAGACCGAGTCAGGAGGGTTAGGTTGCCTGACTACGGCAACATGACTAATTCAGGGTGTTGTCGTGGAGATGTGTGTGTCCCTTTGTGAATACACTAAAGGAGAACATGTAACACTGGGCAGCCACAGTGGACAAAGGCTTATCACAGACCCAAAAGAGGTCATTAGCTCTCTGTTTGTTACGATTTAAGCTGCAGCACTCTGCAAGGAAATTAATTTTTTTCTTTTCTGTAAATTTATCTTGACTGTTAAATTGTGCATTTTCCATTCGTTCCTGCATCTGATAGACTTTACATGAGGGACCCTGCATGTTTTAATGGGATATGTTAATAGGTATTTGGTAGTTTTGCAGTCAGCAGCTGGTGCGTGTAGATGTGAGATCATTAACATCTGCATATCTCAGTGTGACCTCTTGCCTGATAGTTGAGGTGCCCTCTCTCACACTGTGGCACGATGCCATGTTTTCTACCAGCGCCAAGAAATTAAGATTTACAATACTAGTGTCATGTAATTAATGTATTCTTAGTGCTTATTTTCTGATTATATTGTTTGATGTACTTTAGTAATGAAGGTGCTCAGCTAAGTGCTCAGCCAGACTGAAAAACAGGAAGTTAGTGTAGAGCTATACAAGCATATTAATAAATACAGGAAGCCAGAAAGGAGGAACTTGTAACATATAAGGAGTTGTTGAAACTATGTGTGACGTGTAAAGTACCAAAATAACACCTATATGTGAGACATTCTTATGTCATTCTAATGTTAGAGATCCTGCAACTGGCATTGGGCTGTGCAGGGCTCTCTCTCTCTTCCGGAAGATGATTGAATAAAGAATTAAATATAAAATGTTTTGACCGCTCTGAGTCGGGTGTTCTCTGTTCTGTTATGGGGATCAAAGAATCTGGTTTTAATACTAGTCTAAATCAGGCAACATTCACTCTCAGACCAAGACACACAGACAGTAGTATTAAAGTCCTTAACAGTGCCCAGCATTATGCAGTCCATCGTACAGAACTATAGTTACACAGTTACACACAAACGGTCTCTATGGGTTGAACGGATGCAGATAATGAGGGACAGGCAGATGGACACAAGGCAGCAGAGTGGAGGGGAGGGGGGGGGGGGTTATAACGCTGAGATAAAGCTGAGATTGTCAGTTCGACTTATCAGTGATTATGTTTCTTGCTTTTGTTTATTTTTAGTTTTCGGAGCCACCCCAAAGTGGATGATTTAAGAGCTGTACAGAGTTAATCTCTCTTTGTGTGTTTGTGTTTCCTGAGATTAAGATTTTGTTTCAGTACTCAGCCACAGTCTTTTTATTATTATTATTATTATTATTATTATTATTATTATTATTATTATTATTATTATTATTATTTATTATTATTATTATCATACATACATTTCATTTCCTCCAGTATTAAAGGAATGTCAGTAGGGACCGGTCCGCCTCTGTCTGTTTCCTTCAGAAGGGTTTTCCCTTTCTTCTTTTTCAAGTCTGGTATCTGCAGTCTCTCCCTATTGATGTCTCTTCACTTTGTTAAACAGAAAGATAAGAAAACTCCACATCACTCTCAGGGCTGATACAGAGAGGCAAGAGCTCTTTGGTGGTCTCCTTTTCAAATACTAATCGTCAGTTAACAGTGACAATTTAATTATTTCCTTACCCAGTGCTGTTATAAAGACGTTCACCAAACGATTGCTACAGCGATACAATGACAAAAATTCATTTATGCCCGAGAATGGTGTAGAAAGGAGAGTGAGAGAGACAAAGAGAAGGAGAAACACGGTGGGTTAATCCAGTGTAGTAATCAGACTAAATAATCCCAACAGCCATGGGTCGCTACCCTGAGCCCCCTACTGTGGGCCCGAGCCCTTCCATCCTACTGCAAGAAACAGCAGATGGCCCAATGACCTTGCAAGGTGTCACACACGAGCACACACGTATGCATTCAGTACCATAGGGTGTATACACGAGTCACAGGGACACACACACACACACTTACTGAAACAGTGTTAAGATTTTATGTGGTGAACACTTTTATTAGTTTTTACATTTTATCTAGTAAAATTCAATGTTTTTAACTTTAAAATGCTTTCATTGGATCATTTTAGGTTAGAAGAGCAGCTTATGGACATTCACAGTAAATACATGCTTTAAAAATGTAAGCATGACAAATTTTAAGCTCTCACAACTTTTAATTCTACTCGTTGGTCTATGTGTGTGAAACAGTCGGCTGAGAGGCTTTGCTGACTCCACTCAATGCAACCTTTAAACAAAACGTATGCATCCAGTCATACACGAGTGACTTTACTTTAAACTTTTCTTCTGTTTACCACTCAGTAGTCATGTTAGAAGCACTCAGTAACACCATCATGTGGTGCAGAGGACATGACGTTATCACTGAATGAGTCAGGTCTGCGGAAAAAGAAGAAGGCTAGCCTCATATGACATGTATGACAGATTTTGTGGTCATTGGAAAAAAAGAAAACTTTAAGAAGAAAATGTTGGGCGTAGATGTATTTCTTCCATCTACAAACCACTTCCTCATGTGAAAAGAAACAACACTCTTGTGTTTGTGCATTCATAAGCACCGGTTTCTGTTCTGCCTTATGGCAGGGAAAGAGGAAGGAAAATTACTTCCCAGCTCCAGTGAAACCCGCTATCAGTTCTCATGCCTCAACTTGTCGTGCTAAACAGACTTTGCATAATAATAAATCGTCTCTCAGGTGCCACTCCTAAACACAACATGACACTTCCTGCATTTCTGTCATTCGAGGTAGAAAGTGTGCCGTTATCTGACACAACACTCTCTTTCATTCTCAGGCCTCGCTGACTTTTAGTTTCTTATCTTTTGTGTATTATCACATTACCGTACAGTGACTGGGTCTCTCTTTTATTCACTCTACATCTCCCTCACTCTCTCTGCCGCAATGCGTGTAGATGCTGCACATACGGAGTGTAGCCAATACAATGACTCACCTCTGCTCACACAGACACAGACACATACTTATTCCTTAAATCGATCGCCTGTGAGCGTTATACAGCAGTGACTACAGTGTCCAGTTACAGGTGCATCAATTATTGCTCATCCTGGATTACATCGGGGGATCCGAGGAGTACCAGGCCACCGCTGAGATTCACCATGTCAATGGCCATGCCGGTCTCCATGGTTACTTGCCCTCCAAACACGCTTGCTCATCAGTGTTGTCCACATGAGGGCAAATCGTGTAGTTTGGTCAGCCGGTGCAAGACTCAAACGCGCATGCAGATGCAGGGGGAAAAGATAGTTACTGATATTTGAAACACACTTTGATCAATCAGGATATCACCAGATCTGAGTGATTGCATTCCGTTATCCACAGAGGAGCATGGAATTTCTCCATTTCCTGATGATGCCAAAGATATGTCTGTCCATCACTCTGTTTGCTTGTGATATTGTGAAAGAGCGAGTGTCTGTAATTCCAGCCACGGGTCTCCGTTTCCTTCCTCAGGACAGTGGAGGCTCATTGAATTACCCAGAGCTGTGCGATACAGCTGGACAGAAAAACACAGGCAGCACGTGTTCTTCCTGCATGGCATATTTTCTTCTTCTTCGAGCACCTGATTTAACAGCTAATGTCAAGAGAGATATAAAGATCTAAAAATATATATCAGCTGACAGTGATGTCCCTTTTAAATCAATTTTTGTTTTGTTTTTGCAAAATAACTCAAGAAGAACTATTGCAAATCAGGTGCAGTGAAGCCATCTTGCAACGTGTTTAAAGGCTGAACCCTTTGTCATAATTGAGTGCCAAGCGCACACAAAGCTAAAACACTTAACATTCTGTAAATAAGGCGAAACAAAGGATAAGCTTCCAAGATATCACTTCCTATGTGACTCATGCTGCTAACAACTCATTCATATCCTGCAAATGAACGTTCACATAAGGGCACACTCAGACACCCAAAGTGAGAATATAATCTATTAGCATTTGAGGACACATTCAAAAAGATACGCATAGCATAAGTGCAGTTGCGCAATCTATTAGAGTGGGGTCACTGAGGGTCAAACACTGATATGGAGCCAGCAGACAGACTGCTGGTCAATATCTAATTAGAAGCATGAGAGAAGGGTGACAGCAGCTCCTCTCGTGCTTTCACTCACTCGCTGATCCTTTCTCCACCTCGCTGTATCACCTCCCACTGCTGTCTCCTTTTCCGTGTGCCCAATCCTGTCTGTCATCCATGTCTCTGTCTTTACTTTTCACCACATTTCTCTCTTTGTTTGAGGCTCGTCTCTCCCTCCCCTGCCAGCCACTGTTATTGTCTGTCTGCTGTGTGTGCGACATAAAGAGAAAGAACTTTGTCTCCATATTTATATCATCAGTTTAATCATGCAAATTCACAGGGGAGCAGGTGCACTGCTGAGCTAACAATGCTCCCTAAATGTGTATTTGCTGTGTTCAGTCACTCTCTGTGGAAAAAATTATCTACAACAGCAATAAAAAGTCTGACAGATGATTCACAAGCACCCATCAGTCTGTTGTCTTTGGAACAATGGTGCTAAATTACACTTGAATAGAAGGCAAATCTGTAACTTTCCATGTTATTCAACACCTCTGATCTCTGATCAGAGATATTTAACTGTTATTCAGTCTGAACAGGCACGTTCACATGTGTGTGTACACATGTATGAGCAAGCACTTCCTCTTTGTCATTTTCAGAGACGTGACACACGAGCACACACATGCCCAGGGTCTGTCTCAGAGGGGATGAGCAGCAGTACTTTTCCACTGCATCAGTCTCTGCTCCCTTACCCTCTGTCTCACCAGGCCTGCCCAGTCTTGCTGCAACAAGAGATTTGCTCACCTGTTCTTTTGTTGCAGAAGTGTGTGTGTGTGTGTGTGTGTGTGTGTGTGTGTGTGTGTGTGTGTGTGTGTGTGTGTGTGTGTGTGCTTGTAGTCCAGTCAAACAGCTACCTCGCTCTGACAGCCTACTCTCTGCTTGACATGCTTGAACGAGTGGTTTTATTGTTTGCTTTGAATTCAGCAGTGGTCGTTGAGAGCAGCACTCCCTCAATTGGTCGGCAATTTTCCCAAGATGTCTTGCATGTGTTGCTTCATGAATACTTTTTTTTTTCAGTTATGAGCACAACCAGAAAGGCAGGTCTTAAGTAACAATTGCATACAGACTAAATACGCAGAGACATGATTTCACAAGACTTTTGCACAAGAGCAGTACAATTACAGCTCAAGTGGAAAATTCACTGGCAGGCTGATCTTTATTACGCACACTGGTGTAACTGCAGGGGTGTATGTTTTGGTGCGGTCTGGGTGTGGGAGTTTCCATGTCAACATGTGCGGAGGACTCGGGATCTCGTTTCATACCCCCTCCCAGGTGCTTTCGTAAATGTGTCCGTTTGATTTGGATAAAGGGCCAACTTGTTTTAGACTAATTATGTTCGAGGTCAGATAAGCAGTTCATATCTAATTTACAATATCAGATTTAAATAAAGTGACCAAGCAGGAGTGATCAACCCGGCTATACCACTAGAGGGTGTATTTTTCCCTGTGAACAACAGCACACATTCAGCACTTCATCATATTTAAGTTACAGGTTAACCTTTAACCTCGTTTTTTTTTATCGTTTGACACAAAATGACTGCTGTTATTGATTTATTAGTCGATAGGTATTGACTTTTCTGTTTGACTTGTGGGGATTTAATTTTGCAATCCCCTGCGTGGAATCAATACTGTATATTTCACTAAAATGATGTTTCACCAAGCTCAACTCCCCCGATGACCAGGTTGGATCAGTGAGCGAACCCACTTGCATCTCCTGGGAGGAGTTCTTGTCACTCCATGTCACCTCTGACCTTTGATGAAGCAGATTTGTATGGATGAGGCTCATCAAAGGTCAGACTACTCTCCTTCCAGACAACAGGCTAGAATTACAGCTATAGACTAAGGATCAGAAAATGCAATGATGGAGGAAATGAGGTTATAAATAGCTCACTTATGTGTAGTTAAACAAAGTGAGCCATCTTCTAAGGGGAGATTTACAGTAACTGGAATAATAGATTTGATGTAAAGCAGGCAGAGGAGAGTAAAGACAGCTGATGTGTCTGTGTCTGCATGTTTGCGTATACACGCAGTTTAATTTTTCTTGACATCAAAGTGGCTCTGATGGTTTTGTATTGTAGTGCATGCAAGAGTCTGGTAAGAAACGCTTTGATGAATCTGCAAACTCAATTTTCCTGTTCGCTGTCTCTTTCTTATGTCGTTAATGCTCACTGCTGGAGAAGTAAATGAAAAGGAGCAAAAGTGATTTGTTAAGACCTCAAGGTTAAACCATTTGCACTAGATTACGTTTTGATGTGTCCATCAGGATCTTGTGGTCATTGAAGGGAGCATTATTTGATCAATGGAGATCAAATGGGTAGATCGGGCTGCAGGCACTTGCTTTGATGTGTTGATAATTCACTCCTAACCCAGTTTTATATTTGGTTGAGCAAAACCGAGCCACCCGGGTAATATGTTTTCAATTCTTTAACAATGCTTATAATAATAGGTTTTTATAGTCATGGGTAGGGCTGGGCCATATTATACCGTTCATGGTAATACCGGTATAATGTTAGGCAACGATAGGAAAATGAAATATCGCGATAGAATGGGAGTAAAACGCGCATGCGCAGTGCCTTTGTTTTCATACGCACATGGCCGATTGTTGAGTGAAACAGATGAACCAGAATTGGTTTGTAAAAATGGTGCAACTTCAGTGATGTGGAACTGGTTTGGTGTTTGTCCGTCAGATACACAACAAAGCACATTTTTTGCAGAACATGCAAGCGGCCGTTGTTATTGTCGTATTTGTCGGACTAAGATGCTCTTAAATCTGGGAGTAATCTGGGTCCTAAACTCCGTATACTTCAGGTCAAACAACACTGCAGCATCACTTAGAGTTAAAAACTGTCTAAATTCTTTCATCTTTAATAAAACGATCAGCATTGCTGCTTTACCAGGTGTAACTATAAAGTTTAACTTCCAGGCATCCATGAAAACAAAAGTTATTACATTTAACGGAGTTAGAAGTTAGCAGGAAGCTAGCGGAAGTTAGCTCGCTAGTTTCGCTAGTTACCTAAGCATGATATCCGGTTGTTCAGTCTGACGTCACTAGCCGTGTCTGGGTCTAAACTCCGCTGCAGGTCCATATATCAAACGATCACTGTGGCATTACTGAGAGTTGAAAAACTGTCTAAAGTCTTTCATCTTTAATAAAATGATCAGCGTTCTGCTCTACCAGGTGTAACAATTGAGTTTAACATCCAGGCATCCATGAAAACGGAATTTATGACATTTAACGGAGTTAGAAGTTAGCAGGGAGTTAGCTCGCTAGCTTCTATCTAAATACAATATAGCATGTCCTGACTGCGGGGTTTTGGAAACAAATTAAAACATACAGCTTTCTTATCACTTCCAGCATAAATGAAGACAGAAAACTAAACAGCAGTGACGTTTGTAGGGTTACTGAAGTTTGGCTAGCTGGTATATAATGATGTGCTACGTGACCGCTAGCGACATAGCTATGTTAGCATAATATAAACAAGCTAACTTTTTTTCCACTCGATAAAGGTTAACGTGAGTTTTCTCGGTGGTCAGAAACAAATGTAATCGCATGGCAGGATGCTGTAAAAGGACCAAACTTCAGCCAGGAGAACAACTGAGATAATTCATCTACAATACAAAGTTAGTCATTCATATACTGCTGCATGGGCTGGGCTGTAGTTACATCCTAAGGTTTTAAAAACTGAGCTTAAATAAATGATTAGCGGTAATAAAAGCCGAGGGAGGTCAACAGGGATCACTGACTGTTTTAGGAGCTTTTTGAGATCAAATAGAAGAAAATACATAGCATTAAACATGTTAACAACATAAAAGCCATATTAAACGCAGACTACTTTAGACCCGGAAGTAGGATTCGTCGCGTCATCACTGAACAACCGGATAGCATGTTCTGACTGAGAGATTTCTGAAAAAAATCAAACGTACAGCTCTGCTATCACTTCCAACATAAATGAAGACAGGAAACTAAACAGCAGTGATGTTTGTAGGGTTACTGAAGTTGGGCTAGCTGGTATATAATGATGTGCTACGTGATCGCTAGCGACACAGCTATGTTAGCATAACATAAACAGTGAAGCTGGAGGACGAACACTAACACTTTTCCACTTATAAAAGTTAACGTGAAGGTTCTTCATGGTTAGAGACAAATGCAATCGCATGGCAGGATGCTGTAAACGGACCAAACTTCAGTCAGGAGAACAACTGAGATAATCCATCCACAATACGAGGTTAGTCATTAATATACTGCAACAACATGGGAATAGAGCAGCTGCCAGAGAATTCAACATTAATGAAACAATGGTACAGAAGTGGAGGAAGCAAGAAGAATGAGTTTAATAAAGTTTGATTTATCTGACTGCTTTGTTTCGCTTAATGTGCCTTATAATCCTGTGCACCTTATGGTCCCAAAAATACGTACTGCACACTGCAGTTTAATGTTGCAAAGCACCTCTTTTTAACTTCAGTGGATATTATATATGGTTATGCTCAGGATATGTCAGCCCATTTCTACTGGAAATGCCTTTTGGTTAAACTTTCAGCAAGGAATTTGCATTTGCACTGTTACATTTTTATAAAGCTTTAATGTACATAAAAACCAGCTTCTTAAGTGAAAATAAATGGAAGGTTGTCTTTTTGCGCTAGTAATGTTGTGGAGTTGTATTTTGTCTCGCATCAATTATATCGTCGGTTATATCGTTATTGCAAATTTTCAAATATATATCGTGATAAATATTTTTGGCCATATCGCCCTGCTCTAGTCATGGTTTTTTTTTTTAGCTAACATCATCCTCAGAAACTAAAAATACATTCCATTATTATACTACTACTACCTCTCAAGGCCACTTCACAAGGATACAACGTTATTAGCTGTGTAATGAAACAAATCTCATCAAGGCCAGTTCAGCAGTGCCCACTGCCTTTAATTCAGCTGCAGTCAGTGGCTGATTAATACTCTTAAGAAGGCTGCTCTCGCATCAGTTTACAAATGTTTTAATATTTTACAGAGCAGTGTAGTTTTTAATGGCTGCAATGAACATAACAAACCAAGAGGACAAGGGCTGCTCTCTCCATTATGTAGTCCACAGGCATGTATAAAACATGTGTGTATGTCTGTAGTATGGGAAGTCAGACAGTTACCGCGTTGCCACCACACAGGACAAAGATGACCGATCCCCCAAGAAGAAGAAGGGGGCAACCAAGGACATGGATGACCTGAAGAAGGAAGTACCCATTGTAAGTAAACGCTTCCTTTTTTTTCTAAGAATAGTTGTGTAGTAGTAACTGAGTTTTGCTATGATGTGTGTTAGAGGTTACAAAGTTTTACTGCACTCTGTTTCCATCTTGCTGGATTTAATTGTCACTGTTGAGTGGATCCATACAAAGGTCTGGTCATGGGCAAAGTTTTGGGTCAGTTCATTTTTGTTCCTGTCAGTCAAAGGATGATTGATCGCTCGTGTGCAGTTTTCTTAGTATTTCAATATTTTTTTTAAATGATATTGTGAAAAATTTTTTTTAACATCCTTGAAATGATGCAAGGATGTATTTTTGAAGAAAATCTTCTTTCAGAATGGAATTAATGGAAGGAAACTGGCAGCATTTTTTCGGACAGAGAAGAAATTATTTTCCCATACACGCAAACGTTTTTGTATTTTTTGCTGGTAAGATGGGGGGACTTATTATGAGGAAGTCGGCATTTTCGTCCCACTTTTCAGCCCAAGAAACAGACACCATGGTCGCCATACCTGGCTGCCGTTACCACATACTCTTACCCCTCAGGTGAACTGCATGCATGGCGTTGATTTCTGAATTTCCTTCTGTAAAATAAAACGATAGATTTTTTTTTTTAATCAAAATTTCCTCCATGAATAAATTTAAGCTGGAGAGTTTTCCCCACAAAATATCTCTGCATGCAACTAAAAATACAAATAAAATTGTGAACTACAAGAAATTCTAATCTACATTGTTTTTATTTTTCTGTTTGTTGGGGGGGGGGGGGTTTAATAACAGACGGAACACAAAATGTCTGTAGAGGAAGTATGCAGGAAATTCCAGACTGACGTTGTCCAGGTAAGCTGACAACGCATTTTCCCAGTTTGCCACCAGGTGGCAGTGATGTACTTTTCATGGTTAGAGTTTGTGACAAAGAAATGCTTTTGAACTTCACATTCCGCTTCCTCTCGGTTCACTGCAGGGACTGACCAATGCCAAGGCCGCAGAGTTTCTGCTCAGGGATGGTCCCAATGCTCTCACCCCTCCTCCCACCACCCCAGAATGGGTCAAGTTCTGTCGCCAGCTGTTCGGTGGATTCTCCATCCTGCTGTGGACCGGCGCCATCCTCTGCTTTCTGGCCTACGCTATCCAGGCAGCTACCGAGGACGAGCCTGCAGGGGACAACGTGAGCAACCCACACACACATTCACAATTAGTCACACAGGTTTAGCCCAAACATATTCATCTGTGGCCTATTTGCACCTCATTAACATACCCGTCACACCTAAGACTCTTGGGTATTAACATAAATAACACCTCAGTAAATATTTTACACATACTGCACTCGGTGGCTTCAAACCACCCCCACTAACATATTTCTAATTTTCTCTCCTTTCAGTTGTACCTTGGTATTGTGCTCACAGCTGTCGTAGTCATCACCGGTTGCTTCTCATACTTTCAAGAGGCTAAGAGCTCTAAAATCATGGAGTCTTTCAAAAACATGGTACCTCAGGTAAATAGGTGCTTGATCCCGTACACACAGTATGAAGTAATCTATGCTGTAAGGACAGCAGAAGGCGTACAAGACATCCTTGTCGCCACTACTCATATAGCTTTTACTTGAAGAAACCTCCTGCCTCCATTCTACAGTAACATTTAACATGTCAGTCAAGGCCTGTGTGAAATTATCCCCCCACTGCTTCTCCCGTACCTCTCTACTTGCCACTCTGATTTAGAATAAAAGCTGTATACACAAAAAGAAGTTTCACAGCTGGTGCTTGCCAGTGTTTTGATTATAAATTAGTTACTTACAGTATGTAAGTCAAACATATCTACATGGAGCTCTCTAAATGTAATTCTGGCATCATGAATGACATTATTTCCTCTCCTGCAGCAAGCACTGGTGATCCGTGAGGGTGAGAAGGTGCAGATCAATGCTGAGGAAGTGGTGGCCGGAGATCTGATTGAAGTGAAGGGTGGAGACAGGATCCCTGCTGACATCAGGGTGACTTCAGCTCACGGCTGCAAGGTAAAGACACACACACACACACACACACACACACACACACACACACACACACACACACACACACACACACACACACACACACACACACACACACACAGTCACATGCATAGATTTATATTTTTGTTTCTTTTTATATGTAATAAAAAAAAAAACTTTAACATTTTCTTTTGCCCAACAGGTAGATAACTCTTCCCTTACAGGAGAATCAGAGCCTCAGAGCAGGTCACCTGACTGTACCCATGACAACCCCCTGGAGACCCGAAACGTTGCTTTCTTCTCCACAAACTGTGTTGAAGGTATTGTCACCATGGCAATAACACTGCATGCTATTGTTACCTTGCAGGACTGTGGTTGAATTTAAAGCCCTCAGTTTGAACAAAGCGATAAAGTTCACAGTTAAAGGGACAGTTCACCCCAGAAACTTTATGGGCTTTGAGGCCGTTTGGCAAGTTGATCAACTTTGGAGACTAAGTCTGTATAAACTAGAACATACTAATGTACTAGAACTAGATGAAGCAACAAACAAATAGAACACAGCCATAGTGATTTTTTTCTAGAAATCATGACACACTAACTAAAAAAAACCTCTCCAGAAACCCATAAACATTGTGAACAATTTTCTTCTGCTTGAAATATCCGACATGCAGCAAAGGGCCACGGGTCTGACTCCAACCCAGCGCTCTGTCCATGTGGCATGCCTGTATGGTTGCCTGCTTAACTACTGAGCTAAACTGGCGCCCCCTTACACACAATATTGTCACTGCGCTCTTTTTGTTGTTTTTTTTATCTCTAAACCCAGTTGTCAGGTCGTGATTTTAGAAATGTGTTTTTAAATAAAATTTAAAAAAATCACCTTCTAATGCAACAAAGTTGTTGCACCTGTAAGATTGTATTTCTGATTTTGTTTTTTGATCCACACCAGGCACAGCGCGTGGCATTGTTATTTGCACTGGAGACCGCACAGTCATGGGCCGCATTGCTACTCTGACGTCCGGCCTGGAAACCGGCAAAACACCCATTGCCCGCGAGATCGAGCACTTTATCCACATTATCACAGGAGTGGCTGTCTTCTTGGGCGTCACCTTTTTCATCTTGGCCATCATTTTGGGTTACACCTGGCTGGAGGCCGTCATCTTCCTCATTGGCATCATTGTGGCTAACGTGCCTGAAGGGCTGCTGGCTACTGTAACTGTAAGCAGGCAAACATTTGCTTTATTTTTGTATTTTTTTTGGTTACATATTTCAGTGCTTTCCTTTGCCTGATTCTTTTTCATGCCTTTTCACTGGTCTTTTTGGAGATTCTATAGAAATAAACACAAACCTTCTCATTTAGTGTGTTTAATATTGTGCTAGTGTATAATTAGATTACTTCTTTTAGAATCGAGGAAACGGATCAGTTGACAATTTGAACTCTGTGCAGGTATGTCTGACTCTGACTGCCAAGCGTATGGCTAAGAAGAACTGCCTGGTGAAAAACTTGGAAGCTGTTGAAACTCTGGGCTCCACCTCCACCATCTGCTCTGACAAGACCGGCACCCTGACCCAGAACAGGATGACTGTGGCCCACATGTGGTTTGACAACCAGATCCATGAGGCTGACACCACAGAGGACCAGTCGGGTAAGTGAAGGGATGGCATACGGGCAACACTGATGGCTCAAATATTTTTATAGTGTAAAAGAATTAAAAATGATTACTAAAAAAGTACAACATTTATTAATTCTCACTCTTACATTCCTTCTGCAGGTGCTGCATTTGACAAGAGCTCTGTGACATGGCTGTCTCTTTCTCGTGTTGCTGCTCTGTGTAACCGCGCACAGTTCAAAGCTGGACAAGACTCAGTGTCCATCCTGAAGCGTGACGTGGCTGGTGATGCCTCAGAGTCAGCTCTGCTGAAGTGTATCGAGCTGTCATGCGGCTCAGTCAGGATGATGAGGGATAAGAACAAGAAGGTGGCTGAGATTCCCTTTAACTCCACCAACAAATACCAAGTGAGTAAAGGGTCAATATGGGTGAACACATATGTTATACACTGAGTAATGCATCAGATGGTCTCATTTTAATGCTTATCTCTGTTCTCCTCCCCTAGCTTTCTGTTCATGAAACAGAAGATCCAAATGACAACCGCTACTTGCTGGTGATGAAGGGAGCCCCTGAGAGGATCCTGGATCGTTGTTCCACCATCATGCTGCAGGGCAAGGAGCAGCCTATGGATGAGGAGATGAAGGAAGCTTTCCAGAATGCTTACATGGAGCTGGGAGGACTGGGAGAGAGAGTACTGGGTAAGGTCGAAAGAGGTGAAGGTGGATACTGAGGGAAAGATTTGACAGTGTGGCCATCAGGTTCAAAATCCCAAAATACACATTTTATTTAATAACAATTTATTTGAAAATGTAGCTCAGCTAAAAGTATTATTTTAGTCATCGCTTAATAGCCTATCGGATGCAGTGTATGTTCTTCTGGGCAAAGGATTGAGTGTTTACTTTATTATAAATGTGGTTTCCATTCATGATCATAGATAAAACGATAAGTCCGAACTTTCTTCATGCCAGGCTGCAGATGTTCCATCCATCCACTGTTATTCATTTATTTTTTACATCCATTTAACTGGTTTCAAAGAAGAAAATGTTAATGTTAGTACTCAGCTTAATTGTGATTATGGTTTTCACTATAATCGAGCAAGTCCTATATCTGTGGACGCATCCATCCTGTGCTGTCTTCTGAAGGTCATGTTAACGTCCACTTTCCAGGTTTTGAATTCATTGTCAAACTGGTTTTTAAAAGACTGATCAAATCCAAATTGGACATTAATATATTTTTACTACACATCTGTACTGTGTTTATTTGTTTAATCAGCATCAGCCGCAGAGAGTTTCTTCCTGAGGGTCCTTAACACACTCAATCCAACACGTAAACACAAAACAAGGCTCTCCTCTTGCAGACAGCATTGAGTTTCATGTAGACACTTCCTTACAAGATACTTTTACTTTAGTTCCAAGAATAGGGTTATAAGAAACGACACTTTAGAACTAAACAGCACACATCCGCTGTATTCATTATCCAAACTATTTTAATTACAATTCTTACTAATTTTGATACACACCGTTTTATATTTGACTCGTTCTTTAGGAGCTTAATTTAACATAAACTGGTAGGAACTTCCACCCAATCTTTGCCTGTGAATTACTGTTTTCTGTATATTACTTGTTTTAGCTTTTGGCATTGTAAAGTTATTTTCTGTTGCAAATCATTTTTCACAAGTATGTTCATTAAATGTGAAAACAGTCTTCAATATAATTAGCAATTACCCATCCTAGATTACTATTCATATCACTGACATGATTTCTGTAAGAGCATTATGATGCACGTCGTGAAGATTTATTTTTAATTTGTTGAAATGTTTTTTTTATTTCTTTTACAATAATTGCAATAATCCAGCTGTGATAGAACCACTGCATTTAGAACCTCTGGTTTTATTCATTTTAAACCTCTTCTAACCACCCCCACCCATTCTACTTACAATGTTATTAATGTTGTAAGTTAATTTCTAACATACTGTTAAACCTAATAGTTTTGTCTCTTACACATTTTCAATAGGAAAATGTAAATCACGCGTGATGTAATGAAGGTTTTATACTTTTAGAAGCTCAAAAAGCCCTATTTGAAATAAGGAAATTAACTGTGACAAACCTTGAAATAGCTAATTCAGCATCGCATACAAGAATTGTTTTTTAGAATTATAATACCGCTCTCTTGGTTTTCACTAATTTATAAGACTTTAACATAATTTTTTTAAATTATGATCTGTTGAATTGTTGAAACAAAACACTTTAAGGTTATAACTGTAGGAAGGAGTGTAGTGGAATTTATTTAAAAAGTAGAGAAAGCCACAAAAAATATGCTTAAATAAACAGCATTAAATCACACATTTCCCCTCGCTCCAGGTTTCTGCCACGTGCTGCTGCCAGAGGATCAGTATCCCAAGGGCTTTGCCTTTGACACAGATGATGTTAACTTCCAGACAGATAATCTCTGCTTCGTCGGCCTCATATCCATGATCGACCCTCCCCGTGCCGCCGTGCCTGATGCTGTTGGCAAATGTCGATCCGCTGGTATCAAGGTAAGCTGTTTAGATTCGACACAAACTTCTTTGATCTTTAAGTTTAGTCTATTGTTGCCAATAAGAAGTCATTTTTGTTGTTCTTGTAGGTCATTATGGTTACTGGTGATCACCCGATCACAGCCAAGGCCATTGCCAAGGGAGTGGGCATCATCTCAGAGGGCAACGAGACAGTGGAGGACATCGCAGCTCGTCTCAACATACCTGTCAGCCAGGTCAATCCCAGGTAAGGAACGTTTACAGAAAAACACACACCAAACAAGCAGCAAGTCTCACAAAGTGAAAGCAAATTTGTTCTAACATTTTAATGTCTGTGTTTAGAGACGCCAAGGCCTGTGTGATTCATGGCTCAGACCTCAAGGATCTGTCTCAGGATCAAATGGATGACATCCTGAGGAATCACACGGAGATTGTGTTTGCCAGGACCTCACCACAGCAGAAGCTGATCATTGTAGAAGGATGCCAGCGACTGGTTGGAACATTTTTAATATACTAGCTTGAAAAGAAGCTACAGGTTTTCTTTTTGGAAATGTACTGGCTTAATTCCAGGGACTGCACTTTGAGGTGTCAATATACTTTTGGAACAGCAGATGGCACTATTTGACCACTGGATGAAGAGCTTGCTTTTACACAGGGAGATAGATTGTATTAAAAATGGCCATGTTTTTTCATTTTTAATGCAAAAAATGCACCAGCCTGTTAATTGTTTTTTTTACAGTTCCCAAACTTAACATTTTTCTGTACAAAAGCTAGAAAAATAATGTTAAAAAGAAGCTTTAAAATGAAATGTAAAATAAAGTGGTAACAATCGAAATATAAGCACATACAATATTATATTTTTATGTATTAATGTATATTTAATTTATTACATTTATTTAATAATCTTGGAAATTAATAATTTCAATAAACTATCTTAAATTCAATAAAACCTTGCTAAATAATAATGAAAACATGTAACAAAAACAGCTTTTTTATTCGCTTTAATTAATGTCGTTCTCTTTCATTTGTCCTAGGGTGCTATTGTAGCTGTGACAGGTGATGGTGTGAATGACTCACCTGCACTGAAAAAGGCTGACATTGGTGTTGCCATGGGAATCTCAGGCTCCGATGTGTCCAAGCAGGCTGCAGACATGATCTTGTTGGATGACAACTTTGCTTCTATTGTCACTGGAGTGGAAGAAGGTGAGACGACCCAAAGGAGAGCACTGAAAGACTAAGAACGCTTAAATCAATAAAAAGTTTTGTAATGAGAATCTGAGAAAGGACGTAGGAGGAAGATAGAAATGACGCTTTAGAAAGAAAAGAGATGCTAATGGTTGTTGTTTTTTTCCAATAAAAAATGTCTTGCATGAAAGCAGAGTTCCCGATCATCCACTTGCATTTGAGATGTCAGAGTTGGACAGAATGTGACGTGAACTGTCTACTGTTTCTTTTTTTTTCTTTTCTTTACCCTCTAGGTCGTTTGATCTTTGATAATCTTAAGAAGTCCATTGCCTACACCTTGACCAGCAACATCCCAGAGATCACCCCCTTCCTATTTTTTATCATAGTCAACATCCCATTGCCACTGGGAACCATCACAATCCTGTGTATTGACCTGGGAACTGACATGGTAAAGAGCTTAAAAAGACTCTTTGTTTAGTATGATGAATGCAGCATTATGCTCACATACAGCTCATACTGTCTTCTTCTTCTACTCTCAGGTTCCAGCCATCTCTCTGGCTTATGAAGCAGCTGAGAGCGACATCATGAAGCGCCAGCCTAGGAACCCAGCCAGGGACAAGCTGGTGAATGAGAGGCTTATCAGCATTGCCTATGGACAAATTGGTGGGTGAACTGAAGATTGTGACTGTTGATCCAGGCTGTGAATTGTCTTTGATGTGGATTGAAGTTAGATCTGAGTTGCCTAGAAGTCATTTTGTTGTAAAAATCACTTTATCCCCCTCTTTTTTTTTTTTTTTTTTTTGTTCACAAAAAACAATAGTTGGATTATCTTTGGAGCTGTCCTCGGTGTTTAGGGGGGAAACTCGATTTTGGAAATCAGAAAACTTAAAAATTGGTAACTCAATCTCGATGTGTGTACATGTTTCTTAAGGTATGATCCAGGCTCTGGGAGGATTCTTCGCCTACTTTGTCATCTTGGCTGAAAATGGTTTCCTGCCCTCTCAGCTAGTAGGCATCCGACTCAACTGGGACGACCGCAGTTTAAATGACCTGGAAGACAGCTATGGCCAGCAATGGGTAAGTGTGTAGTAGGTGCAAATTTTGTGTTTTCACATTTTGCTACTACATCTTACTATTATGGTTCTTTCCTGCCTTCACAGACATATGAACAGAGGAAGATCGTGGAGTTTACATGTCACACAGCCTTCTTTGTCAGTATTGTGGTAGTGCAGTGGGCTGATCTCATCATCTGCAAGACCAGGCGCAACTCTGTCTTCCAGCAAGGCATGAAGTAAGTCAAAGAGCTATTCACTGCATTATAGTTGTCTTTTCTGCCAATCTTATCAGCATAGAAAAAAAATCTAGATTATACTAATCGAGATGTATGTATGTATCTATGTAGATATGTTTTTGGCTTTAATATGTGGCTTTTCTAAACGCAGGAACAAGATCTTGATCTTTGGCCTGTTTGAAGAAACAGCCCTGGCTGCCTTCCTGTCCTACTGCCCAGGCATGGATGTGGCACTCAGGATGTATCCTCTAAAGTGAGTTTCAGCAACACACAGATAAATACATTGAAAGATCAAGTTGTCTGGTTACTTGATTGCAGTTCTCTCGTTCTCTCCACAGGCCTACCTGGTGGTTTTGTGCATTTCCTTATAGTTTTCTCATCTTTGTTTACGATGAAGCTCGAAAACTCATCCTTCGCCGGAACCCTGGAGGTGAGCGAAGTTTTTGTTTTTTTTTTCATTTAAGTGGGCGTTTCTTTAAAGGTCTTTGGTTCATCAGGCCTAAGATGAGAGTAGTTTAACTTTTTCTGTAGATTATAAACAAAAACAGAAATTTATTAATTATTGAGCAGCAGTTAAGTAACGCTAAGCTAACTGGTGACAGTAGGGTCTAAATATCAAAATAATTTCCCAAGTTACTAAAAGCACTGTTTATTTACTGTGTTTTTTCTCTACTATTTGTGCTTCAGGTTGGGTGGAAAAGGAGACGTACTATTGATCGTTGGAGCACTTTCGCTCAAGCCCCTCACATCTTCCACTTGTTTCTTCCCCCGGTCATTCCATCCTCGGCAAAACACATCTCCAGATGTCCCGCCCCCTTAAAGACAAAAAGCGCTTTGAAGCAATTTTCATCACAACTGCCCCAAAGATTAAAAACAGCAAAAGCACCTTTACAACTTTCTACATCGACCTGCCCTCTTTCTCCCCACCTCCTATGATACTCTTTGCATGTGTTCTCTCACAGCTGTGTACATAAACCAATATATCTACCAAACGGCAGCTGCATATTGTGTATGTAGATCTGAATGAGCTAATGATACAAAGGGAGTGTCTATGCTCTGCAAAAAAAAGGGCCATCCAGCTCCTTCTCCTCCCTGTTCTTCTCCTCTTCACCAACATCGTCTTTCTGTACACCTTTGTCCCCTCTTTCACCTCCTCGCCAACCCTTTGCTTGTCCTCCAATCACACACAGATATACACGTCACACAGTGAGATCCCATCACCGGCACTACTTCGACTGCCACCTTTCGCCTCCTGTCTGTGGAGGACCATTGGAGTGGTCATTTTCCTGGCATTCTCACCGCGTCCATTTTCCTCCTCTTCTGTTCCTTAATGTCCAATGTTGTTTGTTTGTTTTTTAATATGTGGGGTAGGGGGGCAATTTTGATGATTTTAGTTGTTTTGTTTTTTTTATTTCAAAGTTGGGAGGGGAGGTGTGTGAAAACAACTTATCCTCATTTAGGCGCACTGAAGCACACCGCACGGCGTCCCGTCCACCGCCCCTCCCTCTCTGTATCTCACACCCCTCCCCTCCCTTCCCTCCTGCCCCGTTTGTCTCCGTTCGTGTGCACTGTGTGAACCATTGTCCTCGTTAATAGCTATTACAGTACACCTCCCTCCCCCCCAAGTTGGTAAATACAACTCAATCTTTCTGTGTGTTCTAGGAAATCTATATAATTCTATACTGAATTTAAATGAAACAATAAAGGAAAAAAAATGTTGAACATCAGCTCCAGAAAGACATTCATGAGGACGATCAACAAAATTGGTGAGGTAGGGAAAAAAAAGTGAGAGACACTGTATCTGTCTCTCTTTTTGTATTTGATTTGGTTTCAGTTACTTTTGCTGGTTTCTCAGGAGGCTATTCGAACATGTAACAGCAAAGCAGGGCTTTATGGTAATTAAGTTGTGTTTTTACCAAAAGATAGAAGTCGCCAACCAAGACTTTGTGGTTCCTGTCACTGCAGGCGTGCCGGTATGATGTGGTGAAGTGTGCTGTGGAGTGGTGAGTGGAGATGATAAGCCCATGTGCCCGGGTCTGTGTGCATGTATGTGTTAGAGACCAGTGAAGGGCCAGCGGCCTCGGGCTGGGTCCGTCTTAGGTGGCTGAATGGGTTGAAAGTTGAGAATTAAAAAAAAAAAAATACACAACTAGTAGAACATGTGTGTCAAATAAATGAAACCAACACCAATAAAACATCTAGACATTTAATACAACCTAGATCTGTCTGCGTGTCTTTGTCTGATTTACTTTTTGTACCACAGAAAACTTTACTTTTGTTTAGTTGCTCATATTTTCTCTTATTTTATATTTTTGGCTCAAATGAGTGCTGCTCATCAGCGTTGGGTGCACACACAATAACAAATCCTGCAAGAAAAATTACTTTGTGTTCAATAGATTCCACCGGAAGCACCGAACTGCATCTTTGAACTGGCAGTTTGTCGCCTGCATTCATGAATACTGACCAGTTGACATCATATTACTTCTACCTCCTGTCTATATTTGGCATTCACTAACAATTTTAGTAGACTACAACCCCTGAATATTGCACCTATATTTGATTTCAGCAAATATATATTCAAATTTGTAATAAAGCAATTTCCTCATGATGAAATATATGCAAAACACCATAACCCTTGCCCATGCAGTACAGCTTTATGCATATGAGAGTATAGCTCAGCAGAATATGACAGAATAAGAATTTTAGGATGAGATGCCATCTAGTGTTGCAAATATATGCACTTCAACCTACAAGACTGCATAATGTTCAAGTGCCATAGGGGGACGAGTTGGCGGCAGCCCAAGGTAATGCACCAAAACCACTCTATACGTGTCAGCATTGTCTGACTCCAACATAAATGAGTTCAGAGATGAGGCTCGCTCCCAGCAGGACCAACATACAAAAGGATTATTGCTCCATTTCCCAAAAGCCATCTCTTTTAAGTTGATAGAAAAATAATAGTGCAGGCAGTGTGTTTATATGAAGGAACAGCTACTTTTTTGATTAATATGCTACATTTCTGCAAATAAAGCAGGTCACCTTCAGGGAATGGGCTGCAAATGTGCTGCCTCGCTGAGCCACAGGGGTCATATATTTTAAATGAACTGCTTATTGCCTACCAAGTACACAAATCAAATAAATTATACATAATGTAATGCTCTATAATGTGAGAATTAAGTTTTGTGTGAGGTCACTTTGCCACAAAAAACTAAAAAAAAAAAGAAAAAAATTAGGACACGTCCCTTTGAGGGAGAAAGACAAAAACTTTGTGGAATCGTTTCACTACCCAATGACAAATGCACGCATGCATACGCACACAAACACACACGCGCACCCACTTTCTGTCACTCTCCCTGACAAACACGCTCACGCTCTCACCCTCGTTCTAATTTCCCCCGTGTCTCTGCAGTGAGCTCACTGCAGTGCGACTCCCCCCCCCCCCCAACCCGCTCCTCGCCACCCTACGTATAATAGAATATCGATCGCTTGCCTTTGCCGCAGTGTGTAAGCGAGTGCTCCTGTGGACGAGTGTGTGTCTGACTGGGGCCCTCCAAGGTCATCGCTATGGCAACCTGAGCATGGGGTCCTTTCGCTGTGCTGTCACAGAGCACAGGGTCACAGGGGTCACGTGAAAAGGGGGACAAGAGGGGGTTGGTGAGCGCTGCGGTGCTTGGTATACTGGAGGCAGAGGAGAGGAGCCACAAGGGCTGGAAGTGCCCTATTCCACTGTGTATTCAGACTGGAGCAGAATAATGAGAACATGTACAGACCTAAGTGTTGCCGAGGGACACCGAGTTCACTACAACTCCTGCTATGCATGCACAAACAAAAGTCAACTGTAATAGCAACTTTAGAGGAAATAAATATGACTTAATTTGATACTGAATAAAAAAGAAAGAAAGCGAGAATTGGATAAGCTGGCCTTAAGAGTTTATTGCACTGAGAAAATATAGATACAAAACACCCAACTTTTATCAGAATGTAAACGAACGATGAATTTCAATAAAGTATTTTACATTTATGTGACGTTACACCTCCAAGTTCCAAGCTAAACATGTATACATGCTAACAAGGAAATTATAAACCCGATGTAAAATACCATGATTAAGTACTGACCTTTAAAGATGTGTCATCATCAAGCCATCTATATAAGAAGCCTATCTGAATGACCAAACCTGCATTTGTCTAATAATAATAATAATAATAACAATAATGATAATGTGTGTTTGTGCATTAGCATTAGATACAGTTTTAAAGCTTTAAATTGCACTTTCCTTTGGAAACAATCACAAATTCTCTTTAGAAGTGTAAAGATTACATTGATACATATTATTCAAATCAGAGAGAATGTATTAGCCCAAATATCTACAGCAGAGAGCACAGCACAGATAGCCCATTAAGATATAAGCTGAGAAATATTGCAAGGAATGAAAGACTATTTTACACAAATCAGAGGCATCCAAGGTTTAAAATGAACATAGAAGGCATATAATCTGCATTAATGTGTGGTTAGACTTACGTTCAGAAATCCATTTTTGTGTTCTATGGCAATTTATGTGCTTAAATGAGCTTCAAAAAGCTGTCAGTAACATGACAAGGTACATTCTTGATACCATGGTAAGGGGTTAAAACACAGGGAATTTAACAAGCTAAGAAACATATATATGAACAGCTCTTCCTGTGTGCAAACATATTTGCAGGGTCAACATGATGACTGATAGCCAACCGGCGCCTGCTGATAGTTTAGCCTGGTCTTTATACGGGCTCCATGAGGAGCTCTTCCATGTCCGATCCCTCCAGCTCACGAAACGCAGCATGAGAGCCAATCACAAACAGCGTTGCTCCTGGGAAGATGAATTATAGCAGTATAAAATGGATGTGAAGAGAAAGTAACAAAGAAGAAGGTTTTTCTTACAAATGCGTGAACAAGATTTAGGTTCCACTATTAGAGAAATGTTAGCATTGCAGACAGCAGTGGAATATGTTC
Source organism: Rhamphochromis sp. 'chilingali' (assembly GCF_963969265.1). NCBI lineage: Eukaryota > Metazoa > Chordata > Actinopteri > Cichliformes > Cichlidae > Rhamphochromis > Rhamphochromis sp. 'chilingali'. Next base: position 25,600,599 of record NC_137938.1, read on the forward strand.
AATTATATTTCCAAAATCAGAAAAACACAATAACATTTTTTTTTAAAACAAAGATTCAAAAGAGTAACACAGAACAAGTATAATGTGGTTTGGTTTACCAAGAACCCAAAACACGGCAGCGCCAGCTCCGGCTAACCAGAACGCAGGCAGAGAAATGGCTCCAGCCAGGCTCATCTGGTGAGGCGTAGTCAACTCTTTGCCTGGTTTGAGAACACAAATTACGACAGCAATTAAAGACTCCATAAAAATGAAGATGTTTTATTTTCTCAAACTAAAATCTTACATAAATTTAGCTTATTCTTCACTAAACTGACATCTTTTGTGGTTTACTGAGAACTGTAATAGTAGAGAACAATAATTTGCGGGCAGAAATAGGTTGCTTCATTAACCCATTGATTTAATTTCTATACACAACAATTTAGAGGTAATAAATAAATAAATAAATAAATAAATAGATGAATAAAGATATACAACTTAAAGTTTGATGTTTAATTATTCGAGCTAGCTTTATCTTAAAGTAGCTGCTCAAAAAAACATTTATATTACTTGCCGGTGATTCAACAAGCAGGTATTTATGTGATTGTCCGAGTTATTTGAGACACTTTTACTCACCGAGCACAACCAGTTTAGACTCCAAAGATTTGATGTGAATGATGTAAAAGGCACCGGCAAACACAGCCAAGGCGATCAGTAGCATGGGCGAGCTGATGCTGAAGAGAGGAAACATCAACAGTCCAATCGTTTATTACAGTGTATCAGCTGAAAATTTCATTCCTTTCTTTCTTTTTTTACTACCGCTTCCCTTTTCCCCCGTTTCTCATTGGCCTAACCAGATTTATGAGCTCCGAACAAAGTCGTGTTTTGGGCTTACATGCAGTAGAGGATAAGCCCCAAGAAGATGAAGGTGTAGTTGCTGTTGTAAATTTCCACATTTTTCACCACCCTCTTGCACAAGTCTCCAAAGTTGCGGGGTTTTGAAAACTTGCGCTGGTCTACAAAACTGGCCCAAGGTCGAATGGATAATCGGCGCTTGTCGAACCACTCTTTAGCCATGCTAGCTGAGATGCCTTTGGGAAGCCAGAGCCTATGAAATAAGATGAAGACATTAAGAACCAGAAACATTAAGAGGAGTTATGACATGTGCAAAATTTATATTATCACTTGGTGGCTCATTAAGCTTACAAACATTAGTAGCAGGTATAACAGATGCAGAAGCACATGTCAGCTCTATTGTGTGATAAATCTGAGATAGACAAACACATTTAAACTCATACTTTGCCAGGATTCCTGTGCCTCCTGTGCCTGTAGGATGAGCATCCTCAGCTGTGAACAGATCTCCTGCCTTGCTGTCCATGTCCACTTGACAGTTCTCCCCCTTTGGCACTCCAGATGGCATGTACACAGTCTGCTGTCAGACAACTGCAAGGAAGAAAACACAGAATGTAAATACCAGTTGTAAAACATTTCCATCACTAATTCTCAAGTCCCTCTAGAAGCAAATCTCACCAATGGATAGAAATGTTGAAATGCCACAGTTATTTTGATTCTAGGAAGTTAGGCAGTTATTTTGATTCATTATCAAATTTTAATTTTCATCAAAATGTAAAAACTTCCAAGATTCAAAAAGACAAAAGATAAAAAACAAACAAACACTACAATCAAACTGACTTGGTCTCAAGATAAGGTTGAAAGAAAAAAAAAAAAAAAAAAGCTTTCTTCCCCTACACAACAACACTGGTGGATGAAGTAAGACTCATATAGGTTTAAAGTTATGATTCTCTGACTCATATTTTTGCTGCCAATGCCTTTTATTTTTTGTTATTCCTGAGCAGCTCATTAAAAAAAGTATTTGAAGCTTGACTATAATAAACCTCAATTAGCAAACCAGATTAAATTTATTTCAGGGGTGCCAATTTGTTTTTATATACACACACACACACACACACAAAAAATCCTGCTATGCAATTTTGCACATACTTATGATGTTGACTCCCAATAGACGTTTATATTTAGCAACATAAGTTGTTTTAAACCATCATATTATAACACCAAAATCTGGGCATGAAACTCAGTAGAAGTAAGATAGAATACATGTGACTGAAAGTGAGGCAGACGTAACAGTGAAGCTGGAAGGAGTGGAGGCTCAGGGTCATGGATGTGGAGGATATAATCAGCGAGATAGAGGAAATCTGATCTGCTGTGGTTACCCCTAAAGAGAACAGTCAAAAGGAGAAGAAGGGCACCATTCTGGCACCACTTAATTGATTCCCTCTCTTTGTTTATATCCATATAAATGGTTAACTAAAGTATTTATAAACAGGTCAGCCAGTGTAGAATGAAGTTCGTGACCAACACCAGTTTTTATATTCCTGCATTTCTCAGTCCTGTCGTTCCCAGAGGTTGAAGAAACAACACTCAACACAAAAGACCGAGCTTAGCAACAGTAGGCAGAGGAAAATGTTCGTCAGCAAAAGGGCTTGGTCAATGCCACATCATTAAACATACGACAACATTTCCAAGGAATACTCACTTATTTTATTTTTAATTTGTCAAGAATCCTAACTGAATGACATTTTTAAACCCCGGTATGTAGTCCATCATAACTCCTAGTTGTTCTTAATAACTCTTGTTGTTCAAATTCTGTCGCAGCTAGCTTCTCTGCTAATAACCACTCCAGTCGAAGCGGATTTATGATTTTATCGTAGCCCAACTTTACACACCTAAATAAAATGAACCGAAATAAAAATGAACAATATCAACTGCCAAATTTACAATGGTTTAATTACATATACTCACAGCAGGAGATGAGTTTAATGGGACTGCCTCAGACCTTTTGTTGCTGTTTTAGTTTACGGATATGATGTGGCTCTTATTTGCCTTCCTTGTTGTTGTTCCTAGCTGCCTTGGTTCCAAACACCGCCACCTACTGACAGCATCCAGCAGTTTTCCCTCTGCTACGTTTGGGTGTAGCCTGCTGCAGTACATATTCTTGTGCTTATATGCTTATGGACACTACGCTGCAAAGCTCGCTTAAAGTACTGATTTGTTTTTGTTTTGGTTTGTTTTTTTTTTCATGTGGAAGCTAAGACAAAAAAAGTAAAACGAAAAAAAAAACAGGGGGGGGGGCGCCCTTGAATCAGCTGTCTTTACTGACTTGATCAATACGATAAAGTGACTGTTTATGAAAAACTGTCTTCAGATCAGTTCAAAAGATCAGCGAGAGCAAAAACGTGACTGGGTGTCGCCGTGGAAGTCAGGGGGCTGTGATTGGTCAATTCCTCAGCGTTGACGTAGTGCAGAACTGCACGTTGCTGTGGAAGTTACTAGATCATTCAACCCACCCGGAGGTGAGTCGCCCCCAGTTACTTTGGGTTTCTTGATTAATATCCCGTTAAAATGCTTTGAATATTAATCTACTGGTGCTTTTTTCACGCTTTCATGTATGTGACCCAATGCTTGTCGATACTACAGCCAATTTAAAGCTGAAGTAAGCTAACGTTAGTAGCTAGCAAGCGATATCCATTTCTGTTCTTTGTATTTATCGGTAATGCATATAGAGGAAAAATATATACATATATTTTAACCCTATAGTTACTGTTATATGTTTCAGTGCGTATATAGAAATGTAGCACACCTGTTAATTTCAGGTTTGTTATTTGGCTAAACCGCTGTTTGCATTGCAGTTCTTGATGTTTGTTATGCTTTTTTCCACAGATAAACGTGACTGGTTACATAACTTGTCAAAGGGGAAAATTTTGCTCCACCGGTTGTTACTGGGCGTCTGAAGAACGGCTAATATCTTTGGCTTCCAACTGGTTAGTGTACGTTTCTGAGCGTAAATGGAAATAAAGTGGTTATAAGGGGGTTCTCCGTTACGCGTTTAAAAACTGTTTCGAGCTGAGGGTGAAAATGGCAAGGACTGCTGAGCTAGCTGATGCAGCCATATAATGGTAGAGACTAGAGAACGGGCGTAACGCTGCAGTATTACGCCAACATGATCATTGACTGTGTTACATGGCACAAACGGCTTGCTATGTTTTATAGATGAATACAGTTTAGTGGTTAATGCAGTTTATATGTAGCTACACGGGATTTGTTGGAGCGGCGTTTTATAGCTTAAACAGCGACACAGATGACATTGTTTAGTGTATGTAATGCAATTAAAAGTAGGAGTATAGAACATGGAAGGAACTCGAGGTCAAGCCTGTTAAATGAGAATTGCAGCCTTTACAGGAACGCTGAGTACAATGCATTATGTGTACTGAAAAGTAAAAATGTCAACAAATGCAGTGAAAACAGCCCCGTTTCTCTGACATATTGTCCAGCTACCTAGTTTTTACCTGAAGCAGATGTCAATGTCTCACTAAAAGCTTCATCATCCATTGGTTCGATTAGTTGTACTTTGGCTACAGTTACGCTAGAGTTAAAGCTGCAGGTCCTCTAGTGAATTTGGCTTTCAGGCTAGAAAATATGGCACACTCTTCAGCTTTAGCTCTATTTTTGTTTGACCAGGTGTAAATGCAGATTAGATGTGTTGCTTTGGACTTTGCACTACAAGTGTTAGAGAGAGTTTTTAAAAAACATGTAACCACACCTGAAAATGCTTTCAGCATTCTACCGCTACCTTTGCCCTGTCATTTGTTCCTCTTCAGTATGTAGCATTATTGACATCTTGTTTTCTTTCTTTCTCTAACCCAGTTTTTTTTTTTTTTTTTCTGGCACCAGAATTTGGTGCTGATTAACAGTAGCACTGACATATTTTGGTTGGTTCCCTCAACAGCACCAGCTCAGTACCCAACCCTACTTATCTGGTTTATATGGTTACTCAGATGTATCTTGTTAGACATCAAAAAACTTTAATAGTAATTGTTCTTCTATTTGTTTTTGTAGTCTTATCACTGGCTGAAACGTGGGAAAGGTCCATAGCCAAATCCTGACCATGGCTGCAGTGCATCATCAAGGGTACCCACTCAGGGATTCACTGTACTGGGATGAAACAGAGTGCCTCAACTACTATGGGATGTTGTCTCTCCATGAAGTCTTTGAAGTAGTTGGTTCTCAGCTGACCGAGACTGACATTGAAGTCCTGTCATTCCTTCTGAATGAAACTTGCTCCGCGACACATCCTCTCGATCCCGCAGGCTGGACAGTTGAACCCCGTGAGGACAATCCAGATGATCCAGGTGTGGCCCCAAGTCCACAGCTACTAAAAGCATGGCAGCAATTAAAGCCTACGGGGTCACAGCAGCCCTTTTTGGACCCAAAACCCAAGAGTGGCCTTGAGCTGTTGCTACAGCTCGAGAGGAGAGGATACTTTAGTGATGGAAACCTGGCACCACTACTGCAACTTCTAAGAGTCCTTACCCGTCATGACCTGCTACCCTCAGTGTCCCACAAGAAAAGGAGGACAGGTGAGGATCTTGAGGTTATGTCCTGCTGTAGTTGATCTCAAATAGTTTGCCATTATGTGTTTTTTATGCTTTTCAGTTTCTCCAGAGAGAATTGGACAGAGGTATGAGATAGAAAGCACAGAGTCGGTGTGTACTTCTGGAATAAGTAGCAGCTGCAGGGAGACCGAAACTCCTCTTACATCTTTCGCACATCAATTAGAAACTGGTAAGTTTACTGCTCTTTAGTATTTGGCCAAACTGAAGTACGTTCTTAAGTGTCTTCAAGCTGATTAATGATGATTTGAAAACGTGTGTGTGTGTGTACCAGATTCTTTTGTGGTTCAGAATTGGCCTTCTTTAGCCTGATTGACTCTGCTTATATGCAAAATATAAATTAAGGCATGGAAGCTGCTACTTTTTTTCCCACATAAATCGGTGCCTTTTGTGTATTTCTGACTATTATATATGTCAGTGATTATTATCCTAATTAAAATAATAATATTTAAAAAATAATTTTTGGTGGTTAAAACCTTTTTTTTTTTCTTTTTTTTTTGATCTGTGTCTTGTGTGGGGAAGAACGCTGTGTACGCACCATGATCTTAACAGGCATTTTTCTTGTTGAAAGTTGTGATCAAATATCAGCAGTAAAATTTCGATGAAAAGCTAAAAATAGTCCTTTGCTGTTATTTTTGTCTTGCATCCCTGAACTCAGTCAATATGTTTTCTGTCAGGTATTTACACTCCTGTGGCTGGGCCATGTGCAAGTAGGCGGAGGAAGAAGAGGGGAAATGGCTGGAGCCGTAAGTCCAAGAAAACAAGCAGGCAAAGTCATCCTCTGCCTCCACCACCAGCGCCACAAAAAGTTTCCTGTGGTAAGTGCAACTCATGCATTTTCAAAGTGTCTTTCTTTTTATTTATTTTTTTGTTTTTTCTCTTGTCTTCTGTGGTACCTTCATCCTGCTATTTACCCCTGCTGCTCATTTTTCCTTCTTTAAACAGACGAGAATATAATTTTCAGCCTATTAACACCTCCCTGGCATCATCATATTTCCTGTTTAGTTTCTTCAATTCTGATGTTGTTTATCTATGCTAAATCTTGAATGCCAAAATGTTTAAAAATGCATAAAAGCGCCAAGTTCATGCTTAAGAAGATTCGTGTTTAAAAGTTAGCATACAATTTAACATGTTATTTGTAGACTTGGGAGAAATGGACAAATTAAATAGCAGTAGGGATGGTAATTGATAAGAATTTAGTAATTCCGATTTCTTTATCGATTTTGCTTATTGATTCGGTTCCTTATCGATTTCTCATTGCCTCCACTTTGAGAGTCGCCAGCACTTCTAAGCAGCATATCAAATTCATGCAAATTAATTGCGTACGTAATTAACTAGGTGGTGAAATGTTTGTGCATGTTGGAGGCATTTCCCCTCTTTGTTGTGATCAGTGTTGGGGTCACTACTCAAAAAAATAAATTTAAAAAGTTGTTGCACATATTTCACAGAACACTTTTCTTAAAAGTAATGCAGTACGTTATTTAATTACTTCCAGGAGAAAGACATTTGTTATACTACTTGTTACATTACTTTAGTGTTACTCTGTAAAATGATCTGAAACTGACCGTCTCATAATCACAAATCCTAATAAGGACAAACGTGATCTTTCTCTTAGTATTTAGGTATGAACACAAAGCCGACAATGCAAGTCGAAGATAAAAAACCATCACCAAGAGACTTTAAAGCAATCGTCTTGGTGATTCCACTGTAGAAACGGAGACTGCAGTATGACTGCTCATCAGTTTGTTACCTGTTGAAGTTCAGCAGTGGCTGCTTCACTATAACTAATGGCTCACTTTATCATGGTGCTGGGCTTAAGTCAGCATTCACTCAGCTTTAGCATCACTCTGAGTTCCTCTTAGTAGGGCTGCATGATTTTGCATAAAATGAGAATCACGATTTTTTGGCTTAGAATTGAGATCACGATTCTCTTTTCCAGTATAAATATTTATTGCACTTATTAACTGCACATCAACTTCGTAACAGTTGAGACTGAACATAAAAACAATAAGTAAACATAAAAACAACAAATGTCTCACGTTTTGTTGTTGCCGCAAAATGTCGTACTGCTTGAAATTCCGTCTCCACCGTTGCTCGACACTGCGTGTATAGAGCAGGTAGTGCAACAATAGAAAAATAGTTGCGGGACGGCACTGTGTAGCGTTTGTCTAGGGTGTTGATCATTTTCCTAAATCCCTCGTTTTGCACAGTGTTGATGGGAGCCATATCTTTGGTCAGGTGATAAGTGATAGCCTCCGTAATTTCTTTGTGCCTGCGGGAGTTCGACGGGTATAGGGAAGCGCTGTATAAGGTTCCCGTTATTGATGTTTGGGTGGTTGACCGGGACGGATTTTCTCCTGTCACTTTCTCGTCATCCCTGACGTGCTCTCTGTTGTTTTTTTCCCTGCTAATTTTAGCATCACACGGCACAGCTTCTGTATCACGTGGTATAAGGCTCCGCCCTTGTCATTTGTTGAGCAGGAAGAGGGAGCGCTTGTTTTCATGCAGAGTACGTCCCGGATCAAAATGCGGTACAGTCGTCGTCGTCTTTTTTTTTTTTTTTAAATGGGAAATGAGATCGCACATAAGTATGAATCGAGATCGCGATTTTCTAACGATTAATCGTGCAGCCCTACCGCTTAGCTTAGCGTTAGCATGCTGTGCTTGCGGAATGTTGAAGTTGCGTTAACAGTATAAGGCAGTTGTTTCTGTCCCAGTCTCCACTTTACCATTGCGCTCTCATCCTTTTATACAATAAAAAATAAAAGAAATGTCCATATTCACGTCATAAACTGCACTACTGTTTTCCTCCTATTACACATAAACTAAATCAGCTGAATGTAGCAAGAGTGCAAGAACGGATAAGCAGGGTCGATAGGCAGGCAGACTAACGATTTGAAGGAAGTAGACTACTGGGAACCAGTTCTTGACAAGAACCAGTTCTCGATTCCCATCCCTAAATAGCACAGAGCGGTACACTAGATTCACACCTACTTATAAAAATGTGGAAGATGGTGTGCTTGCAAAGGCCACTGTACTTTACCTCTTCCTGGAGCTGCACAGAGTCCAAACATGTTCCAGGGTTGAGGAAACTTTTATTTTCCTTCTGTTTTGTTTTTCAACCCAGTGTCACATTTGGTGAAAAATCCGGACTGCAATATTGCCTAAAGCTCTCTGTGCTGTACAGACCACAGCGCTCATACTTTTTATGTTAGTACCAAATGTGCTTAAAAATCCTAGAGCTACTTTTAAGTCTGAGAACTCAATGTGATGCGCTTCCCTTTGATTTTTTTTTTTTTTTTAAAGCATTTCCACATTATGTTTTTGTTGGTACACTATGATCTTGTTGAGACTTAATGATAACCCTTTAACTGTCGTTTTTAAACATACAACATCAGAGTTTTGTTGCCTTATCAGTTTCTCCCTGTGGGAGTCCTTTATATTCTTTTCCCTTCATTCCACCTCTCTTTTCTCTAACCTTTTGGACTATGTTCAGCTGCTGCTGTTGATAAGAATGCTCACTGGTAGGCTGTGTCTTGTCCTTTTTTGTTTTTTGTTTTATTCCCTTTTCTTTCAATATAAGTGTCCAGTCCAATCACTACCAGATAGAGCCATTGTTCTGCTTTATTGCTAAGCTTGAACCAGAGTGGTTCTGACAACTGTCAAACCTTACATATCCCCCAAAAATCACTTTTTAGCAGTTGTTTGAAACTGTCTTAACGCCACTGAAAAGCTGCACTATGTAATCCATTGTCAACGTCCTTGTCCATATTTCCACTACTACCTGCCTTTAAGAAATCAATGGTAGTTTGTCTTGGTACAAAAAGACAGATAACACTAACATCAGTTTCCCTTTTGTGTGAAGTTTGCTTAGTCATTCATGTAGACTTTCCCAAACTTCTTTTGAATGTCCATCTTTGCCTGTTGGTCAGAAATATTCATTACAACAAAAGCCCGATGATTCTCACTTCATTCAAAAAATAAAAGAAGAAGAAATCATTAAGGACAGCCTTTCTTAGCTACTCAGGATGAGTGATGTGCCTGTGACTATGAACTGTTGCTGTCTTGACTCCACATTTGATTCCACCAGGTTGACTCAAGAATGTGACTCAGATCGAGTAACCTAAGACACAATGGATCATGGAGACTGAGGAACAAAACAAAAAAGTCTGTCACTCCACTCTGTCTGCACATACTGCAGTGTGCGCGATCAACTCAGTCATGCGCTCTCTCACAAGTCTGGGCCGATGCCTAAGGTAAAAGAGGCTCTCCCCCTTGTTACAGCAGGGGTTGGTGCTGCCACTTTGCTCTGTATACGATGCTTGTGTATCATAATGTAGCTGCTCCTTACCCTGTCTCCTTCAGAAAACATAATCTGCTTTAACAGAAAAAATCATCCTGTAATGTTCTCTAGTCTTGTGCACTGTGGAAGAAAAAAAGCTTCTATTTGAGATTTTTAGCTTCCTGCCTATTAATGACAAGAGTTATTGGTGTCAGTGTTTCACAGAACTACCAGAGTCCTCAGCAGTAAGTCTCAAACCCAAAGACTGTACAGTGATCTTGGGAAAACCTTGAGTCAGTTTGATTTTACTCAAAGCATACCGAAAGGGGAAGCGTGTAACGAAAGTATTTTAAATTCCCCAATATTTGAAATCACGGGAACTTAACATATTTTCACAAATATGTCCAGCAGAAATTCCAGTAAATGTGAGTAAGGCTTGGGAAAAGAATGAAACTAACTTCTTCCAACCAGATGACCAGATGCTTTATATGGGCAAGAATAGGACATTGAATTAGGCATAGCTGAAAACCTTTAGCTGTAAAGAAAACTAAACTGTTAGCCACACTGACAACATAGCCACTCATCACATTGTCTAACCTTAATTTACGTACACAACCTGGGAAACCAATGCAGCACAGTTCAATCTTACAGGAAAATTAAGTTGGCAGCGTAGTAGCCGAGGAAAAATACAGCAAGTATGTGTACTGTCAGAGTCAGTCTGTCCTCCATTTTAGAGCTGCCATTTCAGATTTTCCTGCAGAACTTTTCACAGTTAATTAAACTTTTCATCGTATGAAGGGTGGTGAATGCCTTCGTTGTACAACAGCCAGTTCTCTCTCTGGAAAGACCTAATTGGTCAGTCTCTAGTCATGGGCTAAAGCCTAAAAAGAGAGCTGAGAGAAGTTGCACAAGTCTAGTTTTGTCTTGGACAACATGCAGAAAGATTATTGTGGAAGCTTACAGAAAAATGTCTGCTTAACTTTGCTACTTTAATAAAATTCAGTAGCCTGTCAAGGAAGCCACCAGACTTAAAGCAAATTGCTCCAGCCTACTATTGTTCAGTCTGAATGATTCATATTCTGAAATGGCCACTGTGCACCAGCCCTGACCTTTGCTCATATTACACAGTACAGTTTCTAAATGTTATTAAAGAGGATGACACCAGATGAAATCATGGAGGTTTTTAGCTGTGGTGAAAGTTTCAGTAGTAATGCAGAAGTGAAAGCTGTTCTGGTCATTTATTAAAAAAACGTAATGTCTGATGCCTAACCCAAACAGAGATTTAGGTTATATTTGACTGAGGTCATGGTGAGATAAATTAGGATTTACAAAATAAAATTAGAACAAGTACACTGAAGAGTTTAACTCAAAGTGGAAACAGAAATGTGTTGGACATGTTTGAGAAAATGCGAGTCAGCACTGCATATGAACCCATTGGAGACGTGCAAGGCTTATAAATGGCTGCCCTGTGAATTGAACTGACTCATATTATTTTGGCAAACTGAAACATCACGATGCCAGTTCTGGATGCTCAAGAGACAAAAAAAAAAATCCTAATTGGGCATAGAGTCCTGTTCTGTAAGGCCATGTATTCAATTGCACCAAATCTAAAATGGCTGCCAACAGACAGCTCTTTAAAAAAAAGAAAAAAATGTCCATGTAACCTTTACTCAAGCCGTTCTGGGGAAAATCACCGAACAGTGCTCTGCTGAAGGAAGCTCATGCTGTATCTTATCTCTGTGCCCTGTGAGAGCCCTGGTGTGCGTTTGTCAAGATGGAGCAGAGATAGATAGGGCAGTTCAGTCCAATGCTGGCCCATAGCATTTGAACAGACCTCAAATACTCTTTCTTGTCACCATTCATCATCTCTTAGGTCATTTTCAGTGAAGTATCTCAATTACATTCTGACAATGACAACTGCTGTTACAAATGTCTTAAAGGTGTTTGCACATTCAGCTCAGTAGTGTTTTTGTGTCTAAATGGGGTGCTTGTGAAGGCCCTTCCTTGGTTTAATGAGCACTGTTGATTAACGGTGCGGCACAAATAAAGGGCCGGAAGATAAGGTTAAGAGATTTGGTCAAGGTAAGGGTAATCCAAGTATCCCATTTAGATTTTACCTTGTTATAGTTCAGAGCAGTAAATGCATTTCTGAGCTGATTAAGTTGCCAATGCAAACTATTGGCCTTACTGAAGCCTCATTAAAACTAAGAAGTGACTGCTGTGCCATGCCTGCTTGATGTTGGGGGAGGAACAGTCCATTTAACCACTATGCAACCCACTTGTGCTTGTCTGTTTCTCTCCTTTGTCTGTGTTCGCAGTTCTAAACAGAGCACCCTGTGTGTCAGGAAAACTATATCCTCACACACAAAGAGAAGGAGAGAATGAACAGTAAATATTCAAACTACACAAAACGGTACAGAGGATTTATGTTTTTTTTTTTTTTTAAACTATAGGGAAAAAGTTCTTCAGGCAGACACAGATATTTTGCCTGTCTCTCAATACCCCCCTAACTCTCCACTCTCTTGGTCAGTTGTTCAACAGAAAAACGGATCGATAAAGAGTTGAAGCTCTCCGTGCCAAGTGACTCCTCGTAAATGGGTACTTAAACTTTTTCTCTTTTCCCCCCTCCCTCCTTTTGGTGGGGTGAGATGAGGAGCCAAACGGACTTGGTGTTTAAAGTGAGAAAATGAAAGCTGTGGTTCCTAATGTCCTGTCTAAGTGGATGTCTCTATGTGTGATGAAGCGTGAAGTGCTCTGTAACCCTAACAAAATGACTATCACTGTGTTCCTGTGCTTTTAAATGGCCTCCTCACTGTCACTATCTCTGCCTCCATCCTCCTCAGTATGAAATGGGAAGGCAAAATGGAGGACATCCATAAATAGAGTAATTGCATGAAGGGCAGGTGTTTATTGTACCCTCAGCCCTCACACACTCTATAATGATCCAAAAAGGTCAAATTGTTAATGGTGCTCGAACTTCATATTTTCCTCTGTCCATACTGAATATTGTATAAAGTTAGATTATGTGTAGTCTGTTTAATCTTCTATGATAGTTCACACCTCAAAACACAAAAATGCTCAAACTGCAAATTTATCCATGTGCTTGCCACAACGATGGATACGTAATCTTTTTTTATATAACTTCATTAAATCACAATGGACTCCTGCTAGTGATCAACAAGTGTGAGTTTCGAAGTCAACACAAATCTGTTGGGGTGAAAAACTGTAGCTTATTGTGTTGAAAACGTATGTGACTCGGACTGCAGCGGGTTTCCTTCAGGATTTCTCAGGAGTTTTGCTGCATTCAATTTACCCTCTACCTTCAGAAGCTGCTGCAGCGAAGCCTCCACACAGCATGACGCAGCCACCATCACACTTGTGGGGATAATGTGTTTGTAGTGGTGAGGAGTTACTGACTTGTGAAAGCAGTGGGCAGAATTCATAAAATAAGCCTAATTCCACGTGGATCCTCCACTTTTGTAATGCCAGCTTCCTCTATAGTAGCCCGCTGGTTTTATAGGTAGTGTTTCCATGTCAGCTTTAGGATTGTGTAGACCTCCTGTAGACATCTTGGTGCTCTTCTTCACTAAATGTTGCACAAGTACAGTGTGCTCTATAGAGATGAGCAAATTTTTTCATGATATTAAACTGATGAGTCATGTGACTTAGCTTTTCTCTAAGTAATACTTTAGAGTGACAAATCACTCAAGTGTTTGTAATGCATTTATAGTACTAGCCCAACTTTTTTTTTTTAAATATTAAATGAACATATAAAGGGAATGAATAGTTTTTACAGATGTTTTACATTCTGTGATGATGATCTTTGGTGCAACAGTTTTTCTGTGTGTCTGGCTTCTGTATTGCCAATGAATTTACCACAAAAGTTATTTTAGTCTAACACAATTTATTGAAACATTGTAACACAGACATGATTTAATAAACAAAACTTGAACTATAATCGAAGGTTTCTTTAAAAAAATCTTGACATTTTATATTTTTGTACCATAAATCCCTTTTGAAGAAAACATTCTTCCTTCATTCAAATGATTTTCATGTAAAAACTACACATTTTAAACATGGCTTAAAATGTGTTGATTTAGTGTCCCCTTCTAACAAGTCGTCTGTTTTTATAGTAATCTAATTACAGACTTGTGGGGCATGAATGCAAAGCCACTGTTTGCTTATTGCTCTTCTACAAATGTTAAGAGATGCAAAATCAATGGTTTAATTCAACATTTGCATTTCTAATGTTGGCATTTTCCAAACTTTATCCCTCTTGAGTCTCGCGCCATTCCCTATAGCCCCAAACAAAACATGGCTGCAAGAGGGGTGGATGTGACTCTCAAGTCAAAGCGTGTGTTAAAGTGTACACTAATCCTCTGGTACATACATGAAGAAGAGTTCAAGACAGTCTCGTAATCATGCTTACCTTATACTCTGGGTTTTTGTCAGAGGCAAGCGTGAGTTTATTAGAAGTACCTCTGGGTCCATTTCATTCAAACATTTGTGATGTGACCATGTGCTGCTTATTCCTTCAAAATTAAGTATTTCATGTTGTAGCATTTAAAGCTGATTTGATTTTTTTTTTCCTTTGAGCCATTTTGTTTATTTTTAGTCACAGTGCTCCTTTGTAAGTTTTTTTTTTTTTTTTCTTCCTTATTTGCTTCATAAAATGTCATCATGCATTCAGATGCAAATATGAAAAAGCAGCTTCTGCACATGAATTCAGTGAGACTCTTAATGCGAATGTTTCTGGAAGAAATGTTGCTGGTAAATACTGTTTACATCTGCTAAAGGGGTTTGAATGGGAGAAATGGATTTTTGTTGCAGCAAAAGTCGTCAGAAGCTGATTTCCCACTTGGAGCTCTGGATTAATGACATGGGAGATGATCTCAGCGTTGCTCTTGCTCAGTACAGTATGTATCCTCTAATCTTTCTCGCTGTGCTGTTGCATGACCACCAATCCTGTTACTACGGAACTCCAGACGCTATCTATTCTCAGCCTTACCCATTTTGATCTGAATGAATCTGCCCTTTATAAACACCTGTCAGGAACAAAAGCCACTCCCGGGCTTGTCACTGCTGAGTTGTTTTTGTTACCCCCGCTGCGATATTTGCTCAGGGTGCCAAGTTCATTTAATCATATTCAGTATACAAACGCTACAGCCGTGATTTATGAGGACCATGCTGGCTGTCGTACAGAAAATTCTCATGCACCAGCGTCTTCTGATTCAGTCATGTTGCTAAAAACCATAAGTACCTAAAAAGGAATTGTCCATCCAAAAAAAGAAAAGGGATCTACACAGCCGGATGAGCTAAAGACGATTTCTCTCAGTGCTCTGAATATCTTTCACTGAAACAGACGAGAGGGGCTTGTAGCTGTATTGAGCACAAAAGTTCACATGGGTTGGTCTAAGTCCATTGCCCTTCGTAAATAATTTGCCCTGTTCCACCACCGTATTCACTTACTTTGTCATGATTTGGTAAAATCAAATATTTAAGTCCAGTTAGTACTCCTACAATCTCTTTTTGCTTGATGTCTTGCACAAAGTTGAATGAGCCATCTTTTAACATTGTTTTCATGTTTGTTTCTTTCTCTCCCCCATCTTTGTTTCAACTTCATCACCCCTCCTTTTCTGTCATGGGCCTATCCATTCTTTTCTCTCTTTTTTTTTTTTTTTTTTTTTTTTTTCCTTTTCTGGGTAACCTTCACTTTCCTCCTTCCTTTTTCACTTCCCCTCTGCTCTTCCTACCATTACTCTCTCTCCTCACTGCCACTCACCCTTTTGTCCATCATTACTTCCTCCTCCCTCTGCCATTATCAGATATCCGCCTGCGTGTCCGGGCGGAATACCTGGAGCACGAATCGGCATTACGCAACGGCGTCGCCTCGGACAAGCGGCAGCCACTGGAGCGGCAGTTTGAGTTGTTCAGTCAAGCGAGTTCGCTGCTGCGTGCCAGAGACCTGGGATCCATCGTCTGCGACATCAAGTTCACGGAGCTGGCCAACCTCGAGGCTTTCTGGAGTGACTACCTGAGCGGAGCTCTGCTGGAGGCCCTGAAGGGAGTATTCATCACGGACTCTCTGAGGAACGCAGCGGGCTCCGAAGGCGTGCGCCTGCTGATCAGTGTGGACCAAGACGACTACGAGGAGGGCCGAAGGCTGCTGAGAGCTAAGAAAATGATGTCATCCAGTAATGATGGGCACCCAGAGACTCACTGGGATTCATGAACTGATCAGACTCTCTGGGGTGTATTATATTAAACTTAAAGAAGAGAAAAGGGAGGAATGTAATTAATAATGGGTACAGGCAAGCTTGGAAGCATTTGAGGCCTCCATTTGTTGCATTCCATTTAATGACCACTAGATGGCAGAACTCACCATTGGTTCTTTTGTGTTCATAAGGAGCCTTTCTTTTTGCCTTTTCTTTTTTTTTTAAGAACTGTCAAATTTTAGTTGGAAGTGTATTATTTGTAAATGAAATATAAATAATAATGTATCACTGTATTTTTTTTTTCTTTGGATTCATGCACAGGTGCTACATCAGGATGACACAGGATATATCGAGATTTTTTTCTTAGTCTCTGAGAACTGGAACAAGCAAGCCTGTGTCACCAGATCAAGTGGTAAGCCCCTCACAGCTTTATCTGTCTTACAAAATAGGGTTAAGGCAACTGGGCTACCACAAATGATGTAAAATACTAAGTTTTGGTTGACGCAAACACATAAAGCACATGGGTGTCCCTACCTCCTTATTTAACTAATTTTTTTTTTTTTTTAATGTGTAACCATGGACATTTCAGATTCCAGCATGAGTTTAAAATTCCCAAATCCAAAAAGATCAATTTAACCAGAACGTCAAGATTGACTGTTGGATACTTCTTTGGGGGTTTGGAAAATAATAATAGCTTTAACTGACAATTATTTTTATTGGATTCTGTTAAAAGTATAAAGTAACCTGCCAATAAAAGTTTCTGGTCTTCAAAGAAAAAATTAGATGTGGAAAAGTGGGCTGCTCTCACAACAGATTGACCCAACTTTGGATAGAGTCCACATCTATATCTAGATAACAAACACTGGAATTTCCAGCCCTGTGTACCATGATAACCCAACTTGTGATTGCTGTGGTCAGTGGATACAGCAGTTGCCAGTAGATGACAGCAGTGATTAGGGCTGGGTCTCAACAGACCATGGAAGATTCATCATCACAAGCTTGTCAACGGCAGCCCGGATAATGCAACAGTGGCTTGTGTCCGGGTTTCCAGCAAGGCCTCAGCAAGTGCTTCTCTCAGCAAGTAAGGCACAGGACAGTGCATCGGTCAATAGAAGTGATGTTGGGGAGATCAAAATCAAAAGTGCACATCCCAGCTCCACTCAGCCCTGCTATGTAGGCCCAGTAGAGTGGCTCATGGACAGCTGTCGACTCACCCTGCTGGAACTAATGCCTGGACTTCACTCATAGAAGACGATCAATAAGCCCCTTCACTCTAAGTCCCTTCATACAGGCACGACGTAAGCAGGCAGACACTGTCTGAAGTGCAGGTCTCTGCAGGACCGGGCACAGAAAAGGACAATGGACAGATTTCCATGTTTACTTTTGTGTGTATTTGTTAAAGGAATTAATTAATGTGTGTTTGTATTCTTTCATGAGAAGAAAGATTAATTCAATCAGGGGAACATTTTTGTTAAAGAAATTTACTTTATGAAGGTCAATTCTTTTTGTGGAAATCTTTATAAATAAGAAATAATTTCCTGTGAATAATAAAGAGTTTTGATGGCCTAAAGCTGTTTACATTTATTACCTGTTTGCGTCTCTGAAACTATCACCACTTGTAATCTGAAATTGTCTCCCAACTCTGAGGTTATTTTGAGCAGTTGTTTGAAAATTACGTGCCCTCCCCCTGCCCTGAAATGGTCTGAAGTGCTCCATTGAATGCAGGTCATCGTGGATCATGTCCTTAATTAGTTCTTGCTTTAAGATATCGGCATGATGAAACCCAAGAATAGCGTGTACCTCTAACATGTTAGTAATTCAACTGCTGTTTCTGGTTTGGCCACTTTAATTTCTTCTTCCATTTATGTGCTAAATTAATTGGACATGAAACCATTTTTTTCCCATCTCTAACATAATTTCCTATTGATGGCACCTAAAGTGTAACTGTAAATAATAACGGTATCATGTTTATTTAAGGTTATTTAAAGCTTTAACATTTAACCCTCACATATTGATCATGTTCTGTCCCTCCACAAAAAAACAAACATTTGTTATCACAAGCTATTGCTTCACACTTTACTAAGACATGAAAGCCTAACAGCGATAATTCATGTCATGTCTATATTTTAATATTATTATATTCAAAGTGAAAATGGTGTGTAGAACTGTTAGGATCTATTATATAACCTCGTATAACCATTACATGGTTGTACAATAACATCAGAAGAGTTAAACACTGGTCTCACTTCTATGTCATAAAAATGTCATAAGTACAATTTATAAATACAAAGCTTGACCCAACTAGTCTGTGGATTCAAAGCAGTGGTAAGAAACCTTGTGTGTGTGTTTTGAACACACATACACTTGCTGAAATGGCAGCTCAGGTCCCTCCATAGTCTTATGACCCTCACAGTCTTTCTTTTTATGTCTGTTTTAATATCGGCTCAGAATAAATAATTATTATTTGATAAATGGCCTGTATTGTATAGCGCTTTACTAGTCCCTAAGGACCCCAAAGCGCTTTACATATCCAGTCACCCACCCGTTCACACACTGGTGATGGCAAGCCACCCTGGGGCGCACTGACAGAGGCGAGGCTGCTGGACACTGGCGCCACCGGGCCCTCTGACCACCACCAGTAGGCAACGGGTGAAGTGTCTTGCCCACCGACACAACGACCGAGACTGTCCAAGCCGGGGCTCGAACCGGCAACCTTCTGATTACAAGGCGACTGCCCAACTTTTGAGCCACAATCGCCCCACCTTTATTTGATTAATGTTTGGTTATTTTTACATTGTAAGGCACTAGCAGGCACACAGCATTCTTGCATTCATACGGTGCTATTCTAGTCTTAGTGACCAGTCGCCACAAAGTGCTTTTGACTACAAGCCACACTTTAACCTTATATTAACACAGCACTTCATTCTATACACTTCAGGCACCATCTACCTGAGAAGCATCTGTGGACTGTGTGAGGAAGTCAAAGTAGGACAAATGTGCACTCCACACAGAAAGGCCACAACCAGGATTCAGACGAACAGACCTGACTATGAGGTGATGTTGTTAACCACTGCAGCGCTGAGCCGCCCTATTTTGGAGCTTGTGTCCATGTCAAGACATTGGCTGAGCTCTGTATGACTTCTGTTCCTTATGTGAACCCTATATGATTGATTCTACAGTGTTTTGCTATTACACTGTCCACATGATCCTTCAAAGACCTGCAGGTGCCTGTCTCTGTGGGAACAGACTTCTCATGATGGTGTCAAGGTCCTCCTTGAACTCTGTCACCACAATCCCATAAAGAAATCCACAGAGACAAGCCATGTAGAGTTTTCAGTTTCAAACTTGTGTTTAACCACCATTTTATTTTATTTCACTCACACTGGTGGATCTAAATTCAATCACTATAGATACAAGTCAAGATCTTTGTGCAATTTAAAATATTTTCATTTAAGTGTATATTTTACAATTTAGAACAAGTCATCAAATTTCAGACTAAAAGAATGTGAATTAGGTTTTGTTGCTGCTGTCAAATGTCAAAACAGATCAAATTTGACCATATGTATGTAAGGGTTAACGTGTTTGTAATAAATATCTGATGCCGTCCTTACAGCCTAACTAGAGACATGGAATCTATTCGGTGACATGCAAGTAGATCTTTTTGCCTCCAGGGTGAACACACTGCCCCTTGTTCTTCTTCATAGGCGAACAAGATGCACCCCAGGACACTTAATGCACTAGCCCACCAATGGCCAAATGTGCTTCTGTATGCATTTCCCCCAGTGGAAACGATATCTCCAGTTCTAGAGAGAGTACACCTCACTCTGATTCTAGGAGCCTGTTGGTGGCCAACAAAGTCGTGGTATGTGGAGATAATCACCCTATTAGCAGCAAGGCCTTGGCAAGCTTCCTCTCTGCAGGGTGATGGAAGTGATTCATCCACACCCGGATCTCTGGCACCTTCATGCTTACCTGCTGAAAGGTCAAATTTGATAGTTAAGGGTCAGTTCTCTCTTGATGGCCTCGGGGATGTATCGCGCCCAAATGCCACATATTTACCCAAGTTCATTCCTGCAGTTTATAGCTCAATTGAATTTGAGCTTCTGAGCTTTTGGTCCCCTCCTTTTGGATCTGAGAAGCAGAGGAGGATCCATTCTCTGTGTCCGGTGTGTGTGCTACGTACCTACATTGAGAATGTTCTTTTTTGTGACGAGTTGTCTGCTTTGTTAATCCAGCCAGAGGTAGAGCTTTGTCTAAACAGAGGCTGTCCCACTGGATTATAGAAGCTATCTCACTGACGTACAGCACTAACGGTGAGCCCCAGGTGTGAGAGCTCATTCCGGGTACCTGTAGCTGCACCTAGTTGGCCATCACTGCACACTTTTGTCAGGTGCTATCGTTTGGACATTACAGCCCCTTCGGTAGCTCATACTATCCTTTCTGCTGGGTCACACACAAACACACTAATGTGCTGGTAGTACACCGTGCAGAGCGAGGCGTGTAAATTTGTCGCATACTTAGGTGTTGTACAGAGTGAATCGACTGAAAGGGAACGAACAGTTATATCTATAACTTCTGTTCCCTGAAGAAGAGGAACGAGGTACAACACAAGGTTCCACCTGCTGCACAGCTTGGTTCGGTAAGGGAACAGCTAGCAAACTGAGGGATGACTGTGATGACGGGGGTACATGTGCAGGCGTGGCCATGCGCATGTCATCACTTCAGCCAGGACACACTGGGCGTGATATCCCATACTTATGTGTTGTACCTCATTCCTCTCCTTCGGGGAACAGAAGTTACAAATATAACTGTTTGTTTTTGGACAGATGTGTGTTTTTATTTATGATCCTGAAGAAACACACTGAAACATCTGTAAAACAAAAAACAAAAGAAACCAAACTCAGTGTTTTTTTACAGATATTTTCCACACTTTTAGACAGTATATCATGTAAGGAAGTATGAGGGAACAATTTGATTTATAAAATCTTTAACTTTATAAAGAATCTACAGAATCGTTCGATGAGGGGGAAAAAAAGAAAATAAGGGGCATTACAACCAGAAAGCTGATTTTCTTGTAACATAACAGATGTTGATTTGTGGTGAATAGATGCGAGTTATTTCCTGATGGTCGGTGAGGTCTTTGAGTTTTCCCTGGGCCTACTTCGAGGTAATGAAGTCCTCTGATGTAGCCCAACACGCTCCTTGGTCACATGAATAAATGATGTAAATGTCGGCAAAAGGGCACTTTTTGAAGAGCCACCTCATTTCACTTAGTGACCCTTCACAGGCTTTGACTTTTTCTAATTAGTGCATGTCATTTTCAGCCAGTTAATTATCCTGAAGGTTAGACAACACCCAAACAACTCTTATAATTAATTTATAAAATGTTGTATATTAGCAGTTATGTTTATTTAGGTTGCTCTAATAGTGCTATATAAGAAAGCTATAAAACCTATAAGACTCTTAAATATTTAATACACTGTTGCATCCATGTCACAACGCTTAACGCTGTCTTTAAAGACGCCACCATTACTGGATCGGTTAAGAGCACTCTGGCAACACCCCACGTCTAAAAAGCTGCTGAGTGTACAAATGAAGTTTTATTATTGAGTTGCCATCATGGAGAACAGTAAGCGGCACCAGCCCTCTGGGAAAAACCTGATAGGGCCATTTCTACTCTGTTCAGAGTGTGCCTTGTTTGATGGCCAGCTAAACTGCCCCAGGCTTGCCTTGGGGAAAACTGAGATTTTTGAAAGCCCGGTTCTCACCACGCCCAGCCTCAAAGCAAAACCAGCGACGTGATGCCCACAGGGATCCCCAGACACTCTGCTTAAGAAGTCTGCAAAACTACTGAGGTCTAACTCAAAGGATGCTGCCATGTTCCTCCTCTGAACAATGACTCCCTCTTGGATGGCCCCTGCCACTATGAGAGATTTGTTTGTCAGAGAAATTGGGACGCATATCTGGAACGCTCAGGAACATAATGCTCACAAATATCCAAGGACGAGACAACACGTCCCGCCGTTATTTCTGTCCAGCAGCTATCTGCTGCAAAACTCTTCATGAGGCTCCTCCATCACCTTCTGATAGTTTTTTCTGTGAAGAGCAAGAGAATTAGGTTGAAGTTGGTACGAGCACTGATAAATCTCTCCCAACTTTCCAAGAAACCATCAAATCTTCTTGGAAAGTCTTCTGATCAGTCAGGATTAAAATGGTGCTTAATTGTCTGGTGGTTAAGAATCAAGAAAAACAAGCAGCTAGCTTTGCCTACTGCTCCTTCTAATGCACACTAATTATTAACACAATGCATTTTGTTTTACAAGCACCTCTTTTTACAGGACATGCTTCAGAGAGGCTTTGGGGTAACTATCTACTCCCAGCTTCATGATCTCTTGCCAAGAGATCATTTGTGTCACTTGTATGTTTGTGTGCAAATTCACACAGCTAAAAACATTTTGCAGGATTGGAAGGCAGAGGTCATGATGGTGGTGGTGCACAAACAGTGGAAGAACTCTTTAAATGATGTGAATCTGGTGTGTGTGTGAGGTTGTGATCTCGCAGTGTCCTTCTAGTGTCTTTATGGCAGGCTATCAGCAGCTAACTGGCTGCTGGTTCCAGCTTTTTAATCTTACACACAGGCGCGAACATTATTCATCAAACTCTGCAGGAAAGCGAATAAGTGCATCACTCAAAAGTCAAACTATTTCTTTGAAGAACACTTTCACCTTCTGGTGATCGAGGTAGCACTACAGGTAAAGGGTCTCTTTGAATCTGATTGCCAGCCATACCAAACTCCCAAAGTCTGCCATGTTCCCAGCCTAGGCTACTGCTGACCCAGAGAGCCCACGCCCCATCACCGCCGCCACAATCACCCCTCCTTTGCGGCTTCAGCAGAGCTTTCGGTCAAAAAAACTCCCTTCATGTCTCTCAAATCTACATCCAAGAGAAGCTTTTGTAGATATTTTAAAGCACGTGGTAGGGTAGGGAAACTATCCGACCAGTAGAAGCTGAGGCAGAAGGGAACCAGTGATGGAGTCAATTTTTTATTTTATCAATCGACCACTTTCAACATCTGTTTTCATTTTCTGTTACCTACAACATAACTTGGAGAAAACTAAATAAATCTGGCATTTTTTGTACACCACAGCTCCGTGCACATTTGGTGAAGTGAATGTTCAGCTGATTGCCTAAACCACTTCATCGAGACATCAGAGGTGGTTTTGTGTTCGATGGTGCAAATTGTATTGGGGTGCAAAAGCTAATGTAATACTGGGTTGTGTGGCAGGGGACTGGTCATCATCCCGCTGAAGACTTAATTCCACTGTCCGCAGGTGTTCTTCTCACCTCCTTGATTGGATGGAGACTCAAGTCATCTCATGGTAGCTCAGGCCTAAATCAGTCTCCTATCGAAACGTGTCATCTAAAGCTGATAGACACTATAGCCTTCAGTCGGCCCGCTGGGGATGCTGTTATTGTACGTATACCCTGCAGCACATCGTACATTCCTCTGATGGGGGAAATGCTGTGGCTTTTATTGAGGGGGAAAAAATTAGATTAGGTGATTCTTCTCCGAAGCCATCTTCCTTGGTTTACCTCTCCGTGGTTGGTAGTCAGTCGCAGCAGAGTCCACGCAAGCCTTTTAAAATACAACATATGAGCACTTTTTTTTTCTTTTTTAAGATGCCTGGATGTGAGGTTGAGGTTGGAAGTGTTGTTACAAAAAGTGATTTCCGGTACTTTCAAAAAAAATGTTTTGTATTTAAATTGCTGCAAATGAATTGTTGGCCTGTAATCTGCAAAACATATATCAAACATCTCTCTCATGAAAGATATTAAGTTATTTTGAGCCATAGACAACATTCATGTGACAGGGTAGAAGCTGCAATCAGTTATTGGAAAAGTGACTTTTATATTCCCTTTATTTACCCTGCTAAAAAGCCTCATTGGCATTAAAAATGTCTTTTAAAAAGAGGGATCTGGTCAAGACAGCAGCAAAAATTGCAATAAAAATAACTTAACAACTCTACAGAGATGTTTTAGGTGGGCAAAAAAGACTGGATTGGTTACAGTGTGTATACAGTAACACGAAACCCTATAGGTACTTGCAAAATAGGTCATTTCTTGTATTGAGGGATTATTTTATATATAATCCCTCAATACATCACGTTAACTGCAGTCTTTTACCAATATAAGCAAAGAGATTGCACATTAAAAAAAACACAAAAAAACACCGGAAATATTTTTTGCCACAACACTGAATTGGTAAATGAAATACGACATAAAACCTCATTTCAGTCACCCTGTTTGAGACCTCATGCTGAGCAGAAGGCAGTGATCTCCGTCTGTCTGTGTGTGTCGCTTTCTTCTGCTACCTGCAGGTGGCAGCATAAAGATGCATGACCAATTTGCGAAGGCCTCATATTCAAAACAGCAGAGCTGGTGAAAATCAGCTCAGCGGCATCATGTCAGAACCGCACGCGTCAAGAAGTTACAGAAGTTGGAGTGGAATCTCCTTCAGCGTTGATTCAATCTGATGTTTAACTGCGGGAACTTCTTTTATGCGCGTTTTAACCGGATTATTATGCAGGGCGTCTCAGATCTAGGGTCACGCCGGGCCTTTTAAACGTCTCTCAGCCGCAAAACAAACCTGCTGCCGTAAAATTAAAGTGGCAAAACAGCAGTCACAGCGTGACGTTTGTTTGTTTGTAATTACGCCTCCGAAATGCTGCTGATTGCTCATTTACCTCTGATGGGGGGCGTGACCCCCCTGCCTGCACTATTAGACGACCGTCTCGCCTCGCCTCGCTCACCGCTTCCTCGCCCTCTCTCACGCACGCGCTTCTTTCTCCTCAGCAGCACCACAGCCACCGGGTCGCCATGGAAACCGCTGAGAGACATACGTCGAGGGTGAGGGATGGAGAGAGAAAAAGGGACAACGAGGGACAGAGAGAAAGAGAGAGAGAGGGGGGAGACATGAAAAGGTTAGTGTGTTACCATATGACAACACCCCACCCTCTCCTCACCTCTAACCCCCCCAAACCCACACCCACAGCCCCTCACTTTAATGCTGAGCCCCTAACCCAGAACAACTGCCCCTCCACACAAACACACAGTGGCCCCCCTTACACGTACCTCTGCCTCCCCCGTATCCTCCTCTCCCCCATCATTTTGCTCTCCATCCCTCTCTTGTCCAGACAGGCTGCTCGCATGGCGGGGATGGAGACGTTCACCGATGGAAGCACTGGTAAATTTTCACACCCACAAAAACAAAAAGAAAAAAGAAAATTATTCTAAGGGGCGGAAGTGCAGGGACTTAACTATTTTCCTCCATGTGTCTTTTCACCCTTTACTGTCTTCAGCTGTGCTGTACACTTCCTCCTTCTCACCTTCTCACATCACAATCTTTCTTTTCTGTGTGAATTCAAGAGGGTTTTTTCTGTCCACTTGCGGGGGAGCCCGACTTTTCCTCATGGCAGGGTCCTGGGGAAAGGCAGTGCAGGGAAGAGAGAGGGGTAGAGAAATATCGGTCCTAATGATTTTTTGTGCGGGGCTGGGCTTTTTCTTTCTTTTTTTTATTGATTAGAACGAAATTAATTCACAGGAGCAGCCCTCGTGTTCCGACTCTCTCTCTCTCCCTCGCTCCCTCTCTCTCTCCCTCCCTTGCTCCTTTGCTCCGTGGACGAATAGCGTTGTGTCTTCTTGCCTGCTCTGCATGTTGTATGATCGCGGGAATATTTGATTCAGAATGTGCTCGGTGTTATGCATAGCCCATACGGAAACCACGCTGCAGCTGCATACCTGCAGTGCTTTCACGGTGTGCGAATATTACGCACGTTGTTAATCTCATAAACACAGAAAGATGGGGGTGTGTGTGGTTTGTTTCCATTGTTGCTGATCGCATTTTTATTTTTTTTTATTTTTTTACATGTAGCCCTCACATTTGAATTCATGCACGTCACGCCGCCGTCTGGGTCTGGGCTTGAAGGAGAATTAGTGCTGAAATCGAGACATCTCCAGTAATTTTCTCTACTCAGTCTCCATTGTTCCGCTGATTCGTCTTCGCTGTGTATTCTCTTTGTTGTTTGGCTCATAATTGTGACAAAAAAAGAAAGGCCACGGCTCGTTTGTGCGCTCTTTCCGCACACGCGGGTGTGAGCGCGACTGCAGGCCAGCTGCGGTTAATGGGCAACCTGTGTCTTAATTCGTGCATAATGTAAGGCAGCAGTTTACAGGCAGATTCTCTCCCGCTGTGGGTTTTTTAATCAGTGTGGTCGATATTTGGTCGTCGGTATCCCAATGTCCGCACATAGCAAAGAAACACCTCTGGGTGGCGAGGGTCTGATTCGCCGCCGAAGGGAAATCGATGGACAGACTGAGTTAATTATGAGAAAATCAATTAAAAGGAGGGGATCTGTGGGCTTTATAAGGCCGAGCAGGAGGCTCGAGTCGGCAGAGGAGAGGAGGGGAGCAGCCGGTGCTTACCTCTGTGCATGGTCGCTGCGCGTTGCCCCCGCCGATCATTTGGCAAACCGCTGTGCTGCAGCCTTGACTTACACCGTGTGGAAACGCCTCTGCGTGGTATCACATAGAGCACACCACCGGCATGACTCTTGGCGATCCCCCCAAAATCATCAGATACCCCCGATTCTTTGGCCAGCTGTTGATTTTGTTTACGCACAGTCCTGCTCTGATCCACACCCCAGCGTCTGCTGCGGGTTCGTTCAGCTGTGTTTTCCACACACACACACCTCTTTCCTTTTTGACCTTTGCTCTTCTTAAAATATGAACGTGATCAGATCCTGTTTAGGGCCTGCATGTCGCATCTTGACTAAAGGTTTCTTCTGAAAACTTTGTCCCAAGCCTCGATCAATTCCATTGATGCCTCTTTATTTATTTTAGGGGATAGAAATGAGCTGCGTAATTACTGCTGCAGACTCAGCACCAGCGCTTTAGGACAGGGCCGAGTTCAAGTTCTTTGGAGTCATTTGCAACTTGTGACACTCGGTGTGTGTGTGTGTGTGTGTGTGTGTGTGTGTGTGTGTGTGTGTGTGTGTGTGTGTGTGTGTGTGTGTGTGTGTAGTGTTTGAAGTGTTTGTGTCTGAAGTCGTAATATTAAAAAAGGCCCAGCATGTATGAAGAAGTGTTAACCACAGCGCACAGATGACTTTAAACCCCATGAGACTAAGACACACGTTATGGTCAACCGACAGTTCTCCTCACAGACCGCTGCACTGAAAGAGAAAACAAAGAAACGGGGCGACTTTCTTTTCGTATTTACCAATCACGTGTTTCACTCTATTATTTCACCCAGTTTGCATTTTCTGATTCTCATATTTAGAAACTTGTGTCTCATTAAAACTCTCCGACTTATTGCATATTCACAGCCGTGGCATCGAGGAACAAGTTGGGCTGTTTTTTTTTCAAGACAAGAGAACTTAATTCACACCTGAACTTAATATAGGTTTATTATTATTATTGTTATTATTTATTTGCATTGCCTTCTCTGTTTTTTGGTTATCATATAAAATTTATGCAGACGCCTTATTTTCATAATTATTCGTCCAGATTTATTTAAATATTTTATTTGATATTCTCTTATGCGCCTCATAATAATAAATTATTTAATATTCAGTGAATTATACTTTGAATTGGAGCCTCCTCATTATCGTTTCTCATAATAGAATAGAATAGAATAGAATAGAATAGCCCTTAAAAATCAAACACGTAGTGTTCATCTATCAGAATGTGTGATTTTCCTTATTACAATTATCTGCATTTTTCATTCAAAGTGAATATCTTAAATTTATTATTTGGGGAAGCTATGGTTGAATTAAAAACCCAAACTTTTAAAAAGTATCAATTTTAATTTGATGAAAACTTTGCATAAAGTTTTAGGCTAAATAGATAAACTGCCTCCGAACCGTTTCAGCAGCACTGACAATATTTGTTCAGTTGAATATTTCAGATTTCATCTCGCTTTTTCCTCCTGGATGAGTTAATTTTCACATTTTATTTTGATATTTCTTTCTGGGAATA
The DNA here is from genome assembly GCF_963969265.1 of Rhamphochromis sp. 'chilingali'. Lineage (NCBI taxonomy): Eukaryota > Metazoa > Chordata > Actinopteri > Cichliformes > Cichlidae > Rhamphochromis > Rhamphochromis sp. 'chilingali'. The sequence goes on from NC_137938.1 coordinate 25,628,576, forward strand.
TTTAGATATTATTGTGCTTTTTTGCATAAACTGTGAATATTTAAATATTCGAGTTTATTTCACCGTCATTTTCACAGTTGTTGCTTCAGCTTGTTAGAGTCGTATGAACGATATTCAAATTAGAATCCACAGCTGATTTTAAACCAGTAGAGAGGGAGTCACTGAGAGGCTGATGTGACGCCTGCAGTTTAGAGGCAGCCATTTATTTATTTCGACTTAAATTTCAAAGTTAACTTTAAAAAAAATTGCTGCAAAGTTCAGTAAAATTTAGAAACCGTAGCTGTCTTATTCAAACACGAGGCCTCGTATTTAATATACATTTGAATGTGTTATCAATTCATGTGCTGATTTCGATGTGTCGCACTTCAAAAACTGTTAATTACGGAAGTGTTATCAGTAAGATCAGCCCAGCGCAGGGCACACAGTCGACACTCGAATTATGGGAATATAGTTCTGACGAGATTTGTAATTTAGGATGAGACCTGAGCAGCCAAATGGTTTTATTTCTTTTTTATTACATAGGTAAGAGGCAAAAAAGAAATGTTTAAATGTAGGTGCTTCTTTAAAAAAAAAAGGAAACGCTTTTGTTTTAGCATTTTTCTGAAGTTTTTATAAAAACCAGGAATCACATATAAGGAATCTTACACACACATAGAAATTTAAAAATAAAACCTGCGCTCTCTTTTAAATATATAGATTTTTGTTCACTTAGCATTTGTAAAGGAGCGTGTTCCTGGGAGATTTTATTTATACTTTATATATTATTTAATGGGACTGAGCTGGCACCCTGACACCCTGTCCTGCACCTTATCAACTTCAAACAGACCACAAAACCGATACGTTCAATTTTATGGTTTATGTTAACGTGCATGCAGCCTGCTTCAAAGCTCATTTCATAAACGGTTTATTGGCTCAGGTTTGATGGTAAACAGCGCGATCGTGCCGGTGGGCTTTGATGTACATTTTTCTGTACGGTTTTTTTTTTTTTTTTTTTTTTGGTCACTGGGCCACTTCAGTCGCTATCAGGCACCAGAGGCGATACAAAATAATCCGTTTTCTGCGCACGACTCTCCTCCCAAATGGTGCGGCGGCTCTCCGTGGCCCTGCTCACAATGCGCTAATGACCTCTGGGTCAAAGGTCGTTTGGCCAGTTCCTCAATTAAGGCGTTAAGATTGCAGTTGCACGATGCATCGCTGTTGTGAAGCGAAGGGACCAGAGGCCGGTATACAGAATATTAGGATTTCTAGTAGGTAAATTTCGCACCTCTGAATGTTCACCAAAGTGCAAAACACGTGTTTTAATAGTTTCTGTTAGAATTCAGTTTGTTTTTTCCTCACATCGTTTTGGGAACAAAACTGCATTTTAAATATTTAATATTTCTTTGTTTTTAGGATGTGGTTGATACTTGGTGTGCCTACAGCACAGCTTAGTTTTACTTGAATGTAATTGAATGGATACTTTTACACTTTGGTACAGAAAACATGAAGACCTGTGAGAAGCTATAGAACACATTGTCACTGTGGTGCATTATAGTTCCTATAGAGGAAAATCAAAAACTGTACGGCTGATTTTTGCTCTATGTGTGTGTGTGTGTGTGTGGGGGGGGGGGGGGGGGGGGGGGGGGGATTGAGAGTGTTTACTCCCACTCCCTCCTCAACATAGTCATGTATCAGTTGTGGTTGTTGAATGTAATCAGTGGGCACTTCCCGATCATCGCTGCATCGATTAGCTGATAAATGTTGGTGGGATTAATCATCCGAGATAGATCACTTTGTCGATGTCATTGTCTTTCTTACCCTGCCGTGCCACGCAGACCTAGGCTTCGCCAGCACAGACAGGACTTCAATAAGTGACAACAGAAAAGTGATAAATTGATCAAAAATGGCCGCAATGAAACAAGCCTCTTGTGAGGCCGCACATGTCCATTACATGAGTGTGTCTGCGGGGTTTGTGGTTGGAATACATCAAGGGCTCAGGGTTAAAGTTCAGCTTCATCCCAGACTGATGACCCTGCAGACTGACTGACCTTTTTTGGGGGAGGAGGCTGCACATACTGGACCAGCTAGAGAGAGAGGGGATGGGGGGGAAAGGGGTAGAGATGGGGAAAAAATGAGGTGAAATTTAGGACAGAAGGGAGGAAAAGCGAGAGCGAAGGTGAATCTAAAGAGGATGTCGGCGGGAGGGAGAAGCAGAGGTGCATGGTTACCGCAGTGGACCTTGAATATATCCTTGTGGTTTTGGTCGATCTGTTCAGTTGCGGTCTCCCCTGGTTTTTGTGTTTGGCTCTGCTTTTGAAGCAGTGAATTAACACCTGACCCCGGCTTCTGACCCTACCCCCTTCCTCCAGCTACCCCCTCCAGATTAGCAAATATGTGCTATCTGGTTTGGACACACACACTCACACGCACGTATTTATACAGCAACACAAAAACACAATCACACATGTACACACGTACGTACTTAATGTATAGAGAGTTTAAAAAAAAGGACAATGCAGCAAGTGTACAAAGTCACACAACCTTTGCACATCCCATCGTCTGTCCACAGCTAATTCCCCCGAGAGGAGCCTCAGTGTGTCACTGCTTGTCACCATAACGGTCAGTCCGTAATGGCTGTCTCTCCCCACACAATGACCAGGGAGGCAGACTCCCCCACTGAGACACACACACACACTGACCCTCATTCATTTTTACCTGCACAGCAGAGCCTCCCCACACACACACACACACTACAGGACGTGCTCCCACCCTGGCATCCTACCACACCCGTCAATGATCAGCGGCTTTTGTTCATACAGTTTGACAAAGGATTTGAGTTCGTCTATCAGAAAAAAAATATCTTTCGAGTTTAATCTGAAAAATATTCACTGACAAAACAAAAACCGAATCTTTGTGATTTTCAGTGGATCCACACATTCATGTATAGTGTAAGCAGCCTGTGCTGAATGTGTTTTTTTTGTATGAAACCTTCTAAAGAGGTCTGTGACAGGACAAAAGGAAAAGCAAGAGAGCAACACGGGTGTGCAAAGTCACTTCACTTTAAATTAAACAGCAAAGTCATTACCACAGCGCCATCGTTTTATCTTAGAATCTGCTCTGTTGCATCAGCCCCTGGCATATATTTCTCTATTTTAATGTAGAGCTTTTTTTCTGTATTTTGCTTATTTCAGGGTTAAATTCAGATTTTTTTTTTAAATTAAAATAATCTAATCCAGTCTAAAATCTTATAGATATGATTAAAAAAATGATGAGGCTCTAATATGATGCTTTGGTTCGGTTTGTTATTTGTTGTTTGTTGTTTGTTTTTAAAAGAGAGGGGAACTGAAATGAAGCGATACTAAAATCCATTTTTTTTCAAAGCAGCACACATTTCATAGTTTTTCTTGATAGATTACTGAAAATATTTAAATGTATAATTTTATAATTTGGGGGATCTGACAGGAGAGAAATGAGGAGAAAGAGAAGGAAAATAAATTGAACTTGGTGTGCTGCAGTTATTAGTCAGCACCTCGTGTCCTCTTGCCTCCCTAATTAGAGATATTGTCATTACCAGAACTGTTTTTTTAAAATCATCTAATCAATAAATCCAGAGTGTTTCAGCATTAAAGTATTGGCATAATTTAGGAGAGACCTAACACTGTAAATTAGTTTATGCTTTTTTCTTTCTTTCTTTCTTTCTTTTCTTTTTTTTTTTTTTTTTTACCAATATTAAAAGATTTCTGTGGCTTCTGTGCCTTGATAGTTTCATTCAGACTCTCTCCTCTCAGCAAGAATCAAACTTCTAAGTCTTGGCAGTGTTACTGGGTCATGTTACCCATTGGGCATCTCTTTCCCCTCTCACCCCCATCTCCTCCACCCTATTGTGCTGAATGATGATGGCCGCTCTGGCCGGTAGGTGAGAGAGGAGGTTGGGAGTGGGGGTCTCGGCTCGGCTGGTCAGCAGGATTTGTAGTGCCCCCCCTCCGCCTGTGAGTGTCAGCAGAGAGCAGGCGGCGTGTCTGGCTCGATTAGGTTTCCTACCTATCTTCCCACTGTGTCAGACAGAGGAGGAAGGCAGCAGAGAGGGGGAGAGCAGCGGGAAGTTGCCCAGAGGAAAGGCAGGACAACAGAGGAAGCAGGAAAAATACATCTTTTTATCCCTGCTCTCTCCGTCAAAAGCCCTGTACAGTTTCCTCTTTCTGCGCGCCTCTCATTCTCCTGGTTTCAGCTCCTCCCTCCTTCCCTGCCTTTCTCACTTTGTCCTGCTCTCACCCAAACCCCTAATCCCCCTCCTTTTACCCCACACTCATTCCTTAATCTTAAAGCTCTTCTTCTCTACCAGCCCTTTATCAATTGTTCTCCCTGTACCTCTCTGTTACTCACCTCCTCCCTCTTCTTTCTGTCTATCACATCTGAACATGCCACCTCTCAGCATAACCCTTTTACACACTCCAGATGACTGCAGCACACCTTATTTTTTTTCTCCATCTGTTTTCCAGCATTTTTTTGCTTTGTTTTTGTTGCTCTGTTTGTTGTCTTTGCCATCATCTACGCATCCTCTTTTGCGCCACATCACCACCTCTTCGTCGTTCCTGGCCTCGTCTTTGAATGAGTTGCTGCTCCATCCACTGGTCTGCCTGACTCAGATGTTTCCATCACAGTTAATGTCAGAATAAATTAATTAGGGCTCATTTCTAAACTGTTTTTTCTTTGTTGGGAGAACTACAATGTGGTTGTCAGAAAGCATTTGCCAAATTTTTTTTTTTCAACCCCAAGAAAGCTCACACCAATTTTAGTCACCCTGTCATTTTGTTGGATGTGATCAATTTTCTGTGATTTGGTCATTTTCAGCTCATCTCTGTTGTGTGAGGGTTCGGCTGTGTTGCCATGTATAGCTCGACATTTCCAGCCTTTCTCTCAGGGCCAAATGACGAATATGAAGTTTTCACTTGTGCATGTTGGAGAATTATCATGGACAGATGTTTCCATTAACAATTACATAATGAAATGACAACATAATGAGTGTTTCTTTCTTCAGCTGAGAAGCTACTTTCAGTTTCACAGTTAAAGTCTTTTTTTTTCTTGTAGTGAGAGCGGGCTGTAATTTCAAACCCGGGTTTAACCACACAATGTTTCACAAACAGTCTTTCCGTGCCACCTCAGCACTGCTCATATTATTCAGATAACAAGAAAGCTTCTGTCATGTTCTACAAAACAGGATGTGTTTTCTTAATCTGTCAATGGCTCCGGCCCCTGAAAGACTTCATTTTGGCTGAGCAATGAAAGGCTCACAAACATCAATATGGCTGAGCAGGATAAGAAGAAAGAGCCATATTCCTGGTGTGTATCACTTTCCACCCACCCCCCCCCACCCCACCCCCCCACCCCCCAATATCCTCACCCTATTTGTATGGTGCAGATATTGGGTCTCAAGCGAGAAATCAGGATTGCGTTCTCGCAGAATGGCAGCATCCGTCTGTTGAGCTGGAATAGGAATGTTATACGGAACCAATGCATCCGGACTGGCCTGGACATCTTGACAATACAACTTCACACTTTTTTTCTTCTCTCCCTCTCCGTCTCTCTATGTCTCTCTCTCTCTCTCTCTCTCTCTCTCTCTCAATAAGTTACTCGCCCTCCATCTCCATCACAACCACCCCGGCGTGGAGGAAGAGGTTTGGATTAGGCCTAAACACACAATCATGTCGGCTAAGCCATGACTGCCTGCTGATCACTATGGGTCCACCATGGAAATAAAGTCTGTGAAGAGAAGAAAGAGGGAAAGAGAGAAAAAAAAACAACAACAACAAGAAGGAAATCCAGTCCACTTCATACGCCTCTCACTTCCATTCTCTTTGTGCGTTTAACGTGTGAAAACGGATTGCTGAAAGGATGTCAAGAAGCAAGAAGAAATAGATAGGAGGAGAAAGACAGTTATCCTTGCTTTCCCCGCGCCGGTCACACTACAATGTGCATGGTTGATAACTAATTCAAAAAAACATGCATGAGCTGGATTTATCTTTTCAAATCACTGGTACGTCTGAATGCGATTTAAAGGCTGTTTTTATGCAGCTGCCTGTGGCTGATCAATGCTGTTCCTCTTGTCATGCTGTGGGTCCATCACATTGGTATACAGCCTTTCAACACTGGGCGAAGGGACCATTTTGCATTGTCTATGGAGAACATTTGGTTTTCAGAGTATGATGTATATGGATGGGGCTTGGGACTGTATTGTAACTGTCAGTGCAGAGAAGAGAACAGCCTCGGCACTGCAGACAGCGATTTCACCGATGTGCAGTCGTTGCTTTTGCCTCCTGCCTTTCATTCTCTCTTGCCCCCCCCCCCTCCCGCCTTCCCAGTCCTCGCTCATCCTATTTTCAGCCTTTCATTTTTTACACAAGGGGAAAATGAGGAAGAACAAAACCAACATATGAAAACTAAAACATGACAGAGAGGGGAGGGGATGGTGAGGGAGGGGAGGAGTAACAGAGGAAGGAGAGGCAATCTCAGAAAACAAGAGGGCTTTCAAAAGTAAGGGATGAAAGCTAGTCAGGCTGTTATTTTTGAAAAATGATCCTTGTGTAGTGCTCCTCTTAAGAGCCAGGTACATATTATTTTATCTTCCTGAGGAGACTCAGCGAGGTGTTTCAACACACACGCACACACACACAAATAAAAAAAAAACCTCAGTGATGCTTTCTTTAAAGTTGCACAATTTATTGTCTTTAATGGGATGCCCGACAGGTGTGTTTTAAATTGCTTATCGGCTTTGGCGTGAAATGTTTCTCTAATCACCTATCAAATTCTCAATTTTCAGATGCGCTTGCATTTTGACAACCAATTATTTAAAAAAAAGTTTTTTTATACGTCAAATGTATGCACCAGTCCAAACTGGCAGAGTGCCCCCACATTACAGGCAAAAAATGCACACTTCCCCTCGCTAACACGCACTGCTCCTCTGTCCTTAATAGAGGCCGGTGCTGGCTGACACCTGAATTAGAGTGAAGCTGGCATCCGCACAGAGTCTTCTCGAGCTCCCACTTTGACCCTCAAAGCCAGGGATCCCACAGAGGCGCGTGATTTGATGCGAGGGGATGTTGGACTAGTGGACTGAGAGCCCTGAAAACATTTAAATGTCTCTTGGTTGCGGCTGGATCTGAGGATGTTGGTGCTCAGCGATAGTTAGCGCCTCTGCTTGCTGCTGCTGCTGCTGAGCCTCTGGGGCAGGCGTATGTTGAAAAACGCAAAGAAAAGCCATGAAGTTTTATGAATATTGATGTTTTAATTTGTGTTTTATATCATATAAAACATTTTCGCCTCTGTAGAAACTTTCAAAAGCTCTTTGGGTGTGAGCATCATGAGGCATATCCTTCATCATTACAGCAGCACAGATGTTTCTGCTGGAATATGTGGTGGTATGTGTGTGTGTACGCGTTCAACATGTGTCTCCTGTATCAATAGGTTAATAGCTGAGATGTCAGTTTCAGTGACTCGCTGATTAGTTGTGTGTGTTCACTAATCCACACTGGGGCGGGGAACTGTTGGCTTTCCCATTGATTTTAGCGTGGTGAGTAGGCAGAAGATAGAGAGAGGGGAGATCTATTGATTGACCCCAAATTAGCCCCCCTACCACAAACCGCCAAGCTGTTCTGCTGTTTCCCGCACTCAGCAGCAGCTCCCTCATTGGGCGCCCGCGCTGACAAACATTCAGTGCGATTGGACGCTTCGACCGGGAGCGCAATGTCCTCTCTTTTGATGTCACTTGATTTGGAAGTGTTGGCTGTTCGTGACTCCAGCTGTTGCTTGATTGGCTGTCTTGGTGAGGATGAGTGCTGCGCTGTTCTGTGTCTGATCACAGGGAGCGGCTCGGTTTTGGAGCCTTTGATGAAGCAAATAGTACCACTTCCAGAGGGAGGGTATTACTTTTTGTGTTTCTGATCACAAACTGTGACCTTATTTGTAAACCTCAGCTCTCTTTTCTATGGAATATTTAAACAAAAAAAGAGTGGATTAAAAGAAAAAAAATCCAATTCTGCCCCGCCATCCACATCCGTCAACTTTCCCTTTTCTCCTCTGTTGTCCTTCATGACTCCCAACTGGTTCTTTATCACCATTTGTGTCGCTCACTCCCCGTCTTTCTCCGCCTCTCCCTCCAATCCCTCTTTCCTTGAGTCTAAGCTTTGAGCGCTCTCTCCTGAGCCTTTCCTTCCCATATATCACTTCATCTCATCCCTCTGTGTCTCCCAGATATTCCTCTTTAGGCCTCTGTCACTCTCTCCCTTGCTCCCCCCCTGTGTCTATGTAAGCAAGAGGAGGTTGTTAAACATTTTTCTTCCCTCTTAATTGTTTTGACTGGGCCGATTGGCATCCCGATTAGGCCCATTGATTTCCTGGCGCTAAGTGCATTGATTTTTAAATTTCTTATTGATCCCCGCTCTAAATCTCCTGCACGCTTACTCACACAGTCTCACCGTTCGCAGGGGCAGAGATGGAGGAAAGGATTGAGACAAGAAGGAAGGTAGAGGAGAGAGGGAAGAGGGAAAGGGGGAGAGACTGGTGTTAGGTAAATACACTGACCGGTGACAGTGTAGTGAATTAACAGAGTGAGAGACAAAGAGCAGGAGGTGAGGAGGCGAAACCAGAGTTATGAGCTTTAAGGGGAAATCGAGTTAAATAAAACACACACGTACACACACAATACGGGTGTATACATGCAGTGTAGAAACAAAAGGCGCAAGAAAACACGGATAGCTCTGCAATCAAACTATTTTTAAAGCATTAAAGCATTTCTACACAGCGTAATGGGGATTTTAAATCAATTTATCTTTAGCACCTCCTGCCAAAAATCTATGAAATGTAAAGGGAATCAATAATTCTGTAATTATAACAAGCGTCAGGAACGACTGGCAGTAACGACTGCCAGCCTGGTAGCCGCCTGGATGGAACATGTTCATCTGTGAAGAATGAGTCACTTTATGGGTGAACAAAGGTTTATGAGGGATAGACAGATATTGGAAATGTCAGAGATGGAATGGAGTGTTTTGTCTTTGCCTTGCTATTTCACACGGTCTGCAGAGCCTACTGGAGACGTGTGTGTGTTATTTCTGGCTTATGACTGTGTTAGGTTTTAGAGGCCCGCTGGACTCCGAATCTTACATGCCCACTGGTGTTTCTCTGAAGGTGGTGGACCTAATTGGCTGTATCCGAGTCTCTGTGTGCGTGCGTGTGTCTGCGCTCACACGCACGCTTGAATGTGTGTGCGTGTGCGAGGGCTCGATGTGAAGTAAACGATGAATTCTTCCGGCGCATGCTCGATAACATGTATGTGTTTGTATATTTGTGTGTGTCTGCGCGCGCGTGTGTGTGTTTGACCTTTTCTTGGCTTAAGTGTTGAAGCTCAAATTCAGACATTCAGTTGATAGCATTTTCTTTTTATAGCCTCTGTACTTGACCAAATTGTGCTAACCTTTTCTAAAGTCATTTGCTGCTTTTCTGTCTCAGCGTGCAGTTGAGTGCCTTGCACAGCACACAATATATGGACCATATGTAGCATTACTGCGTTGCAATTACAATTTACTCTGCGTTGATCCACTTAAGATAAGTGCTTTCAAAAGGCAAGCAAACTATTGTCAGCAACAGTGGGAGAAAAACTTCAATATCACGACTGTTGTCAAGATGATGTAATGCCGCTCCGCAGTGGCATTAAACGCAGGATGTTTTAAAGAGTGCGCTTTAATAGCTGCGTTGTTATGATGGTAAAGGCGGCAGTGACAGTTTTGATTAACCATTCTGTGTTTACATTTTCTGTCTGCAGTTTGCATCTGCAGAAAATGTAAAATAACAGATTTCAGGGTTGAGAGGAGTGAGTGCTGGCTAAACAATGGGAGATAAAGTGTTTAAAATGCATACCCTGGGCTGAACCGCTGTTTGCTTTGTAATTATGGGGCCTATGTTTGCCCTGATGATAGGGATAGGGATGGCCTGACAGCACACATGGTCTCTCCCTCTCTCTCTCTCTCTCTCTCTCTCTCTCTCTCTCTCTCTCACACACACACACACACACACACACACACACACACACACACACACACACACACACACACACACACACACACACACACAGAGGCTATTTTAAAAATATTCAGATACATTAATATGTGGCTTTCCTTGTTTTAGATTACGCATGTATAAACACACACGGAGGCGCCCGTGGACAATAAGACTCAAAGCGCCTGATGGTCACCGCTACTGACTTCTCTTTTAGATGAGAAGTAGGAACCTGCAGACTCAGCACACAAAACCACATCAAACACACACAATGTGTCCCTCTCAGCACACATACACATATATGATCAGGGCAGATTCTCGCATAAGGTGTTGCACTCACACACGCACACACAAGCGCTGACGCTGTCCTTGCACACACACCTCTCACACAATCAGCCAGACGGACCGACACCACTTCGTCCAACACACACTCAAAACATAACCTTGACCCGTCGTACTCCCAGCCTGCAGTCTCATACATACTTCATCCGTTCACTGGGGGATGACACACACGCACATACACACACGACTTTTCTGCACACACTAATCACACGGGGCCTGAAAAATGCAAACTCATACCAGAGGTTTGTGGAAAAAGACAACAGCTCCAACTTTATACCTGATGGAGTTTTTGAATTGATAGGACTTTAAATATTTCTTCTTGGTAAACAGTGAAACGTGGCAGAAAGTCTCAAACTCAAAGCTACTCAGCTCATAAGGAAATAAAACTGAGGATGGGATTGTTTCTTTTTTTTTCTCGGAGACTGATAAAATTATTAATCGATTATCTAAATTGGTGCCAATTAATTTTCTGCCCACTGACTAACTGATTGATCAAGCGGTCGTCGTAGCTCCGCTAATGAATTTCAGATTTATCTCTCACAAATTGGGACTCTGGCTCCTCGTGTTCATCCAAATGCATCTATAAAATTAGAGCAGATACAGGCCTACTCAGTGATGAATTTCACTGTCAAAGACAAATTCGAAATAAATCTCTCACTGTGGACTTCGAGCGTGTGTCGCACTCTGATAATTTCCACAATATCCTCTGCAGCCCCCAGGGGCAGATTTTTTTTCCTGTTATTTCTCTCTCCATCCTCTCCTGTTTGTTTCTATCCCTGTAAAATGCTGGTTGCTTTACTGAAATACTGCAGTGCTTTATCTGCCCTCTTTTTCCTCCCTTTAGTCCACTCTCCCTCCTTTTTTTTTTTCTTTTTTCCTCCCTTCTCTAACCTCCCCATCCCGCAACCCAGCCCTTTAGTTGTTGTTGAAGATGGTGGGGGGTGGAGAGGGTAAGTGTAAGGGTGGGGTAATGGGTGAGGCAGATAGGGGAGGGGGTGGGAGCAGAAGCAGCCGAGACCCAATGACGTGGGTGCGACATGTAACCGTGGCGCAGGAGAGGAAATCAATACATGAAAGGATGAGGAGCACTGGGGTGGATTACCGTCTGGGGCCCTGGCTACTGGAGGGATGCAGGGAGATGGAGGGGTTGTAGATGAGGCCTGGGGGGTTGGATTGTGTGTGTGTGTGTCTGTGTGTGGAGAAGAAGGAGGGGTGGAGCGGGCGAGAGGCCAGATTGTCCAGTCCCCTCTCTCCTGTATCCCCTCCCCTGACCAAGCACTGCTTGAATCTTGACCCATCCCATCAACCCTCCCTTGGCTTCTAAACACCGCTCAGTGCCGGTAGGCTGCCAAAGATGGACCTTCAGCTCTCCACACACGCTCATACACACATGCAGGTGCAGTGGACTCTATAATGTGGAGTGAATACATTGCAGCCACTGTGTGTTAACTCTGCCGATAACCCTACACTATCTGTGTGGGGCATAATCGGCTGATATTACCAGTGTAAATTAAAGAGCCCCAGCGAGGCTGTGTGTGTGTGTGCGCGCACGCGTGTGTGTGTGTATACGTTTATGTGCCTGTGTGCATGTAAGTTTTCAGCAGGGGGCTTCCACAGCCCTGCCACAAACCCAGATAATAAATATCTATTATAAATATCATTATTATTGGGCCAATCTCCACCAATAACTGAGCCTCTGTGAAAGATGGCATGAGGGACCGAGCTGGATATTGGCAATATATCAGCATTGATTATTGAGAGTGCTGACAGAGAGAGGGAGGCAAAGTTAATAAAAACTAATAAAAAAGACAAGGAATACAGAAAGAACACAGGCTTTAGCTGGATCAGCTGCTTGTTCGCTCGAGGAAAGCGAGAACGGAAGGCGGAGGGCTGGAGATTGTGGTGTACAGTCATCGTTTGTGTGAGGCTGTGTGTATTTTCTGCTTCAACATACGTGTATCTGTGTACGTGAGCGTGCGTGTGAAGTTTTACCATTCTCATTTGGGAATTTTTTTCGTGTGTGTGACTTTGACTTGTGCACACACACAGCTCACTACTTCTTCTTCTTCCACACCTGTATGTGTGTATCTTCTTGGATTGATTGAATCTTGGTTGGATGTGAACTCTACAGTTAGGATCCAAAGCCTGCACCACATCTTGCCTTCCCACACACTGGCACTTACCAAGATCCACAAACAGTACCTGCCCACCCACTCGCCAACACACGCACTGACAAAGACACCAAGAAAACAAACCTCATAAAAGCCCATGCATCATATCCATATTATCTTGACAAATCTATACATCATGTCAGAGCATGGCATTATGTGAATATTACATTTTGCCATCTGTTATTGATGTGTGTGTGCACGGAGAGGATATGAGAGGAGTGTGTTGACGCCTCGCGCTGCCCGGATGAGCCGGGACAAGGCGACAGTGAGAGAGAGAGAGAGCGTTGTCCATTCTAATAGGGCCTTGTTAGGCCGCTGACAGAGCCAGTAACGCCACCGTTGGCCTCCTATTGATTCCCAACCGACGCAGTTATTGATGAGTGAGAATTTAATTCGACCAGCTCGTTTGTCAACATGACATCACCATTTAACTACGACCGTGACATGGCCGCAAACACCCTCAGATGAGCCGGGGTCACACACGCGGAGCGGCGCGTGAGGACAAACACACACACATCCCGCCTGATCAGTACGAACCGTTTCACCGAGGAAAAGGGTTTGGAGTTTTTTTTGTGGTTAGAACTTTTCTTCTGCTTCATCATTTATAATAAAAACTAAAAAAAATCATGTTCAATATTCAAACTCTGTTTCTAGCCAGTCAAATCAATCATTCAAAATGAAGAACAGGCAATTACCAAGAGTGCAATAAACAATATGACTAATGAATGGTCCGTGTTGTGACTAATGTGTAGCCTAAGGATACTTTGGCTTTTTCTGATTGGACACATTTTTCATGCCACATCCTGACCTACAGCACATGACACAGAAAACATTTTGTGGAGAGAAATTGAACAAATTGCTTTCTATGAATAAATCTGCTTGTGACTACTGTAGGTGGGGAAAACTACATAAGCCAGAGTATCAGCTGCAAACAAACTGATTTGTGTTAAAGAAAAAACGCTGAAAGCAAAAAGAACTTCAAATAGTATATTTTTTATTTTCTTCATTTGATCTCTTAGTTTGATATTTTGTCTTTTTATTGGAGATGTTGTCTAACTGAATCCAATAATATGTAATAAGTTTTGAAAAGAGTGATTCAGGAGTTGTTTTTAAATATTTCACTCATTAAATAATTGTGGGGAGTAGCTGTGATGAACGGAGAAGTGTGTTTACCTATTAACAGTGTGTTTTCTCCATTAGCAGTAGCTTATAAATTTATTTGACGACATATATCAATATTGTGGCATCATAACGAGTTCATATATGTATATGATTTTTAGCAAATGTAATAAATTCTAAAAGTACAGCGCAGACATTATGTAATGCAGAAAAACCTGCAAATCCAGTGCAGGACACTGCAAGCAGAAGTCTCATTTATTTTGTAATTTAAAGGGAAGAAAAACTTTCTGGAAGATGTGAAGCACACAAATTACAAAAGATACACATTTATACTTTTTTTGGTTATTAAAAAGAATCATTCGGCAGTTAAATCTCAATCTCTAAACTTTATTTTTAGTTCCTGCTTTCCAGTATTACATCCATTACAGTATTTGTTATTTGTCCCTGAAAAAAATAGAAGCAAAGCAAGAGAGAGCGAGAGAGACAATTTTGGAAGAGCATTTTTCAATACAGCAGGGCAAAGATACAGCCCAGAAAACAATGGAACCAGCTATATATCTCTGTATGGATTGGGAGGCTTGATAGGGAGGGAGGTGGACAATCAGGACCATGGGCCTTCAATGAAAGCGGTCCAGCAGGGGTTATTGGCTGGAGCAGCCCCTCAGGGGAGCTCGCTCTCCCTATCTGTTTCTCTCTCTTTGGGGTTGTGGGTCTCACCACATCCCTTGGGGACTGAAACTGTAGAGCCCACCTCGCTGCGGGGGCCCTATAGGCACCAAGCAAGAAACACACGGAGGGGGCGGTTTGCAGAATTCAGGTGGTCAGTCCCAGACACATGGCCAGGTAGCGAAGCCTCTGTATTCTGTGCTTATTTTACCTGTCAAACAGTTTGCACCTGTGCAGACATGATGAGGGAAAATAACTTTAATAGAGGGAAAAATCGAAATTCTGCACATGCCTGAATTTGTGTGAAAGACGGTCAGTGAGAGGACATGAGAGTTTGTTTCTTTCCTTTAAAGTTTCAGCGTCTGCTGCAGAATAAGGAGATCGGCTCATCTGAATACCTGAAATCCACGCAGGTGTTTTGACGGTGGTGTGTTTTTATGTGTGACTGCCTCATTGATAGTTTTCTGTGTCTTTGTGGCCGCGTCAGGAGGAAGAAAAAGAAGAGTTTGGTAAGAAGAGCGCATGGAGGACAAATGGATGGATGCTGTATGTGTTAGCACCCCTCCTCCTCCCTCCTCACCCCCTCATCCACCTCACCCCTCCAACACCATCTTATTTTCCCCTCCTTCAATCTCACACACCCTCCCTCCATCCCTCTCTTCCACAGACGCGCACAACCACACTACATTCTACAAGAAATAATTGCTTTTGTCTGGAAGGAGTGCGGGGAGGAGGGAAAGGGGGCGCGCATGGCTCCCTTTGTGGAGAGAAGGGGGTCTTTGAAGGACAACTAGTCACTTCGCCCTTCCCTCCTTCTTTCCTCCTCTCTCTTCTTGCTGCCTCACCTCCCATCTCCTCCTTCCCTCTTATTACCCTGCCACCTTACTCCTCTTTCTCAGTTTTCCACTTTTCTACTTCTCCCCTTCCTCCTTTCCTTACTCCCCGTGTCTCCCGTTCTTCTCTCTCTTCCCTCTCCTCCTCTCCCTCAGTGGATCTGCGGATGTCATCTGTCATATGTGAAGCAGAGGGAGAAGGACAATAAAACCAGGTTGTCTACTACAGAGGATGACACATTTTTCATAATTAGGAATATGCCAGTTTTAGTGTGCGGCTCACATTTCTTGGCAATATGGCTGTCTGCTGATGACTGAGTAAATGACAAGTCTGGTGATGATGGGAAAGTAATTTATTGCACGTGCAGTTTCCATTAAAACGGGCCTAATCGCCCACAGCATTAAGTGAGCAGGCATAAACAGTCCTGCGGGATGAGGCTCTCAGGCCCAACAGGAGCAAGAGCTCGCTCATTCCTATCGATTTGCCCGTATTGACTGCAATGTTTAACGTATAGATTTTTCTATTTAAAAATCCATATCGACAATAATCTGGCGTGTAAGCGTGCGGCGTTGACTGATGTTGGCCTGTAATTGACAGCATGTAACATGTCGGGAGCCCGGGAGTGGGAGAGGGCAGAAGGGAGGCCGGCATGCGTGGAAGAAGGGCTTCTGGTGATCACCTTTGTAATGGAGGAGCTCGTCCCCTGACACCTGGGCTCTCTTGTTCTTTATTTTTATTGTTGCTCTTGTTGTTGTCATTTGTATCCTGCCTGCAAACTCAAATGCAAGCACTTATGCATGCACATGCTGCTCCTATCTCACTGAGTTTATAGCCTGCACTGTGTTTTCAGTCTGCTTGATATTTTCTCATGCCTGGAACAGCAGTGGTCGCTCTTGTCTTTCTGTCTATCTGAATAATGATAGACCCTACTCCGCTCGGGAGGGCTTATTAAACGCAGCAGTGATGAGATGACTTAATTGCGTGCATGCTGGGTATCCTGGCAGGTATTAGCACTAAGCACCTATAGGCATCCATGGATTCTCTTCATCCCTACCCAAGGAGGCCAGCAGTAATGCACTGATCACCATTGGCATCATTATAGCCGGTATTATTAAGAGGGGGGAAAAAATCCAGAAATCAATACAGGATACCTTTTGCAGCGGTAGTGAAAACGAGGGAGATGGGGTGGTTGGTGGGGGTGGCGGTGGTGGGTGGGTGGGTGGGAGGCAGGAGGGAGGGATTGAGGGATGGAGGGAGGTGCGGGGGTGGGGTGGTGGTGATGTGTGAGTAGTAGCGGGTCCTCTCTCGCCTCAATGTTGCGGCCAGCCTAGTGGCAGATCGCTACAATCCTGGAGGGAGCCGGGTCGAATGAGCTGTTGGGGTTCCCAAATAATATCGGGGACAAACAGACAGACAAAAACAGACACACAGACGGATGGACGGAGATAGGCAAGTGTTCCGATAAAACGCGACACCATAATTCGGATTTCAGTAGATACGCTTTCTTATTTCCGTTTGGGTTTTTTTTCGGTTTTTAGTCTGATTTTTTTTGTTATTTATTTACCCGCTGTATTTATTTATTTGTTTATCTATCGATTGATTGCGTTTTAATTACTGCCTTGTGACAGAGAGCGAGGGAGGAGGAGCGTCAGGGCCAAGCGCGCGCGCGCGTTGTGTTTGTGTGTATATGTGTGTGTGCGCGTGTGTGTTTGTGTCCGTTCAGCCTTTTTTTGTCCCACTTGTTTATTTGGAAGCCTTTAATGAAGCTGTTTTAATTTAAAGAAGAAGAAAAAAACGCGCGAGCCGCCGCTTTTTGCCCACGCGGATGAATGTCTTACATGTAGCCTTCATGCAAAGGGAAGAAGAGAAGGAGCGCGTGCAGCTAGAGACCAAATACAGTATAGACCAAACCAAATAGTGCAGAAATCCAAATAAGACTTTCTAACTCTGCTGGCCTTGTTTTTTCACTGTCGAGCGCGTTGTTATGCGTCCTTGTTGTGCTGTTTTAAACTGCAAAGCGAATACCAAAGCCAAGCCCGGCCGGTGATGCTACAGGAATAGGCTAGCGACTGTTCTCATGCCTCCTCACACCTACAGGAAACGTTAACTGGTGAGGAGCGAGAGAGGAGTGTGAGGGGATAAAATAAGCTCCCGGGCCTCTATGTTTACTCAAGGAAAACGATATAGCGGAGCAAAGGTAACAGAGAGACGCAGGTGCATCGACGACAGACAGGTGACACGCAGACTTGTGTGTTTTTATTATTATTATCAAAGCTTACTTACAATAGGCCTGCAATTGTAACACAACTTTTCCTGTAGCCTGTAGAAGTGAGCTCTGATCTCCGTTCTGTCCGTCTGTGTGTTGGTCTGGACTGTAAGATAACTGCTTCACTCAAGGGACCATCCTACATAAATATATATAAATATCTAAATATAAATACTATGTTCTATGCACATTTACACCAAAACAAAAGCCGAGCACCAGTCTACAGATGTAAATAAAGTGCGCAGCTGGGGCTACATGTGTACACACCTAACGGCGAATGTTCTGAGCTCTCCATACCAAATATTGTCCAAAAGCTGTCTGCCAGAGAAACGGACGAAAGTGCAGGAGCTTCAGAGGACGACAGAGCTTGTTACAGTACATCTGACAGATTATTTGCATCAAAACAAGAAGCCGGAGGAAGATCATGTTTGTTCCTTTGCCGGTGCCGTTCGTGTTTCAGAGAGCTACCCCTGACCTCAACGCCTGGCGTCTCAAATCCCCTCTGGCTCTCCGCTCCAACTCCGGTAAGACATTTTTTCTCTTCTCCCTGCTACACCTCCTCCATGTCGGCCAAGCCGCGGAGACCCGCCCCGCCTGCCTCGCTCGGTGCCGATGCACTTGCAGCGGGCAGAGCTGGCGGCGCACACACCCACTTGCACACGCACACACACACACACACACACCTCGAGCTCCTTCTGAGGGCTTGAACACAGTCCTCCGCACTTGCGGGGCGGCTGTTAAAAATCAGAGAAGCTGTCCCGGGCGCTTTGCTTTGTCCAGACTGATTGAAAATGAATTGCGTAAAATGTCCAGTTTCTTTTCGCTTTCCGTTCTGTGAAACGATGCGCCACTGCTCCACCCGTGTGTTGCTTAATTTCCACGACGCCCGTGTGTTCCTATTTCCGAGTAGGCTATTTTTTCTCTCCCCGTCTCCGTCACCGTCCTTCCCCTCTTCTCCACTGCCTGCGCCTGAGCCTCAGCCTCCGACTCTCCCCAACTAGACTCTCGGCAGGCAGGGAATATTCATGCCAACTTATCGATCCTGCGGAGATCGATTCCTGGGCCGGTGGAAGCAGAGAGAGGGGGAGATAGGAGAGAGTAGGTGCACGGAGGAGTAACAACATACGAGAGGAGGCAATGGAAACGCTGTTTTCCACTCGTTTTTATTCCAAAGCCAACTGTTTAGTGTTTGTGGTTTATTCATATAGACTAAATAACTTGTTAGTGGGTCGACTTTGAGCTCGAAGAACCTTACTGATTCTCCTGACTCAGATTTTGCTCAGACTTCCATCCAGCTTAGCTGGCAATGATCGCATCTTTGTAAACACCACTAGAAATGGACTTGGAGTGATTGCATCTCTCTGTCCCATTGCTTGGGCTGCTCCACGGTTGAGAGCAGACTAGCAGAGGGAGTGTGGAGTCAGGGAAAGGGGGTGGGGGGGACGCCGTCTGCGTTTCATCTGCGCTGAAGTGGAAGAAAAGGATGCATGGTGGGAGCAGCCAGTCCGGCTTCAGTGTGTTGCTGTGAGAAACCTCTTGCTCAGTCTAGCATCCACTGTTTCTAAGACATGCAACAGCTACTTAGCTCTTTACTGGCTTAACATCTTTGCTTGCCCTGCAGTCCTGCGAGGATTGTATTGTTTTGGGAAGTGATGCAAAAGGAGGAAAATTAGGTGAAACATTAGTCATTAACTATTGCATACACATAGACAAACTTGTGTGAAAAGCTGGGTTAAATGTGTCTCATGTGCACCTTGGCCAGTGGGTGAGCTCTTACAGGCCCAGTCCCCTGCGCTCCCTTCATTTCCAGATCAGTTCAAGCCCATTTGATTTGCCAGGCTTCACCCTTTACTCCACATACTCAGTCAACGGTGCACAGTGTGTGACAGTGAAGGTATAGGTGATAGAGGGGGAGAGAAAAAGAGCGTAGAGGGATGAAAGGGACCTGTTACCTGCCATATCTCTAGAGAGATACATAGAGAAGAGAGGGGAGAGCGGTTGGATGGTGGAAGTGGCAAAGGAGAGAGGGACTGGGGAGGAGGAGTTTTTTCGGTCTCCGCACGTTGAAAAATGGCGAATGTCACAACGAGATAAAAAAAAAATGTGGAAAGAGAGCGAGAGAGAAGTGGGTGAAAGTACGAACAGATGACAAAGTGAAAAACGAGGAGGGAGAGGAAAACCCAGTTTGAGCTCGAGAGGTGAGAGTAAACCGAGGATGAGCCATTATGTTGCAGTGTCCCAGGCCAGGGCCGGCATCTGAATAAGCAGGCAATCTGATGGGATGTGTACACAGGCTGCTGAATTCCTTAGATGGCAGGATAACGTGATTCACAGTCCTCTGCTGATTTTATTCCAGGTTGATAACATAGCGCGAGGTGCTGTCCTTTCTGAACTCAGAGGGTTTGTTGCCAGGGGAGCGCTGGGTCACTTCAGCATCTGAGGTCTAAAGCAGGAGTTGCTTCTTCACCGTATATCAGCAAACAACAGGAATGATTTAATCTGAAAGTATTAAAGATGTCTTGATGCATGCTCAATCATCCAGGTAAGGAAATCCCAAAAAGTTGATTCTGTTTACTCATCCAAGTGATGAGAGTGACGAAATGCCTCTCACACTGAAAACGCCACATCCACATGTACAGAATCAACTTTTTGGGATATTAAAGATGCTAGGATTGAGTGGACACGCCCACAGAAGTGTGCTTTCACTTAGCCAACAAAGAGCCTTTAATACTGTTACACACACACACACACAGACGCACACAATGCTTTCTGGGTAGTTGTAGGGCTCTTGACTCAAGCTCTCAGTTAACTTGTCTCTTTGACTGGTGGCAGCTCCTTGACTCCTTTGCGTTAGAGCCTTTTGTGGGGTCAAAGGTCACGGCGGGAGTGTTTGACTCAGCCCCACCTGACCCTTTTTAGCCCCCTGTGTTTTGATTCTCTTTCATGTTACAACAGGCCTCGAGCACTCATGCACAACCCCTGTGGGGGCTCACACATGCACACACAGACACACAGAGACACACACTCACTGTCATGAAACAGACAGACCATCATATACACTACCATAAAACAAGCACGTTAGGCTGTTTGCACCTGGACAGCAAGCTGCTGTAACTGATCCAGGTTTTGTTCTATTTTTAATGGCATTGTGTCTGTCGAGGTACAGGTCATGGCCACTGCTGTGTGAACTCTTTGTGTGTATACGTGTGTATGTGTAGTAAAGTGGTTTGTGAAGCCATCAGCATTAACTGGTATATGAAAGTTTAATGGGACATAGAGGAGAAACCGCAGGTTTCCCACACAGTGCAGGGCTTGGTATGATATGATATAATATGATATGATGGGACATCAAGAAGACTGGAGACTGCCTTTCTCTCTCTCTCTCACACACACACACACCTGGATTCAGTTCATCTCAGCTATGCACCTTCTGTCACACACCATTAGCCACCATCTTCTACCATATACTCTCTAACTCTCTCTTTCACACACACACAAACACACACATGTGCACTTACAGTACGATCACACACGCTCCTCCGGTTTTAGCAGCTCGTGAGCTGTTTTAGTTCTGCCTCTGCATTTCAGACTGAGTAACATTTAACTATACACTTATTGATATTTGTTTTCCTCATAACATTTCCTGCCCGTGTACTGTAGGGCCGGTCTGATGTTATTATTTCCTTCAGTGTATTCCAATAAAATGTTCAGTCTTAATCCATTAATCAACATGTCCACAGCTCTGTGTCTGCGCTCGCTGCCAACTTTTAAGACATTTCTACATGTGTACAACGTCGCGCTGGCACGTCCTCGACTGCATGATGTAAGACCGTGCATGTGCTTACCCATTTGCTCTGTGTGTGACAGAGCGAGTGTGTGTGTGCAAGAGCATGAGCACATGTGCAAACTAGTGTGTGTAGATATAGATCGGTTTGTGGAGGGGAGCGTGCAAGTCGCAGTGTTAACATGATTGCAAATGACAAAATGTCAACCTGGGTTTGTTAGCAACATAATGGGGAATCAATAGACACGAGAAAGATGTCAATACTACATGCTTTATTGCATTAAGCTACCTCTCTCCTTCTCTGTAGCCCTCTCTCTCCTCTTCTTTTCCCTTTACCTCCCACTCTCTGCTCTCTGTCACAATACAATTCTCTCTCCTCTGCTCTCCTCTCCCCCTGGTAGTAGAATTAGATTGCAGTATATGAGCCAGCCACAGGGTTCTGAATGCTGCAGGCTGATGGCAAAATGCTCCAGGAGCTAATGGGCTGTTGGGCTCATCTATTTACGTATATTAAGCTCACATAGACGACCACAACAAAATCTGACAATGTGACGAGGCCCAAAGGAGGAGCAGCAGTGACGTCTTCTGTTTAACTGATGCATTTACGTAACGAGACAAACATACGAGTTATTGTAGGTCACTTTTAAAATCATACACTCTGTAACTGTGTGCTATGGGTGACCTTTAAAATATATAGCACTGGGAATTAAGGCTTTTTCATGGTTTTGGATTAATCCAAGCAAATCCAGTCTATAAAGATTATTAGCAGGGTGCTGCTGTGTTATTCATGTTACAGTGGGGTTTAATAATTCCTTTTAATCCTATTAACTGTTTACCTTTTTATTGGATTTGCTCAGGTGTGCATATGCGCCAGTAGGTTGTATTTATACAAAGCGTGTGTGTGTGTGTGTGTGTGTGTGTGTGTGTGTGTGTGTGTGTGTGTGTGTGTGTGCGCGCGCACTGATGTGTTTATATTACTTGAGACTAATGTAGTATTAATGCTGATGAGGTCCCTCAGCTCATTAGCAGCAGGGAGTGGTATTGAGTTTCTCCCAGGGAACAGGAGCGACCGGGACATACACACATCCGCTGTAAATTCTTAACAACCATTAGTGTATTGATAACCATTATCATGCACACATATATATACACACACACCCACATTCACCAAACAATGACCTTTAAAGACATTGCTTTTAAATATGCATACTCCAGCACACAGGAGGACACACCACAAAAATCATGCAAACATATTCATCTGAACAGCACTTAGAGGCCATCCATTATTCTCCAATGTGTTCACAGAGACACGGACTCACACTCAGTCAAATGATTTTGTGCAATTGGTCACCGTGTCCGCTGAAATACAGCCTAGCATTAGTCCTAACCAGGGGCTGGGTGAGCACGCCACTTAATCAGACCTGGAGGCCTTAATAACAGAGAGAACACACACAGAGAAGGATAGATGGAGTGTGTGTGTGTGTGTGTGTGTGTGTGTGTGTGTGTGTGTGTGTGTGTGTGTGTGTGTGTGTGTGTGTGTGTGTGTGTGTGTGTGTGTGTGTGTGTGTGCGCGTGAGAGAGAAAGCAGCTAATCAACACATCAGCGGGAATAAATACAAACCAGCTGATTGCATCCTAGATATTGATTTACACTTCCTTCTGTGTTTTCTAGTTGCCTCTCCTTATCACTCCTCCAATAGCACACAGGCAATGTACATACTGAGGACTCAGCCATACTTGACCTCTACATGGGGGACATCCTCCTCTGAGTATGTGTGGATGCTCAGTCAGTGGTGGCCTGGCTGTGATCAGCGTCGGAGTGGTCATCGCCACAAGCCGCCAATCAAACTAGGCAGTCAAAACGCGCCTCTGAACGTCTGCTGTCTATACACTTGATTACCTGATCTGGCAAGATTTTTCAAAGTGATTTATTCAGACATCAGAGTAAAATCTCTCTACATTCCCCTGCTTGCTGGGACACGAGTATGCTGTTTCTTTGTGGCGATGCGCGGGTTCCGTCTGGATACTTTATTTGCTGAGATGACATCGGTCTCATTTCTAAACCAACAATGCGTTTTTTACTGGCCGCTGTCTTTTTTGTTGTTCATTGCCGCCGGCTGTCACCTCTGCCACCCTGCTCATGTGCCAGTACATTTAGATAATAAAAAGACCAATAAAACCCAGAGGTTTGATTGGGTGTCTCCCCTTAGCCCAGCAGAGCTGACGACTAAATCAGGGGTCCTTCTCTCCATTTCATTTAGCTGATAAGATTTATGGTAATGAAGGGTTCCTATTAACCTCTGGGGTTCCACTGCTGTCCTTCAGACTGAGGGTGGATGGAGAGTGCTTACCGATCAGGATAAGGCTGCGAACATATCTGCTATAAGCAATGTCACATCATTGCAAAAGCATCCTCTGGAGTGTGCATGCACACACACACACACACACACACGCACACTCATGCATACACATACTCTTCAAGAGCACCTCAGCCCTTTAAGAGAGCTGAATGCATGTTTAATCTCTTTTCTGTCTTTATTACTTCTGAGCATTTTTGCTTTTCTTTATCCTCCCCACCATTCTGCTCTCCATCCTTTTCCCTGCAGGAGATTCTGTTCTGAAATTAATCTGTTGTACTCCCAACACCTCTTGTCCCTTTTAGCCCCCTGTGCAACATCTCTCTTTTAGAACTGCACAGTCATGTTTTTTTATTGTTTGCTGAAAATACTCCAGAATTACAAACAATTGTAACTAATGATTTTAAATTTTACATTAGATATACGGGGGGGGGGGGGGGGGGGGGGGATCTTAAACATCGTCTGGGTGTTGGTCATCTGTGACAGTTACTTTATTTTCTGTGGAAAGCAACAAACGAAAATACTTTCTTACACATACTGATAACAGTTCGTCAGGGTGAAACCCTACACAAGTTTTAAGGGGGATGTTTCTCTGGAACACCCAACTGAACGAAAGTAAAATAAAATAAAACCACATTAAATGCACCCTCACAGGAAGTGGTTGCTTCTCTCTTCTACTACTCATTCTCTTTTCTCCATTGCCAGTTTCAACCTGCAGAGAACCTACCACTTGCACAGTTAGGGAAGGGGTCATCTAAACACAAGTAGGTAACTAAAATATGAGTAAATATAAGCTTAAAGATGAATTTGTATCCTGTTGACATGCACCATTAATATGGCTACCTATAATACATGTATACACTGCACATATATATATATTTAAAATATGCCAAAGAGAAAAGAAAAAAACAGTATATCGTTCTCCCCTATCTCTCCTGCTCTCCAGTTAGGACCTTATCATGTAAACCTATCTTCGCTACAACCGGTTAGCAGGTGATTCTGAACCACAGAAGAAAACGTCATCAAAACACCAACCGCACTCTGATTGATAGACCAGCTTATACCAAAAATAAATACTTCAGCATGTGATTGGCTGTCAAACACCAAAGGTATAACCTTGCACATCATCCTGTTCTCTCTGTGAGCTTTAGCAGGCTTGGAGGGGAAATCAACAGGTATGGAGAAAAATGTGCCGTAAACCCACACAGAGACCTAATTTTGATTAATATTGGGCTTGACCAACAACTAATTGCTATTTATCAAAAGGAAAGGCACACTTTAGTTAAGCTAGCCAACTGTAGTGTTAACTAATTCAAATTTTAGTAAAGCTAACTAGCATGAACGCTAGCATGGTTTGGGTTATATTACTAGAGCGATGTAAATAAGACCATAGTTACTGCAAACTAATATCATCATTAAAAAATGTGTGTATTAATTCTTTAGCATGTAAATTCTGGTTGTATTTATTTTCAAACAGTTAAAGTTAAGATCAGGTGGAGTTTAGGTTGCGCTAACTAGTGTGGTTTGAGTTTAATATTAGGCTAGTTTAAGCTAGTTTATTTGATATAATTCGATCTGAGAATATTTAAAACTGTTGAATTTATATTAATATGCTTTAAATGTTTGCTAATAACTTATAGCACTGCGCTACACATTAATATTCTCCATTCAATTAACACATTTAGCACATTATTTATTATCTGCCTGCCTATTAAAATTGATCAAAAACCTACCTTTTAACATCTACAAACTGTTTTTGATTCAAATGGAGGGACAGGTGTATTTAAAAAAATAATCACACCTTGAAGCCCTAGTTTAACTCGCTTTATGAATAATATTTCTGTGATTTAGGTTCTTTAAGAGAATTATTTTCCTGTCTAAATGAGGAAATTTCATTTTGAACGACCTCCAGTGTGTGTCACTAATTTCTACCTGCATCCACCGACAATATCAACTGGCTGTCGTTAAATGTTAGAAAGCAAAAAGGAAGGTAGGAGTGACAGAGGGAGGGCGCAACCCCTCCCTCATCTGTACAAGGGCTGCACCCCTCTGTCCCTTTGTCTGCTTGTAAAGGGGACAAGGGAGGAGGTGCAGAGCAGGGGGCACAGGAGTGACTAAGTGACCTCTCGCTCCCCTTTCTTTTGACGCTTCCATGTTCTGTCCATTTTGTCGTGCACGTCCCTCTCCCTCCCTCCTCTTTCATCCTCTTTCGTTCCCCCTTTTTTCAGCCTGGTTAAGTCGCCATGGCTGTTGGCTTCATATGTCCTATTCTCTCCTTTTTTATACCCCCCTCTGTCTGTCTCCCTTCCCCTCCTCTCTGTCTCTCTCCCTCTCTGTTCTCACATCTTCGGCAACAGCAGCCTGGTTGCCAAAGTGTCTGTAGGACACATTAAGGCCCATAAAAGCCTAGTCTGCGGTCACACTCTTAACCACCAGTCAGAGGTAGTGTACAAAAGTGACTTTAAATGAGTCTGTGATTACCCTGGAACATGGAGAGATACTGAAGTGGCCAAGAGAGTGCGAGACAAGGACGGAGCGTCTGAAAGGGGTAGAGAAAGCACAGCTTGAGGGTGTTTCTTGACTCTCTTAAAGAGAATTGAACAGAAATGAATATTTGTTTCTCTCTTAGCTAAGAACCAAAAAGACTACCTGAGTGGAACAAGCGATGACAAGTTGTAGTGGTAACCCAAATTTACTGCCCCCCCTCCTTCCCACACCTTTTACCACAAACTGCACGTCCCTCCCCTCCTCAACACCCCACTTCCTAATTGGCCACATGCTGCCATGAGTGACAAGTGTAATCATCAGTCAAATTATGATGGGGGGGTGTAGGAGGAAGACAGGAACAGCAGAAGGTGGCGGTGGAGGGGATTGAAAGGGCGCGCTTTGATCAGAGATAGAGAGGGGGTGAGTGGGCAAACAGACAGAGCTACATGGAAACCTGCTGTCCACACACCTGCTGCTTCATAGATGGGCAACATTAGCAGCCTCAGACCTCGATGGATTATTAAAAAAGGGGAAAAAAATCACAAGACAAGCAGTTCCTTAACCAAACAACGAAAATGCTGTTGAGCTTGAACTTGAATCTTTCTTGTATCTCCATTGCTTTAATTACAGTCGCAATACAGAATAGGGCAATAAAATCACCGGGTGTGGTAACGGCACGCTCTTTGATTTTCGCTTGGACACATCAGGCCAGGTCCGTGTTATATTTGGACATAATTTGTTACTGAGAGCAGATGTTAGCTTTCCAGCCAGCTAACAAGGTTTACAGTAATTAGGAGTGCTGATGAAGCGCTTTGATTCCCTGGCTGTGGCGGCCATCTCATTAGCGGCTAGCTAGCTAGTGCTGCAGCAGGCGCTCCAGTCACATCCTATTAGGCGGCTCAATGTACACTCTGAATTAAGACCAGGAGATTAAGTGGAGATGAAAACTGTTGGCGTATACAGACACACACTATTCAGACTGTTTTTTTAAAGACCAGAAAAGCCCATATATATATATATATATATATATATATATATATATATATATATATATATATATATATATATATATATATATATATATATATATATATATATATATATATATATATATATATATATATATATATATATATATATATATATATATGTGTGTACTCACTGCTATAATAATGAGCTTGTCAGGCACTAACCCTCCCCCCTCTTAAAAAGACCCCAAATTTTTCAAAATCTGCTAATGCTTGTGCCGATATTTTAGTGAGAGAAATTTGGTTTTAACAAAATAACCTTGTGTGTGACTGCTTTTTCAGATGAAAGGACACATGCCACAGAGAAGAGATAAAAGGTATCACAGATTTTAAGACACAGGAGTGTGTGTGTGTGTGTGTGTGTGTGTGTGTGTGTGTGTGTGCGATTGCATCCAGGCAGTGAACTATTTCCCCCGTGTTTCTTACAAATGAAAGGACAAAATGCTTCCTTGAAAATACTCCAACACAGTTTTTCCCCCTTTCTCTTCGACTCCTCGCCATTCATCAATACTCGCTCCTCTCCTCTTCTCCTCTCTCTCTGTCTCTCGTCGTCTTTTGTGTGATGGAGTGATTATTGAGGACGTGGCTCCTGTGTTTAACACTGGTTGATGAAGTCTGCCTTTGTCTGTCTGCTCTAACCTGTCGCAACCGGGACACTGCTTATAGCAAAATCAATACACAGAGTAGAAGAGAGAGGCTGGGCGAGGGAGGTAGAGATGATGGGGGAAAGAGGAGAGGGATTGCGAGGTGGCGGGTGGCGGGGTTGAAGGTAGATAAATGCACCGAGAGTGAGACTCAGGATGAAGCAGGAAGTCAGTGGAAAGAAAAAAGGAAGAGAAACATGGAAGAAAAATTAAATGCTCGACTCTTCCATTGCTCACTGTCCGAGTTTTAAACACGGCATTTGTATTTATGTTTGTCTTGCCTGTGCAAGGCCTTGACCAAGCGCCTGATTATATCACTTGTGGTGTGTGTGTGCAAGTGTTTTAAGTGTGTGTGTGAGTACGCTTGCCGAATGGGGCAACCCCTATCTGTGTGCGACTAGCTCTGTGTGTGTGTGTTGGACAGAGAGAGCTTCATTTGCTTCCACTCCCCAGAGTCAAAGCCGATGTCAAGAGAAGAGGGGAACAACAGAGGACTGAGGAGGAGAGAAGGATGGATGGGGAGAAGGAGAGGTATAGGGAGTGTAGAGGGTGGGGGTTTGGGTGGAGGGGCAGTTGTGTGAGAGAGGCACAGCTGGGAAATGAGAAATGCTCCTCCCACCCTCCTTCTCCCTCTCCGTACCACCACCTTACACTCACACATATGGCACACACATACAGACACACACGATCCCCATCTCTTTATCCTCCCCTCAGGAAAGATGGAGTGGAGGTAGTGGTGGTGTTGGAGGAAGGAGGGGGGGGAGTGAAGGAAAGGGAGAGGCAGGGGAAATAGGAAGAGATGGAGAAGGGGACAGATAGGGGCATTAAAATTCATGGTCCCTTTTTTTTTATTTTCCCTGCTGAAAATCAATAGTGTTTACTATGAATGAGTGGAACAGTGGACAACAGTGGTGCCGGGGGGACAGAGAGACAGAGAGGAGGAGGAGGAGGAAGAAAAGAGTAAGGGTGGGAGAGGTAAAGACGTGGAAGGGGAGACTTTATTGCGATAGGCAGAAGCACCGGAGGCCAAGGTTAAAGACCAGCAGGGGCAGCGAGACAGAAAAAGAGAGAAGCACAAAGTAAATTCAGTTGTCTTCTAAAACAGACATACTGCCTTGTAAAATGCATATTTATTGTTCTCCTTCATAATAATGTAATGTAATGCAAACCCTTACAGTCCCCGCACCAACATTAGATGTTTGGCTGGCTTTACTTGTCCACCTTTCCATTCCTCATTCCTCGCTTCAGCTCACTCTACCTTTCAAAGAACTGTGTGTGTGTTAATTGGCAGCCCACAAACACCACTGACATGGTCTCTCCCCCCCCAACTTACACATCAACACACATACGAGCTGCAAAGCAGTTCACACTGAGTTGTTCAGCAGCCCTGACCCTGTTTCCTGCTGTTGAAAGCCTAGAAGTTCAGGATGGCTTACCAGTGTTTTGATTAAGCACTGCCAGTGTGTCTCACACCACTTGATCAAAGAAGAACAACTGTGTGTTTTTTAGCTGTTATAACTGCTTGTATCCTCCACATTTTTCATGGCAATCAAAGCTTTAAAAAAAAAAAGTTCTGCTGGCAAAATTCAGTCGCGAAAGAAAACGGATCATTTAGGATTGTCAAGTTTTACTTCCAAATTACTGCAAAGTTTTTTTTCCCTCGCACACAAAAAGGCATTTTTTTGTTTTTTGTTTCTTTATGGTTTTTTTTTTCTGTTTTACATGCATGGTATATCAAACTCTCACCACGGAGTCTTGGGTCTTTAGGCTGTTTTGTGTTGTTTTCCGTGCTGGATCGCTTGATTTGTGAGTGTGCGCTTATGTGCTGGCGCAGCTATCTTATGCGTATCTGCCTCCCTGTCATTCTGCACATAGTAGTGCTCCTGTGCATATGGAACTGTGAGTGTGAGAGAGTGAGCTGTGCAGGGGGTGATATATATTCAGGCAGCTCATGCATTATGGAGAGTGAAGGTGAGAGCGTCTAAATGTGAACTGCTGGTATGTGGAGGGTTCAGGGCCAGTCTTACCGAGGCCTTTTGTATTAGCATAGCATCTCCATTTCAAATCGGCCTGTCAAAAACCAGCAGCATGTTTTATTCAGCAACAGATATTGATCACATTTTATGCATACATGCCAAATGTATATTGCATACTAAACCTGCACCTTTGGTTTGTTTATGATGCTGCTTTGCAAATATGCTGCATAAAAATGTAGATGTTTGTTATGCACATAAACTTGGGGACACCTCAGTGATGCAAACTGTATGTTTGTTGTTTTTGATGTGATAATTGGATGCAGTAATGTAGATGAGGCCCTGATTGAGGTGTTTACGTAGCAGTCAGAGTGCATACCCGTGTGTGTGGACACTGCACTGTCTGCAGGGATGAGAGGAGTTTACCGAGGTCAGAGTGGCACGGTGGTGATTTCCAGTGGGCGTGTTTTAATGCAACGCCGCAAACTTCAATTCCTCCATCCACTTACAGAGCCTCCAGCTTTGTGGTTAAAAATTACTTCGAGTCACCCTTATACATTAACAGACAGCATTTCACTACAGCAGCTGCTCTTTGTCTATCAACATGCCTTTTTTCCCCATTAATATTATATCTGTATGCATTAAACTGGCCCGAGGCCATCTCTGCTTTTCTATCACATGTCGTTTTTTTTTTTTACCATCACACTGCATCAGTGCCGCACTAAATCTCTCCTCTCTAAATGACTGGAGTGAATGAGAGGTTGGTCTCGGTATACGGGGGAAGAGGACAATGCGGGCTTTAGCTGTGCTAGAGCTTCCTTTTTCACCCTTTATGAGATGAGGTGGCCCATTTGCTGAATGGGACGTGAAGAAGGTAACAGCTGATTTGTTTTGGAAATGCTTTTTTCCCCCCTTCTCTTTCTTTTTTTTTTCTTTTTTCCAGATCACATGACTTTGTCCTCAAACTCCTCGCTTTCCAGTAGACCGAGGTTTGATTCAGTGTTATTTTGGCTGTCTTCTACCTCCTTGAATTTCTTTTTTCCCCCAACTATCTTGTCCACCCCCCATTCTCTCCCTGGTCCCCCCAGCCCTCTCAGTACTCTGTTCCCTTAGCGACTGTTTCCAAGGCGCCCATTCCCAAGGGCTGGAGGAGGGGTCCAGTGATGTCATCCATGCATAACTGTATACCTGTAATTGATGTCCAGCTCTCCCTTCCTCTCTGTCATTGTCACTTATTTCTTTCCTTTCTACATCTCCTCAGCTGCTCTTTGTCCCTACACAAGTGTACTTTCATATACACTTTAGGACATTTCTATGTTAAACAGTAAAGTATGGACCGCATATTTTTACCAGCACTGAACTGCCGTTTGACACGTGTTACAGTTAAAATCACAGCTCGATTCACACCTGTGCTTTTCTTCAGATGCCATGAATAATTTAAAAAAACAGGACAAAAAAACCTTTGTAGGACCGGCCTGATCACTTGGTCATGAACAAAAATTGAGCTCGATGTTCACTCATAACCCGAGCGACCTGTAAATAATTGCAGTTTTCACTGGGATTTAACAGAAGGGTGGAATTCCAATAAAATATCGCAGATGTTTGTGTCGGGGTTTGCTCTCTCACTTTAACAATTGTTACTCTTTTTTTTTTCCAGATTGCCCTGATGACGGCTTATTCTCAAAAGCCACTTGTCATCCTCAAAAATGATTTTAGGAAGTCTAGTTATTGGTTTGTGCAGGTTTTCTGATCGCTTGCATGCATTTCAAGACCAGACAAGTGAGATTTGGACTTTGGTACACACTACTCTTAAAGGTTTTAAAGCCCGAATAATTAAAAACCTCTTACTGTTTTCTATTTAAAGGATATTTGCTACCTGATACTGTGAACCACTGTGGAATTATGCTCAAATTTTAGTGTTCCTACTAGGGCTGGGCCATATCATACCGTTCACGGTAATACCGGTATAATGTTGGGCAACAATAAGAAAATGAAATATCGCGATAGAATATGGGTAAAACATTACGGCTATATTAGGCAGGCGCCTCGCGGAGTGATATGTACTGTGCTTCAACATAATATTACCGTACTGTGTGTGTATAACCTCTTTTTAAATTTTGTGGATATTCTACATGGTTATGTTGAGGATATGTTGGCCAATTTTCACTGGAAATGCCTTTTGGTTAAACTGTCAGCAAGGAATTTGCATTTGCACTGTTAAAGTTTTAGATAACTTTAATGCACTTAAAAAAGCTGCTTGTTTAAGTGAAAATACATTGATGTTTTGTTTTTTTGCACTAATAAAGTTGTGGAGTTGTAAAGTATTTTGTCTAGTGTCAGTTATATCGTCAGTTATATCGTTTTCGCAAATTTTCAAATGTATATCATGATAAATATTTTTGGTCATATCGCCCTGCTCTAGTTCCTACTGTAATCTGTAAATTAAAATGAAACTATACAGTTTAACCCCGGGTACGCTGAATTCAGCTGTTTTTTTTTAGTTTTTTAACTTTGCACCACAACTTTCTGTGTAAACATCCATATTTTAATATTTTTTAACACTCACCTTAATAAAGATGGACCTTGGTTGGACTACAGTAGACTAACGTGAAATTATAGAAATAAAAATTTAAAAGACTTCCAATTTAATGATTTGAGATCAAACCACATTTATGGTATGCTTTATAAAATAAATTTTTTTCATTAATACAAAATGGATTTGTATTAATGCTATTCAGCTGTATTCGTGATACATTTTCCTGCAGTTTCGTGATTTGCTACAGTATATTTCACTCCCGCTACATTTGTGCGCTTCCCCCCTCCTCCCCTCTTTCTCTTTTTGATCCTCTCCCTGCATCCCAAACCACGCTTCCACCATCTCCTCTCTAGAATAAAATTCACTTCTGATTGAGAAATCACTCTGGTTTGTTCCACATTTTGATTTAGAGTCACGAGTGTTATATTTTAACACTATGAAACGGTCACACTTATCTTTTCGCTAGCTGTTAAGAGACAGACAGTTGAGCTGCCCTCTGTCTACAGTGTACATGACTCTCTACATCTGCTCCATGTTTAAAAGGTCATTTGTCAAACCTGACATTTTCTGCCCTTACCAAAGGTTTCCTCAATATACAGCCCGGCTTTCCCATTCAGAGTTTACGTTCTGGGTTTTTTTCCATCTATTTGTTTTCTTTTGTATAAACCTTTTCTGACAATACGTTCCTCTTCGGTGTCAAAAAATATCAAGAGAGTAGGAGGCTGAATTCTATCATCTTGTAATGTTCAATAAACTAAGAAATGACAGATGTGGTTCAGTGTGTGTGTGTGTGTGTGGGTTGCCTGGGTAATGGGGCCAAGGACTGCAAGAAATGCAAGTTTCAACGGGAAGTGTAGTGAGTGGGTAGGCACACACTCGGGGTCTGATTAGGGATTAATGTGTGTGTGTGTGTGTGTGTGTGTGTGCGTGCGTGCGTGCGTGCGTGCGTGCATGTGCGTGCCAGCAGGATGTTTTTACTCAGCACAGGTTGTCACTATCCTGTTTCCCCCTGTGTGCCTTTTGTTCCTCCCCTACTCCACCATTTTGGTTTTTGTCTAGGACAAAAAGAGGCCCCACAGCAAGGCCCCCTACCTGAACACCACCTCCCTCCTGACATTTTTCAAAGCCCCCTCTCTTTGGCGCGTGCGCAGACACACACATACACACACACACTCGCTATTACAAATCCTTCTCTTCTTTCAAGTTAAAATTCCACAATGAAGGGTTTTTGTAGCAATTTATCAAATGATATGCAAGTTTCCATATTATATACACTGTGTATACCACAGTCTATGTCTGCTTTAGTGTAGTTGTAGAAGAGCACAGCAGGAAGTCAGCCAAGCTATGCATACATGCATGCATAACTTTCTGTGAGTATCTGTTTGGATGTGTGTGTGTGGGGGGAATCGATACGGTAAAGTATTACAATATTTTTGCAATATTGCATCGATATTTCCATGCGTCCATTCTCTGCTGCTTATTCAATGAGGGTGTCTCCAGGGGCTGGAGCCTAACCCTGCTGTCATAGGAGGAGAGGCGGGGCATGCCATGGACCGCTCACCAGTCCTTCGCAGTTCTGTTCTTGCTGTCAAGGCAAGAGTGCTAACCAATGCGCCACTGTGGCCCCTGTATCAATATTTCATGAAATAAAATAAATAAAATACTTTGGGAATACTACGAATAAGACGGATCATCTCGCCTGATAGGCAGCAACTTTTCTGCAAACTGACTGAATGCCGTTATTCTCAGAGAGATTGCTGCAGGTCTGCAAGTAACTGCAGTCTAATTCATAAACACAGACAGATTGCCAGCATGGTGCCATCAGTCTGAATGAGTCTTTGTCAGTGAGCACAACTCGAGGGGACTCAACTCAACTGGCTGCCAGCTGGTTATATTCCTATAAAACAGGAAGGTTGCTGTGCACAAATGTAATATTTAAATGTGAATTTCTGTAAGATGTAATTGCCAATCAGACTGACTCCATTTTATGGCAACATTTATGGCAGGTTTCAGTGACGGTGTCAGCACGCTTGACAGTCTCATTGTATTGTTGTTGGTTAAAACAGACAAAGTTTGACAAAGTTTGACTTTGAGGAAAAAAGGCGATTAATCGCAGTGTATGTTACCGCAATAGGAATATGTCTCTGACGAGTACCACCTCTAGTAATTAATATGAGAGTCAAAGGGGTGTGAGAATTAAAAAAACAGAGAATCATGTTATTTTAATAGATCTGTGTATCTGTGGCTCTTGCAGCTGGCAGAAATGACAGTTTTCTCTGGCCAAGTTTTTGTCCGTGCCCTGGAGTCTCCAGTTTGTGGTCGCTCGGTGTGTACTTAGCTAATGTCTTTTTCAGTCTCTCGCCATCGCTCTCTGTTCAGCTGTGTGTGCTGTGGTGACGGGAGGGCACTGGATGGCTCGTTGAATGAACTCTGTGGTTGTGCTGACAAATCAATGATAAAGAGTAATGACATCAACAATGTAATGCATCTCCTTGTGCTTTCATTGACTCGCCCTCGCTACCCAAACCCCCCCAAACTCACCTCTTAACGTTTATGCCACCTTGGCTCTGTGACTTCGCTTTGCACCATAAACGATGTTTCTGCCTCTTTATGTTTTGTCATTATATGTATCTTTTATCTGTGTCGTTTGTTTCTCTCTGTTGGTCTATCCTCTCTCCCTCCTTCCTCCCTCCCTTTCTCCCTCTCTCTCTCTCTCTATTGATCCAGTCATAGTTTTCTCAGTCTTCACAGTACTGGGCCGCTCTAATCAATACAGATAATTGTCTGCTCTCTCTCGATGCCAAACATAGTCTCCCCTTCTCCCCTCTCTCCCTTTTTATCAATGAACCCGGGTCTTCCCTCACTCCTCCTCACCCACCCAGCCTTCTCTCCCTCCAGACGGGGATTCCCCCTCCCCTAATGACGGGAGATAACCTGCTTTCTTTACCGATTTTTCTCCCACCCGCCCTCCCCCGTACACACACATACACATATCCCTGCCTCGCCCGCTGCCTCCCTTTCCTCCCTCGTTCATCGATTACCGTGAGAGTCGGGGCCCGGCCTGCCCGCCCTACAGATGTAAACACACACAGAGCTCGTGTTGTGGTTTAGTTGCTGTTCAGCCTCTCCTGGTGCTCTGGCCTTTTGGTTAATTGGTGGGATTCAACCGTTTTTGGTAGGTTACAGCACCTTTCTGTGCCCAGGATAATGCTAAATGGATTCACCATCTTGCCCCGTGGTGAAACCTGACCTCTGATTCGTGCCATCAAGCCAGGCTTTGACCATGTAGAAGGCTGCCGTTGTCTCGTTTCTTCCATTGTGACTTGCTTTAGGGTTTGTAGAGGAATTTGTCTTGGAGAAATTTCCGATCTGTGCAGAATCACCAAACTTTTCAAATATGGAAACTTTCAGTATGAGGAAGAGCCAGCAGTGGATGGAAATGGTGCACTCTGTATTAATAATCAGCCTAAGAACTGAAATAAGAACATTTACAAATGTAAGTAAATAAACACATACTTATTAACTTAATATTTAACATTCATTATATAAATATTAAATAATAATATTAACTAAAATAGGTTTTGACAAAATTTGAAACAGTGACAAGTGGAGCGAACAGCCACAGTAGGACCCAGTGCAGCATTCATATTCTGTCTCTACATATGAAGTCCTGTGTGTTTAATAATGCATCCACCCATCCGGCCAACCAGGCAAGTTACAGGCCTGCAGGTTAGTGTACTCTGTGTGTGCGCATATGTGTGTATCTACCTTTCCATGCATCCAGTGTGGAGTATCCATCACAAGTCTCTGATGTCTCCTCTATCTCTGAAGTCAATCTGGAGCGGCACATAAACACACAAAAGCAATATCAGTGACAATACATACATATATACACAGTATACATAACCAATGTTTACATAAACATGTCATATCCACTTAGATCTGCTGAAACTGATAGCTGAGGCTGTGCTGTATTTCTTTTTGGTCTTTTTCCACGAGAGGGGTAAGTGAGATGGAGCTGGAACAGATAGAAACAGTTTCAGGTTAAAAATAAGATGATGGGAACACAGAACAAATCATTTCTGTTTGAAATGTGAGAGTGTTTCCGGAGCTTTATGAATATGTTTGCGCATTGGCGAGTTGCCTGTGCGAGCGTGCGTGTGTGTTTGTTTGGGAGCAGGCTAGAGCGTGCGGGTGCGTGTGTACATCTGAGACAAATACAGTATGTCTTGAGGCTAGGCTCAGGTTTACACGTGTGTGATCAGAATAAGCAGGGCTTTAAAGGCCAGCAGTGCAGTGGAGACGGAGGTGGGTGGGAGGGGAGGGATATTGTCCTGGAGGAGGTTTGTGAGGTGGTGTTGGTGGGGGTGGGGGGGTGTTAGAGCTGGGGTTGGACAGCAGACAGCAGGGATCTTCCTCACCCCCAGGGAGTTGAACCTACAACCCCTAACCTTTTTCTAGCCCTCTGGTCATGGACTTGAACCCTGTAACCCCCTGATGGACAATCTGTTCCTCCTCTGCCCAGCCTCACTGCAGCACTCTGCATGCCATTAACGGATAAAAAGGGTGCGTGTTGTGTGTATGTGTGTGCATGCATCTGTGTGTGTGCTCACATGCAAGAGTCAAGTGTTTGGTCCCTTGGCTTTGACTTTGACATTGGGTCTTGCTCCCTGTTCATCCACTGCTTGTCAAGAAGAAGAAGCGGTGGAAATAGAGGCAGGGAGTGAGACGGGGTTTTTTTGTTTGTTTGATTTTTGAGTTTCTAGTTTTGAAAGCTTCTGTAAAATTATATTTTATTTTATTTTTTTAATTGAATTTAAAAAAATGGTCTGTGGAGGCCTTTTCTGTCTCTCAGCGGACCCTAGCTCCCCCAGCGTCCCTCTAACCAGGACAGAAGCAGAGAGGTTTATGTATGCTCGGACCCAGCTCATTCTTCACCTGTCAACAAAATCATCCTAACAAAAAAAAAATACAAAATGGGGATACAGTAATGAAGAGGACAGGAGGGGGAGGTGGCAGTTAGTGAGACAGGAAAGATGAGGAAGAAAGAGCACAGAGGCTGATATATTCCTCTCAGCCTTTTTTTCCTCCTTTTATTTCTCCATTTCTTCCCTTGTTTGTGTTTGTGGGCTTTGCTTATCAGATCCCAGCTCCATTCAGGGCCTCAGTCAGGGGAAGAAGCCAGACGCCTCCATCTCTCTTTCATTCAATCTCTGTCTCTCTTTCCCTCTTGCTTTCCTGTGCTCTCCCTCTCCTAACCTTTGAGAATAAGAGCCTTGAATTTGAATTTCAGAGCGACCTAGCGAGCGAGAGGAGGTTTCGAAGGAGGAGGAGGGTGAGGAGTAAGAGGGTAGGGGTAGCCGGTGGAGGGGGGGATGTTGGAGCTGCGGTCGTTGAAAAAGGGCCTGTTCAGCGCGTCCCCCGGCCTACCCCCTCAGAGTGGCCCCGATCGATACAAACTCGGAGCAATAAAGCTTTCCCCCTGTCATCTCTGCAGAATACAAAGCAGAATAGAGAGAGGGAGAGAGAACGAGAGGGAGAGAGAGAAAAAGGGGGAGAGAGAGAGGTGAAAAGCTGTTCCGCTAGCCAGACCAATTTCCTAGCCCCCCTCCCCTCGTTCGCTTCACCACCACCTCCCTAACACACCATCACCACCACCTCTATCACCCCCTTTCCTTACCTCCTTCTTCTTATCATCAGTCTTTCACCCCCCCTTCTTTTTGCACAATATATCCCCCTGACTGTATCGCTGAACAGCTATCCATAATAAATACAGCATAAATTAAGTATACAATAGATTCCCTGTTTGCCCAACTATCAGAGAAAGACAGGTGAAGGTGGAGGAAGAGAGAAGGGGGAGGAAAAGTGGCAAAAATGGTGGTGTGAAGTGGAAAGAAGTTGCTAAGGAGTGGGGTGGATGAAGAACTGAGAGGGAAGATAGTCATAGCAGAGGATGAAGTGTGTGTTTAAGGGGGGATAGGGACAAGGTAGAGAAAAGCTGGGGGGGGGGGGGGGGGGGGGGGGGTTACAAACAGAGAAAGATGGATGTAACAATACAGGTAGAAAGGAAG
Source organism: Rhamphochromis sp. 'chilingali' (assembly GCF_963969265.1). NCBI lineage: Eukaryota > Metazoa > Chordata > Actinopteri > Cichliformes > Cichlidae > Rhamphochromis > Rhamphochromis sp. 'chilingali'. The sequence continues at coordinate 25,666,880 of NC_137938.1, forward strand.
GTGGAGGAATATTGATGAGGTGGAGGAAGGAGCAAAAATGTGTGGGGATGTCTGAGGCAGCCATGGAGAGGAGACGGAGAGGTGAAGGGGGTCAAACAGCAATCCCTTGAATTGAGAGCCAATTACTGTAATTGTAATCTGGATTCAAAGCATAGAGACGCAGCAGTGACAGGCACAACGGAGGCAGCCGTGAGCACATACATGCACACAACGGACAAAGTGTGTGTGTGTCCACATCTCTGCATGCTGTGTTGATTGTTCTGTGAAACTGCAGTTGTGAGTGCATTTTGTGTGTGTGTGTCCCATCTCCATTCTTCTCCACTGAATGGCAGTGCAGGAGTCAGCCTGCCAATCAACTATTGTACTCTTGTCAATTTAATAATATTTCTGAGTGCTGACCTCCACCGCGCTGCAGCCATCGCTCTATGTGCTTGTGTATTTCTGTGTTTGTGTGTGTGTGTGTGTTCCTATATATTTCTGTCTCTCCCTCTTTCACCTCAGTCTAACCCCCACCCCTACCTCCCCTCTCCGACTCCCTCCCCCGGTCTCTGTCTCTTATTTTCTCCTTTATTAGAAGAAGATAGTGCGAATCCTTCATCTCTTCTTCACTAATTCTCTCCGTTATTGTCCCTCCGTTCAGCCCTCTGTCTCTCCGCACTCCTTCATTCGTGTCCTCCTTTCTTTTCTCATGATCTATATCGCTCGCCTCCTTTTTAAGTCGCGCACCGGCCTCCTTCCTGTCGTTTACCCTCATGCTTTTGCTTTCTCTCATTCTTCCTTTTGGCTTGTATCACCTCACATCCATATCTTTGCTACTGTTTCCTCCCCGGATCTCTTCCCTCCATCATCTTATCTCAACTTCCTGGTCCTCTCTCCCTCTCAGTCTCTTTTCACTTTCTCCCAGCCAACTCTTCCTGTCTCGTTTTCATCATTTCCCTCCCCCCTTTTTGCTTTTTCATCATCATAGGCCATATTTAGGCAACTCTGTGTCCCCCCCTTATCTTTCCTCACCCTCCCTCACTCACTCCATCCTTCCTTCCTTCCTCATCCCTCTCTCCCTCCCTCCACCCTGTTCGTTCCCTGGGGAGGTCAGTAATAATGGTAGTGATGGAGTGAGAGAGGGAGGTGCGATTATTGTCTTGTCGGGAGTCAGAGGAATCGATCGGCCCAGAAATATGAGGCGCGAGAAAGAGCCGCTGTGTCAGATACAATAACCACCCGCTCCCGGGGGCTTACACACATACACACGCGCACACACACACACAACATACAGGCCCGCATTCGACACGAACATACACATTTATTTGGTTTGACGCAAGTGCAGACACTGACACGCACACTCGTTCGTACCATCTTTCTTTTTCATTAACGCAACGCGCACACATCCCTCTTCTTCTGTGGTGGAGGAGAGCAGCGAGGCAGCCCAATCATCTACATGCTTTGATCTGAGATAAAGCATAGAAGTAGATCTGTTCTGATCATTCTTCATGCACAGATAAAGGGCAAGGCGAGGAAAATCGCTCACACACCTTTCACTCACGTAGCTATAAACAGACATAAACACACACATACGTGCGCACGCCACACACACGATCACACTGAGACCTTTCACTGCTGTTGCCTGGCAACGTGGCCGAATGTCCAATCCGAGCAGAGAACAGTGGCCAGTGATGTCACAGCTGCTGCTGACCAGCAGGTCTGAGGGAGAAAGAGGCAGGAGGAGAAGAGAAAGTTTGAATTGGTGAAAGGAAAAAAAAGATGGGGGGGGGGGGGGGGGGGGGTGTCACAAAAAAAGAGAGATGGGTGATGATGACAGGGTTTGAAGGAAAAGAGGAGGGACATATGAAGAAGAGGGCAGGGTGACAGGGGGACAGGTGGACAAAAGAAATTGCCCCTAGAGGTAGTGGTTGCCATAAAGTAATTCTGTCTGTATGTTGCGCTTCTGCACAACGGTCTGTGTTGTCCATGTAAGTGAGCATTTTTTTTGTAAAGTGGCCTCAGTGCTCCTTGATCTGGTCATGAAGCCGGGCCAAGGGAACCCAGTCCCTCCCCTGCAGACCCTTCACTCCTGCACCGAAAGAAGCAGAAGAACAAGAAGAAGAGTGGGTGAGAGGCGGAAAGATAAAGATTTGAGCTTCAACCTTGGTAGCGCCGTGGGAGAGAGCGGTGTCTGTCTAGACAAACCCGGCTCCCTATGGGCTGCCGAGATGATACAGAGAGAGGAGGGGGAACAGTGTGAAAGCAGGATGGAGGGGCAGAGGGGGGCTAGAGGAAAAGGAGCAATTGAGAGGTATCAGAAACAGGAAAGGAATAGGTGTTGCAAAGGTGTAGGCGGCTGAGATGGTGCCGGTCCCAAGGTAGCCAACAGTGTGAGTGTGTTTTAGCCCCTGCCGCTTCTCGTACAAAACCTCAACCTCTGTAGTCTCCACACTGCTCGACCTACTGTTTATAATCCTGCTACTCCTCATGAAACTGCACACCACACACACACACACACACACAATACACAAGACTGGATTCTAAATCTCTCACCTTGTATAATAAGAGTGTTGCTGTTTGACTGTGTGTTGGCTTGGTGGGTCCATCACTGAGCCGTGCTCTGTCCCCGTCTATACGAAGAGGAATATGATGGATTATATGAATTAGAGCCAGTGTGTGTGCTCCAAGCCCGAGGCTGCACTAGATATAGGAGGGCTGAGCCATGGAGGGATGCTGAACTGGTTTGGCGTCCTCAGAATCGTCCCTGCAATGACCCATTATACGCCGTCTCCTCCCATCCTGCTTACCCCAAGCAAGTTAACATGCTTTCTTCAATCTTTTTATCCCACTTTGCCTCCTCTCTATTGCTCACCTTTATTCCTGTCACTGTTTCACAGCTCCTTCCTTTTTCCTTTACTATTCCTCATTTACCCCCCCCCCCCCCCCCCACCCCCAATCTTAGTAACCTCCAATCCTCCCTCGCTACTTCTCCCTAACTGTCTGACAGTGAAGTGATTGATGGTGCTCCAGAGAACTCAGCCTCCCCTTATCCTCCTCTCCGGGGTCCCGCTATCAGATCGTGTGTGTGCATGTAACTGCGTGTTTGTTTATTGTCTTATAAACTTAACTTCTAGTGGTCGACAAAAACACGCACCAAAATATTGCACATTTGGTTGTTTATTATTATTTATTCAGTTTTCGCTGTTAGCAATAAGATGAATATGTAATTGCTGCTGGTCCATTAATGCTATGTGTTGTCCCCATTATGGCTAAGATTGGGCTTTCTTGGCCATTAACTGTATAACACACACACACACAGAGCACATGATTCACCATCCGCTTATTAGGGCTACTCCAACAGCACTCCTGTCACACACACATACACATAAAAACACACAAAGACACATACACTGGTAGTTATGTGCGTAGATTGGGGTTTGAACAAAGGTCACGGCCAAAGCCAGGGTGCCTACATGACCTCTGACCCAGTGGACCGCCTCCTCCGCGACGCGCAGTCTGTCACTGTCCTTGGACGAGCCTGTTGGGTCGGTTCCCTCACAAACAAACCCTCCTTCTCTCACCGCTGATTACTAACAGACACGCAGATCTGCTCTCCTAATGAAGGCAGAGCTGTGTGCTTCAGATAAAACTGAAGGTGTGTTTCAGGCCTGAGTGTCGGTTTGGTGTCCGGTCTCAGAAAGAGCCAGCAAAAAACTAATTTATACACATCCTCGCATTCTTAGTTTTATTTGATCATCTCGGGTGGTTAAGAAAATGATAAAGTGTCCTTAATATGTAGCAGAGGGATTGATTTTTCATGTTATACAGTTTATTTTCTGTTGAATATCTAATTTAGATAAATAATCATTTATTAAATGATCTTGTATATTTGGGAAGTTCTTTACCCATCACACCACAGTCTTGATCCTGATGTGATCTTTATTGTAACAACATATATGGACAGCTGTAGCCTCAGTCTCTTTTTTTTTGTGATTCAGGACAAATTCAAAACTGTGTCTCTGTATAACTGAGCACCTCCAGTGGAGTGCTGTATGCACTTCTTACTGTGCATCTATCCAGGAGTACATTGGGCTGTTGTAAATCACCACATAAAGTATTTATAAGGTTAAACTTGGGAACTCTGCTGCCGTTAGCTTTTGAATTAGTGAACTCGGACCAAGGGAGAAGGACGGGGAGGGGAGCGGTGCTCTGACTTCTCGTCTGTGGATGGTTCGTTCATCAGCTTTAGAGAATCAAGAGTGCCACCTTGTGGTCGCTTCATCCTGCTGCCAGGGCAGCACGTTGACACAGATGTGAAACCGTAGGCAGTATTAATGCTGAAACACGCTGATCTGCTTCCATATGATCATTCATTGGACTCAGATTTTCACTTATTTACCTCTTAGTATTTTAGTATTTAGTATTTATTTATTTATTGTCATTGTCAAGAACAATGAAATTGCGTTTGGGGCTTCCATACAACCCAAAAAAAAGAAGAAAATAATAAATACCCCTTAAAACCCAAAAGCCTTTTAATCCTTGTGGGCGACACTGATAACAACGCGTATATAGTTTATCTTCCATGTTCCACATTCGTGCCACATCTACCCATCACGTGTAGAGATTCACGTTGTGGGTTTCTGTGGTGTAGCACTCACTGTGGCGTGGTCAGTGGTACAGTGAGTGTTGTGACTGAGTTTTTCCTTCCTCTCGGCTTAGAGTGGAGCTGTGGTTGTTATACTTAGCTGAGGATGTCTCACATCTTCTCTTGTTGGTGTCGACCTCCCTCGACAGACCACCTTACGCCCACTGGTGTACTCTCTAATGGCAGTCCCAGCGTCAGACATAAACATAGATATGACCGGGGCGCGGGAGCCGTGACTCATGGTAAACTGATAAAACTGCAAGATCTGGCGTAGAATTTAGGGGGGGGAACGTGATCAGCTGAGTTTTGGAGAAGTTTTGATCCTCCGCTGGGTTTTATAGTATATAAATCTATCATAGAGTCGTCTGTGATGTCAAACCCGCTGTTTTTCTCCTTTGTGTGTGTGTGTGTGTGAGTGTGTGAGTGAGTGAGCGTGAGTGTGTGTGTGAGTGGCTGTTTCCAGCCGCGCCATCACTTTCCGACGGCACCAATCATCCCCCTCCTTTTCAACTCCTCTATCTATTCGATCTCCTCGCTCACTCACTCACTCTCTCCCACTCTTTAACCTCTTGCGTGTCTCCAATTTCTTTTTTATCTTTTTTGTATTTTTCTCTCCTCTTTGAGAACAGTTCCTACTCTTTTGAGGCTTACTTCCTGTGTGTTGCAGGATGTGGGGAGGAGGTGGGGCTTGGGGGGTGTGGACTACTGTCATGTGCATGTGTGAGCGAGAGAGAAACAGAGAGAGAGAGAGAGAGAAGAGAGGGGAAGAGTAATTCAACCATATGATTTAATACACTCCTCCTTTTGGTTAGAGAGCGACAGAGAGAGGGAGAGTGAGAGTTATTCTTTAGGTCGCGTATACGCTCTCTCGCAGATATGACCAAGACAGCGGCAATAGCAGCAAAGGACTTCTCCAGTATGTGGTTGCCAGGTGAGTGACTGTCTGTGCAGCTCTCTATCGTTGCTGGCCTTCATTTACCAAGACCAATTAAGCTTTGCGTGAGTTAGAGGGACGTGTGTGTGTGTGTGTGTGTGTGTGTGTGTGTGTGTGTGTGTGTGTGTGTGTGAGAGAGAGAGATTGTGATATGCTGTTGATTAATGCCAGTGGGTCTAACAAGCTCAGCTAATTGGGGAACATCAAAGGGTGAGAGGTGGTACGAGGGATGGAGGGGGGGTGGATGGATGGATGGATGAGTGGACGCCTGTCTCTTGCATAGGGAAAGGTCAGACACTTCACCAGCCCGTAGCATGCCTCTGTTTGTGTGTGTGTGTGTGTGTGTGTGTGTGTGTGTGTGTGTGTGTGTGTGTGTGTGTGTGTGTGTGTGTGTGTGTGTGTGTGTGTGCGTGTTTAAACTGAATATTGAATGCTAAATAACCTTGAGGAAAATGTAATGAAAAGTTTATTTGAAGAGTCTTTTCTAACATTCAGCTAATGAAAGGCGACTTCTGCAGCTCGACTGTGTTTCTGTACTGAGATTACTTTTCATTGTCCATCATCAAAACGCTTTCTCTCCAGTGATGAGCGCCGTTACTTGTGTGTTCACTTTACAGATGTTTTTTCTGATAAAGTGCATCTTTAAAGCTGGAGGATACTTTGTGTTTGTGTGTGTGCGATGGAGCGTTGCATTGATTATTGCTCATTTTCAAGTCTGTCAATGAATTCCAAACTCTCTGATTTAAGGACAGTTATGTAAAAAAACCCTTTTTTTTAGCCTCAGCATTTACAAATAATGCGGAGTAGGAATAGTGTAACTCTTCCTACTCTGCGTCTGGGTGGTCCGCTCAGCACAGCCTATGAGAACAGGCAGACAAAGTCTCGGTTGACCGACGACCTACGAGAGATCAGCAAGCAGTTAGCTGACTCACCCGTTACCCGAAATACAATTTCTAAATGTCAATTAGCTCACATTACTCAGTCTTTGTCGTCGAGATAGAATTTCTAAAAATATATATATATAAGATCTGTGATGTTCACGGTTTATCAGTGAGTGATTCACGGCACAACATTCACAGAGTCACTCCTTAACCTCATGTGGTCACTGCTGTGACCTCTGGGAAGTTACTCTGACCAAAGTGACATGTCCTTCTCGCAAACTTCAACAAACGGCACATCACGCCAGATTATGTAACGCACAGCTTCACAAAGGTGCACCGGTGTGGAAAGCCAGTGCGGTAAACATTCGTGTATATCGGGAATAATCTTGTACAATTATTTTTGATGTGTCACCTCGTGAGCTGTGTTTAGTTTTTCTGTAAAGTTAATCATTTTTGCTCATTTTAAACATTGAAAGTAAATGAATGAGGGAAATTAAGTGTGGAAATTTGAAAGCACTCAGTCTTATTAATCTGGTCAAAGTACATCATTGCCATCCGTAAAAAAAAATTATTTACACTGTGTAGAAGTGGGAAAAAATGATTTTATGGGCATTATGTGGTGGTGACCTTTGTCTCTCAGTTCCAGCAGCATTTGGTTACATTCATGTGTTTTATTCACTTGTATGAGGCATTTTTATGTGTTACAAACAAAAAAACACAACAATAGTAACTTAGATTAAACAAACGACCCAAACTGACAAGAGCAGAGACCCTCATGACATGTTATGGCCTTGTTGTGGCATCCCAAATTTGTTCCTTCAGGTTCTCACTGTATTTGTTTTTTCAGCTTGAGTTCTTCTCTTGATTCCTAAATCATCGTTTTATTATTATTATTATTTCTAATATTATTAATATCTGTCCAGCCCCATATTTTATCATTACTATATTAACAATTTAGACACTAACATGTTCTTCCTGCTTGTCTCATCCTGGCACAGATATGCGATTGGTGTTGACATGACTCTTTGACATTCACTTTTAAATGGAAAATGTTTCTTTGCAATCAAATTCGGCAACCCTCAGCACCGCTTGGCTTCTCAAATCTGTAGTTAGTAAGTTTTATGACTCCAGTTCCCAGACACCCCCCTTGGCGCTGGGGTTATGTCCTGAATCAGGAAGTTGGGTGAAGAGTTGGTGGGGAGGGGGGGAAGGGGGGGGGGGGGGGTTTGCAGGGTGGTTGCAGTGGAGTTTCATCTCGGCCAAAATACCCAGAGGAGAATAACAGAAACAGTCCAGACTGAGCACAGGCACTGTTGTTCCTTGTTCCTTTCTATTGCATCATTTATTCATGACACAGGATTATACAGCATTAAATTTGCTCTGCTGTGGATTCACTCAGTATGGTGAAGCAACTCTGAACTCTACTGTTTAACTCCAAGGGCTGCATATGCTGTAGCGGAGCAACAATGACAGGGCTGAGCAATTAAACCTGTTAGAAGCACTGTCTTATCCCTGCAGTAAATGCAGTTTGCACCACATGTGCAAAAAAAACAGTGAAGAGATGCGTCCTCCGCTTACACTGTAAACATGTTCAAAGCGTGTAAGTCACCCCAACACGAAATTATTTGTGTTTGTGTGTGCAGCAGTGTGTTGTAAAAGAGAGGGAGGTTTTAAAAGAGTGAAAGAGAGAGTGAGAGAGAGAGAGCAGGCTAATATTAATAGCCTCGCTGACAGTAAGTGTTGGGTTTAGCACTCTGCGCTCAACCCGGTACAAGGGGAAGTCGGGAGGGGAAGTGAGAAAAAGACACTACATCTTGATATACTGTCCCACCACTGTATTACTGACCACATTATCCACCATGCTACTGTCTGTAGACCATTTTTAACCATGAATCAACGCGCACCTTCTCCCCGTGTCCTGCGACGGGGCAGCGCAGTGCGATAGGCAGCACTTTGGGAGATCTGCATTACTTCGGTTTTATGAGCTGGGCAATCATTTTATATGAGGAGGGGGATTTGGCTTTAGTATTGTACACTCCACGCGCTGAAGATCGCAGTGTAACAGGGCCCAATGTGGAAGAAGTGGAAATTTTACAGTGTGTTATAGATTTTTGCTGTGGGGTACAGTTTGTTACGCGTGGCAAAAATTTGTGATTATTTAGAGGAAGATGTTATTTCTGTGCATATTCGGTGGGTTTTTGTCAGAAGTTGAGCAACACTGGGCAGTTTTTTTTTTTTTTGGTTTCACTAATAGCCACATCACGTAACACTGAAAGCAGGTGCCAAATGAAATGCTGGAATAACCGCAAACTGACCAGAATAATATATTAACCAGATGTTTGCATCCGCATCGTTGGGTGACCGATTTATCTTCAGCTATTTAAGGGAAATCCTGCAGTCAGTGTGTGTGTGTGTATGCACATGCGTGTGTGTGTGTGTATTTACACAGGGTTATAGCCACTGGCGGCAGAATGGCGCTTTTCAAGCTGATCATCACTTCCCCCTTTCCCTAAAGACACTATGTGTACCAAAGTCCACTGTTCTCACATCTGTTTCACTGAGACGAATGTGTTTCTGCAGCTGAATGAACATCTGATAAGGGAGTGACTCTTGATCGGTATCACTTTTTACGATTAGTGACTGCACTTTACTGATGCTTTGCTAATTTAAAACTGGCCTGGGGTCAGTGTTGGTCAGCAGAGCATCTTCTTCGTGTGTGATTACTGCCCCCTGATGGCGAAAACAATGCTTGACCACTTGCTTGTTGGACATTTTCTATATTTAAGGTGTCATGCTGATAAAAGGCAGAGGGAAGATGTACAGTTTATGTCATGTGCAGCCCGTGAGACTACAGGATGAAGAGAGGAGACATAAAGAGGAGAGGAAGGGGGGGAAAGAGTAGAGAGAAAAAGGAGGAGGGAGACTGAGAGTTTATTATGCAGGTGGCAGATATAATTAGTTGGTCGTTGGGCAGATTTGCATGTTTTCACAAAAGGGAAGTAGCGCTGTGTATCTGTGTGTGTTTGTGTGTGCGCATGTTAAGGAGTCAGAGCAGGAGGGGAAAAAAGGGTTTCAAATGGACACAACAGTTTGTGGTTTCAGACAAATAAAAAGGCTTTTATAATGAAATGGTACTGTTGTACTGTAACATAGAAAGAAAACTGCTAGAGAAACACCCACACACACACACGTGTGTGTAGTTATATATAAACACCCGCTCACCCACACTAATTATCTTCAGTCCCATCTTTCCTGTACACCCTGCTACCAAAATGCTCCCGTGTTTTTGTGCTAATAAAGTAATTAAAGACTTTAGCTTATTGTCTCCCTCCATTCATTGCTGTTGCTATAGGGACTGTCCCAATTCAACCAGGAAGTGATGTGGTCTTGTAATGAGTGACACACAGTGTGAGACATTTTTAGTACACCAAGTCTCCCACGTAAACACCTTGAGTTAAATTTAGAACCAGCAGACACCTTGGGTCAACCTACTCTTATGTTAAACCACTAATTGGAAAGAAAGAATGAATGAATGTGGGCTCAGTGAATGATTCAGCTACATTGTGTGGTGTACAGTGTGTAGGCTCAGGCTGTGACCTGAAAACATTTAACCCTAACCTATCTGAGATGAGCGCCCTGGCCGTACTCTTTTCCCTTCTGTCATCTAGATTGTCTCCGCTTGCTTCTTCTGTTATTCTGTCGCTCTCTGCACTTTTTATCTGACACATATTTAGGAGTCAGCCTGTCTGACTTGTTTATCTGCGTGCTTTCCTGTTACAGATATCAGGATGTCAAAGCCAGGAGAGGCTGAAAAAGTCGGGGCTGACTCACCATTGGAGGGCACAGGTAAGCGGCGAGGGTCTGAGAGGCAGACGGCAAACACACACCCACACGTACACGTGATTTAATGCGGAATATATATGTTAATAAAAACCAAAAAAACAAAAAGAGCGACACATGCATGACTTCGGAAATTGCAGCTGTAAGTTGATGCAGTGATGAAGATGTCATTTATCACTTTTTCCTTTGCCACCCACGCAGATTCAGAGCGGAATGGACCAGAATCAAATCATCAGGTACATGTTACTCCTGTGTATTTACCTTCATCTCCCCCCCCCCCCCCCCCCCCCTTCATCTTTTTTCTGATTGATCCACCTAAGAAGAAGATTCAGTGTTGCACACACACTCCAGCACAGAGTCTGACATAAAAAAAAATATTTACTTGCAACATTTTGATAAAAGAGCTCCATCAAACCTGCCTTTCCTTTCTTTTTTTTATCTGTTTTCACCAAAAGTCGGTACTTCCAGACAAACTAACCATCACTTCCCCCATCGATTAGTCCCTCAGTTATTTGCAAGTAACATCGCAAGCTAACTTTTCACACAGTCAGGAATCCAGATATCCATTTTTCTTTTAGCAGAGATGGAATATGATGCATTTTGAAGTAATTTCTAAGACTGTGTCTAATTCTTCTCTTCTAGACTCAGTCAATGAAAGCCTGTCCTTTTCCTCTGTCACCAAACCTGAGCAGCACCAAGGTGAGTGTGTGCTTTTGCGTGTGTGTCCACATTACTGAACTGTGTGTGTGTGTGTGTGTCTGAGCCTGTGTTTGCGTTTGTACATCTTTTGTGTCTCAACGTCACACGCTGGGTTTTATTGACGGTACGGCTGCTTCAGCTTTGTGTTCATTTCTATGCACTGAATTACTCTTTTGTCACGCTCGACGTTGAGGTTGATAATGTGTCGACTCTCCACCCAGTCCCCAATGTAAACACGTTTGCAAAGAGCAGAGAGTATGATGGCACTCGTGTTTTTCACAAAGCCTTTTCAGTACTGAAGTAAATCTGAAATATTACTTCTCACCAAAAGGTAAAATCTTCCCTATATGCATACCACAAGAGATATTCAAATAGGTACGCTGGAAAAGATCCCCTCTGTCTGTCTGAACATGGCTGGGTCTGGGAGGAAAGATCAACTCTTTGAGAAGGATGGGACAGGGGAAAAAAGTCTAGTGGAGTTGTATTTTATCACACAGACTGGGGACACATTTGAAGCATTCGAGGAAATTGCACGCTTTAAGACATTCAAATGATTTATCCTAGTGAGCTATGTGTCTTAAACATGGATAAATTCTTATAGTCTCATGCTCTAGAATTGAGTTAAAGTAGCACTTAATTAGTCCAATATTATCCAAAGATATTTAATATTTTCCTAACTTATGGATATCTGTGACAGGATGGCATTTGCTTGCATAGTCTCGATTGGATAATTACAAACACGTTTATATCAAATCGAGCTTTAATTCTAGCGCTGGCCCTCTAACCGTGTTTCCATTTCTGTATTATGCTTTGCTGTTATGTCTTCATCTTAGAATAAGATGGAGGAGTGTGCTGACATGTCCCCAGCCCTCCCTTCCTCTCACGGCCCGACCCCCTCACAGACTGCTCTGCAACACACACAGCTCATGCTGACCGGCTCCCAGTTAGCAGGGGTAAGACTGACTTGTAGTATGCTCACACAGACACGCACTTGGCTTTTGCTTTTGCCTCGCTCGCTCCTCTGGTGGTGCTTTTTGAACACTTTGTTTCCCTCTTTTGTCACCTTTGTGCATTTCCCACTCTTGATTTCTTAATCCTCTCCTCTCCTTGCTTCTCCTCTCTTCTCTCGTCCTTTCCACCAGTTGACAGCTCTGTTGCCGGCGCAGCAGCAGCTGTTGCTGCAGCAGGCTCAAGCGCAGCTCCTGGCTGCAGCTGTGCAGCAGTCCAATGCAGCCCATGCAGCTCACGCTGCCCACGCAGCCGCCCAAGCCAATCAGCAAGCTCAGGCAGCTGCAGCAGCCAATCAGCAAGCCCAGCAGCAGCAGCAGCAGCAACAACAACAACAGCAGCAAGTGGGGCAGCAGACTCAGTCGCAGTCCCAGGGACAGAATACACAGGAGCAGAGCGCCCAAAGCGTCCCTGTCCCACCTCCTCCATCCCAGCTCACCCTCTCCCAGCCAATCCAGCTCACTGCCCAGGTACTGGCTGCCGTTAAAGCCACTTCCTGATGAGCGGCGTGATTGAGGAGCCGCTATCAATCCATGGAGCAGCTCATAATGCATGTCTACTGTAGATTTCGTGATTCACAGTTTCCACCTTGCATGAACGCACACATTTTCCTTTTCTTAACTCTGACGTGACAGAAAAAGTTTTCCTTTCGCTTCTACGCGTTCTGTTGGTATACATTTCATATACCTCCTTTCCTGAGCTGGAGGAACCGTATATAACATACTAGCACATTTTGATGTGACTAAGCCGTCCTTCTGCTTGTAGAATTGCAAAATCTTATTGTCTGTCTGATGTATCCGTTCTCTCTCTCTCTACTGGAAAGGACATTCAGCAGCTGCTGCAGCTACAGCAGCTGGTGTTGGTCCCCGGCCACCCGCTCCCGTCTCCTGCCCAGTTCCTCCTTCCACAGGCACAGCAGAGCCAGCAAGGTGGGGAGGCCCTTTATGGCAGAATAACTTATAGATACAGTCATTTAGACACAAATTATACACAGAACTCATATTTTGCTTTTCTTCTTTAGGACTCCTATCGACACCAAATCTTATTCCGCTACCTCAGCAAAACCAAGGGAGCCTGCTCTCTGCTCCGACTAGAATGGGGCTTCAGGCACAGGTACAAGGAAACTTTGAAGCTTTAGTCAGTGGAAAAGAAAAACCCAGCCTCAGCAGCACGAGTCATTAACAAACACTTCTGTTTCTGTCTCACTCTCACTTTCACTCCTCCCGCTGCAGCGAGATAAGGGTGTGGAGGTGAGTGGTGGAGGTGTGACCACGGTGCCTTCCGTGACCTCTCACCCCGAGGACCCCAGTGACCTCGAAGAGCTGGAACAGTTTGCCCGCACTTTCAAACAAAGACGCATCAAACTAGGCTTCACACAGGTAAGTGAGACACCCCTCTACACCAACGCTACATGCTTTGGGTTTTTTTGGTGAATACATTTTAATTTCTTTTGCTTTTAATCTGTCCATCAGGGAGATGTAGGCTTGGCCATGGGGAAGCTGTACGGCAATGACTTCAGCCAGACCACCATCTCCCGCTTCGAAGCCCTCAACCTGAGCTTTAAGAACATGTGCAAGCTGAAGCCACTGCTGGAGAAGTGGCTGAATGATGCAGGTGAGATCACTGCAGTCACACAAACTGGAATATCAGATTGAGATAGAGATGATTCACAGTATTTTCCAAGAACTGCAGATGCACAGAGTAGGTGTTATGACTGTTGTCAGTTGAACGTTAAGCTTGTGTGAACGTGCTGGTGAATTTGCCCTTCAGAGACCATGTCCATAGACAGCACCCTGCCCAGCCCCAGCTCCCTGTCCTCACCCTCTCTGGGCTTCGACGGCGTTCCCTCGCGCCGCAGAAAGAAGAGAACCAGCATCGAGACGAATGTACGTGTGGCCCTGGAGCGCTCTTTCATGACGGTAAGATGAGTCAACTTATTATTACAGTGACTGTCTTTTTTTCTGTATTACACAGGATTCTTTTATCTTTATCCCTTTTATGTTGGTGTTGCTCATAGGTTATACACCAAAAAAAACAAAACAACTAAATGTGGATTTTAAAATATTAAAAAAGTCACCGAAATACTTACTTAATAATACTTAATCTTGCCCCAAATGCAAGATCCACCGAGGCAGACTGATCTGACAGTAGCTGGCTTCGCCCCTCTTAAAGTGTTTTTAAGTACAAATAAAGATGTTTGTGGTTTCCTGTCACCACTGTGTATGGTTTTGTTGTTAGCCTCGCAGCACTTGTAACAAACACATTGACAAATGAAGCCTTCAGCTTCATTAGACACCTGACAGTAAAGTAATTTGTGTACACAGCCTTTTATTTTCTGTAATTTTCAGATTTTCATTCTTTGTGGTTGTGAAAATTCTTCACGTCTTGCCGTTGTTAATATTTTCCATCATGCCGCCTTCTGCAGAACCAGAAGCCTACCTCAGAGGAGATCCTGCTGATCGCCGAGCAACTCAACATGGAGAAGGAGGTGATCCGGGTCTGGTTCTGCAACCGCAGGCAAAAAGAGAAGCGCATCAACCCGAGCAGTGCCACTCCTCCTCTGCCCAACCAGCCCCCCACAGCCCCACCAGCGCACAAGCCACCCTGCTACAGCCCTCACATGGTACGCCTAGTCGAACGCATTGCAGCAACTTTCCCAAAAGTATTTTTATCGAAGTCGTCGGTAATAAACACGCCGCTGTCCTCTTTTTCCTCTCTGACAGATGTCCAGCCAGATGTCACAGGCCGTGACGAGTCTCAGCAGCACATCGGTGACCACCATGTCCTCCGTCTGCCCTCTGACTTCCAGCCTCACCTCCACCCACCCCTCTCTCAGCTTAACCCACACCCCACTCAGCTCCACTCCCTCCCCGGCAACTCCACCTCCTCCACCTATTCCTCCCCGCAGCACAGCCAGCCCGGCCACCCCCAGCCACAGCACACTCAACCTTAACACAGGGTAAGAGGCCACGAGGCCTTCACAGCAAAGCACCTCAGAGCACCTCTTACCACCGCAGCTTTCACCCAAATAAATGCAGGTTTGACGATAGTGACAGAGAGACATATGTGGCGTAGCTGTTGTTCTGTCTTTGACAGATTTGATACCTCTCTGAGTTTGACGACTGACTGCTGTGGATCCTGAACGTGGAGCGTCATCTCTGGTGCTAGCAGTGTTGGAAAATTAAAAGCAGCAATTCAGTGCAGAAAAAGAAACGTTCCAGTTTTTATTGGCAACACCCGTTTTGTGCTTGTGAAGAAAATAAACTTTGCAAACAGGAAATATAATATTTTGGACATAACTCAATTCAAAGCTGTGACAAGCACATTTAAAAAAGATTAATTCGCCTCCACTGTCAGCAGAAGTATCAGAAAATATACATCAAAAAATATGTGTAGGAAAAAAAGGGGAACTGCTGTGCTCCTTTTTAGCTCCATATCCCTCTAGACTAGCTCTGCATAATAATTCATAATAAGCCTGAATTATCTTATACCAGCTCCCTGTGCAGCTCCTCAGTTTATCTCCCTTTAGGCCAGTTTTCTTCTGATTGCCTCTCATAAACAAAATAGTTAAACAGAAAGTGAATAGGGCTGATGAGCCTGAGATGATCAGGTTAAGTGTATTGTGCTCACTGACGCTATGTTGAGTCATAAGTAGACAAAAAAGAAGGTCTTAGACTGAAAATTTAGAGCCACCTGAAGCCTAAATATTTATCTCACACGGATTACGTTTACATATACTTGTATCATTAACCCGAATACTAATTAGTCATTTAATATGAGTAATATTATAAAATGCAAAGGATTAATATTTAAAACCAATCTATGTGCGTGGTTGAACATTAACCTTACCCACCAGCAACATGAAGTCAGAGGTGAATCATCGGTTTTACTCATTTATCTTGATCTGCAGTCTGAAAACGCAACTGCATACGGCCACACATTTCCACAAACACTGCTCACAATCAATACTGCACTGCTCCACGCTCGGTTCAGCTGCAATTTGTAGTTAAATGCTTTTTACTGTACACACAAACACACAAACAGTGACTGAGCACATAAGCATTAACTGATATCCCAGCATGCCGCTGGATGCCACTGCTTCCCCTGTGCAGCAGTGCATGCTAACTCTGTGTGTGTGTGTGTGTGTGTGTGTGTGTGTGTGTGTGTGTGTGTGTGTGTGTGTGTGTGTGTGTGTGTGTGTGATTTTTGTGTTCACAGCTTATGGCGAATGGGTAAAAAGAATGGTGACGTGTCTAACTATATCACCGATTTTGCTGCAAACCTGAGGTGAATACGACTGAAGCACACACACACACACATTACACACTTTAGACAGTTCAGATGTGTTTCTTCATTATTTCATGTGAATTCTGTGTTAAGATGAATAATACTTCATTAGGTTGCTCTGTTTCTTTCTGCATTTCGAACCTCGTTTGCATTTGTGCAGCCAACAGTCAGCAAACTTCTGCTCTTTATACGTGCTGAGATGAATTTGCCTTCTGCCTGTCCTTGCCACTAAACCTGCTTTTTCCTCCCCTCCCTCACCTTTTCTCCTCTGCCTGTCTCTGTTTGTGTGTCTGCTTGCACATGTGTCGTGCTTGGTGCGTGTGCGCGCGCGTGTCACAACAGGAACACTGTGATGGGAGTTAACACAGGGATGAATCAAGCCCTCCTCGGTAACAATCCCCTGGCCACTATCCAAGGTGTGTGTGTGTGTGTGTGTGTGTGTGTGTGTGTGTGTGTGTGTGTGTGTGTGTGTGTGTGTGTGTGTGTGTGTGAGAGAGAGAGAGAGAGAGAGAGAGAGAGAGAGACATTGAAAGGAAAATAGGAGAGAGAATAACAAAAAAGAGGTACAAAGCCTGCCTTCAGCCCCTCTCATAAACAGAATATAATTAAAAGGTCAAAGCTGAGGTGGAGGTGAGGTGGTGTGCAGTATTATTTCATTTCTTGAGCAGTCTCAGGGTCAGAGAATACATAAAAAAAACCCATCTTCAGCAGAAAGGCGGTGCATCTTCCTCCTCTAAAACTGTTAGAGAAGTCGTCCTCTCAAACACACCTACACACATAAATGTTAAAACTCAAATGCACACTCTTCAGGACCCCTACATAAACCTTCCTACACTCAAGAACAAGACAAAAATAGCCACAAAAAAACTTTTGTGTCCCACAAGAGTGACCAGGGAAGAGTCCCAGCTAACGTCAGTTTAGCAGAGCTAGTTTTTAACCTCGCTTTGTGGGGTGACAGCGTGAAGGGGGAGGGAGCTGCAGTAAAAAGAGAAGTGTGAGGATGAGTAATACAGTTAATACATGGTGGGTGAATCAGGTCGCACACGCTGATTACCGACTGGAGACACGGATGAATGGGCAAACAAGTGTGTTCATCCACAGTTGAGAGAGCTGCAGAGAAGAGGAATAAACTTATTTGTCATACATTATCATCTACATGCATGAACCCATCCCATCAAGTGTCTGTGTGTAAGTGACGGTGGTGGTTTACGTTAATGTGTGTGCTTGTTTCTGTCTTCGTGCTGTCTCACGCATCCTTTTCATCTTTTTATCTAATCATCAAAAATATGTTGAGAGTTTGAGGGAAAACCTCAGAAGAAATCTTTTCGAGGCAGTCTGTTTGGGAAGTTCGTCATAAGTCATCTTTCAGTTTAGGTGAAGTTCTTTTTATATCGGTAATTCAAATAGCAGGCAGAGGACTTATGGATTGTTGTCAGAGTATCTAAAGTCAACAGGGGATTTTAATCTTAAAACATCACTGAAAACCAAACGTTATCACCGAAAAGCAAAAAAACCACCATAATTGTTCTTAACAGGCTGTAAATCAGTCAACACATAAGACATTCTCCACTTTAGAGCTGTCTGGTAGCCAAATACTTCTGTTAAAGTGCCCATATTATACTTTTAGTCTTCCTCTTTCCTTTAAAGGGGGCCTATTATGTTTATTTCCCCTTGCTTTTATTCTCGGACTCCACTTGAGTAGCTTTGCATAATTTACAGTTAAAAATAATCAGCATAAATGTACCTTATTTTGGGCCTCAGTGCAGCCCTACTGTTCACCCACCGTCTTGGAAAAAGCGGTTTTATTACCTCTCCCTTTAAGGCCACACATTTCTCTTGGAGCGTTTGCGGTAAACAACACAGAGCCAAGATAATATTAAATATAACTGCTTTCGATGATCATACAGAGCCAACGGTAGAAATAAACCTTCTTATCAATGTTCCAAATAAATATATTTCTAAAGGTGCTATTGGCATGAAATTCTCACCAGATGTCAGTAACAACCCATCCAGTCCACACATGCAAAACAAAAAACACAGATGTCCATAAGTTATGTGTAGTGATGGTAAATGACACAGGGTAACAGTATTACTGAAATGTATTTAATACTTTGTACAAAAGGCTTTATTGGCAATGACAGCCTAAAAACGCCTCATGTATGGAGAAACTAGCTGCGTGCGTTGCTCAGGTGTGATTTTGGCCCGTTCTTCCACACAAACAGTCTCTGAGCTTTAGTCATTTCATAGATTTTCAGTGGCTTTCAGATGATTGGTCTCCATGTTATTCAGCAAACCCTAAATGATCTTCAGCATGCTTTTTCTTCAGCAATGAAGTCCTGTGTGGCACCTGCTGATTCAAGGTCCTTGGCTCTTGGATAACTCTTCTGATAATTCTTTTCACTCCAAAAGATGCTCGCAGGTAGCTTGAGTAGATTAGAATTTCTTCTGTAATGCCATCACTATGTCTGCAACAATAAAGTTGCGAAGGGCTTGAAGGCGCTCATTAGTTTTACCCATCATGAGATGTTTATTGTACGAGATCTTTTTATAGGCCACCAGCTGGGACTAAACTAGATTACTTTCTAATTACAGATGGATTTTAGTTGGTTAGATGGGTTGTTAGTGACATCTGGTGATAATTTCATGTCAGCAGCACCTTTAGAAATGTATTTACATAGAACATTGACAGAATGTAGAATAGATAGATAGATCTAGCATATGAGACACGGTGACTTGATTTTACTTTCTCGCTCAGCTGCTTCTGCAACTCTAAAATGTTTCATATGCAGGGGCGAAGAACTGAACTTTTATTACTTACTCCATTACCTTTTTTGAAACCACAATAGAAGAAGATGGCAGTGAGACCTGCTATGATGTACAGAGACGGTGACACAAAAAAAACAGGAGGCAGAGCTGAAGATACTCAGATATTTATTGGGAGTGATGGAGATGTAGTCCGAGAGGCAAGGCTGAGATGGTTTGCAGAGGAGGGATAGTGAATATATTTGAAAAGGGATGTTGGAGATGGAGCTGCCAGGTAGGAGAAAAAAGGGAAGACCACAGAGAAGTATGAATGTAATGAAGGCGGAGATGCAGAGGGCTGGTGTGACAGAGGAGGATGCTAATGACAGGATGAGGTTGGGGCAGATGATCCACTGTGGCGACCCCTAATGGAAAGAAGAAGATGATGCTACAGCAATAGACAAATCACAATATAATTACTAACAGGGCTAATGCTACAGTCTTTCTGCTTCTCTTTTACTCTTTACTGCATAACTCTAGGAGAAGGCCGTATTTACAAATGTTTCTTTTCCCAAAGAACAAACATTAGAAGTTGTACAGGCAGTTAATGCTTCCATCGAAGCTGCAGGTTTTGCCACAGTGTCGTGAAATTAATACATTTGTTTGGCATCCAAGCCCAGCCTCAGGGGGTCACCTGCTAGTTCACTTCTCCTTGTCCTACTCCTACAATCCCAAGCACAGATAAATGGGAGAGTTGAGTCAGGAAGGGCTTCGGATCTGTGCCCGATCAACTAAGTGGGTCCCTCTGCTGTGGTGACCCACTGGGAATAAAGGAGCAATCAAAAAAGCATCCTTGGTTTTGCTGTATAGTACACAATCGACCGCAGATCTTTGGTTTTGTTTTTGTGTGAGGTCTATTAGACAGCTATGCTATTTATGTACGTAACCAACGCTGCTTCACTGTCGACAGAGCAGGGTGAAAATAGGCAGCATGAAATTATAAAAGCATGCAAACCTATTTCAGTAAATCCGCAAAATAAAATAAGCCTGCAGATGTGCGTAAAATGAGCACTTTAAAAAAAAAGTGTTCCTTATGCTAAACAGTCATAAACATGAGTCTAATTAAAATTCAGCTCTCTATCTTTGGCACAGTCTGTGCATGAAACAGCCAATCACAGATCTCCGATCAGCTAAACTGATGCAAACCTGATCCCCTAAGATTAGCTCGCTGAAGATATTTCACAATGTTCGATTATTTTTAACAAGCTGTTACATCTCGCGCCAGTGTGTTGAAATGGGGACTGACATTAGTTTTTTTTTGAAAAGAACAATTTCCCACTTTTTTCTAACACAGGGTGGGATCTGTGCTGCAGGAAGTCATTTAGTTCAGCAGTGGAAGGTGAAGAAGCCTGAGAGAAGGACCACTGTTACTAAACTAAAGATGATGAATCCCCAAAAGAAATAAGAAAAAAAAGACAAATACTAAAAGCCAAAACTTAATATAGTATTGATTTTATATTCTGATATACTGTGAAAGTGTCCTCTGGCCACGGTGGGCAATTTTATTAACCTTTTTTCTCTCTCTGCCTCAGCCCTAGCAGCCAGTGGTGGCCACCTACCTCTTTCCACTCTTGAGGGTGGGAGCAAGGTGATGCTGGGGGCATCCGGGGGTCAAGGTGGGGGCATCCCCTCCTCCCTCTTCCTCAACCACCCCGCCCTCCTCCACATTGGCCAGAATCCCAACGCCGGACTGGTCAGCACCACCGCAGCCAAAGTCTCCCAGTCCTCGCCCTTCCCCTCGGCCAGCAGCATCAGCCCCACACCCTGCTCCCCCTCTCCCTGCTCCAGCCCCGCCTCTTCCTGCTCCTCCAGCGAAATGGCACACAGCCCGCCCTCTCTGGGCGGGGCCAAGATCGAGTGACCCCCTCCAAGGGCCAATCAGAGAGGAGGAGGAAGGAGGATACTATAACCTCGCCTTTCACACCAAAGCTATCTCTTTCTCTCTCTTGTGCTCTTCTTTCGTTATTTTTCTTTTCCTCAATGGCTCTCTCTCTCCTTCTCTCCCAGTCTTTCGATGCCAAAAATACACAGAATGAAAGAGGAGAGATGGAGGGAAAGAGGTGAAAGAGGGGAGAAGGGAGAGAAAGGAGAAGATTGAAACCAAAAATCTTTATCTATCCAAAAAAAAACAAACAAAGATGGAAAGGAGGCAACGTGGGACCTTTTTGTCAAGAACACGTGATGTCGACACGGCACCTCTCCACTCTTTCTCTTTGAAGGAAAGCAAACCGATGACTCTTTAACAAAGAGATGGTAGAGGTGCTCGTCGAAGTGCATAAACCAAAAATGACAAAAGAAAAACTTTACTATATGACAAAGGAATGGCGCAAGGACAAAAAAAATGAAGAAGAGGAGGACTTTGCTTTCTTTTTTTTATTGTTGTTATTATTAATAAGAAAAGCTGCGGGTCTGAAGGAAGAGGAGTGGGGTGGATACGTTTAAACCAAAAATTTACCTGAGGAGGAGGCGGAGGAGGAATACACAATGACAAAAAACAAAAAAAATCCCAAAAAATCGACAACCATACCAAAATCACAAATACCAAAAACCAAAAATACGGAGAGAAAAGCTTTATTCAAAGGACGTGTAAATACTGAAGCTATCCAGGACCAGGACTCTACTGCTACTTTCACACAACATACATACACACGCACACATGCACACACACGCCCATCCATTCTGCATCGACTCATCATGTCTGCGTCTGCTCATGTGTTTCCTATAGGTTTGCATGTTGGATTACTTTGAATGATTTTCTAACATCTGCTGTGTAAAAGCTCATATACGATTGTATGATATGTTTCTCAGCCCTGCTCTATCTTCATGTGTGTTTAAGTCTCTTTACCTACCTCTGGTCGCAAGAGCATAGGATAGTTTGACTTTAACTTCATAGCAGGCCTGACATGTTTTACACTTTGAGAAGATTTTTTTCTTTTCTTTTTTTTTTTTTTTGTTAACTATTTATTAGTGCCATTATGAACGGTTTAGCTGGTATTTATTTTGTATGCTGTTGTAGTGTTAGCTTTGGAGTGTGAGTCATTGTCATCGTCATCTTCAGGGTTTCCGCCAGAACAGAGAACAAAAAGCTGTCGGGTCCAGCTGGGGATTTAAGGTGGCACTCGGTTAAAGGTGGCGCTCAATGGCTCCTCGCCCGCCGTCATGCACGGCCTACTGGCAGGACAGCAGGACTGTGTAGGTGCGGCTTTTGCTATTTCTGTGCCGATGGTGAGAAAACGGGAGAAAGGGAGGCACAGTGCGTTTCTCTCTCCTCTTAACATGAAGATAAAATAATGTAGGCTATACCAGCAGGAGAGCGCGGTTAACCTTGTTTACATAACCCCCCCCCCCCCCCCCCCCCCAAAAAAAGATCCCAGCCAACAGCTTTAGTCTTTAAATAAGTAAAGTAAAAACTTGCCCCTCAGTTTGGACCCAGAGATCCCGTGAGGGGCTTGCAATACGCTGACGGAAACCCTGATCTTGATCTTCATCGTGGACGTGTCTGTCTTCATGGCATCTTGTTTTTAATGTGAACCTTCTCTGCAGGAACATACGTTACAGTGATAATAAAACGCTCATCTCAGCCCTCACCAAGTGCCAATAGTTCAAAGATAAAGAGTTGGCACATTTCAAGGAGTGAATGAATTTTTTTATTTTATTTTTTCTTATCAAGACCTAAACATTTTCTGTTGTGCTTAATCAGACCCGTTCTTTGCTCGGTCTTAAAGATAACCCATTATCGGTGACTCCACGGCTTAAATGAACACGCCCTGCTAAACTTCACACTCTGAAAATGATGTTTGTAAAGAGTGGTGACCGTTTGGAAAGTATGAAATGGGGCTGTGATTGGAGATTTGCAGGAATCACCGTTTGAGATTGAAGGCTAAACAAGTCAATAAAGCCAAGTTTAGTCACAGCTGGCTCTCGTTCCTGCCTCGTCAATCAGCGTAGACGTCCTGACACCTGTATGTCTAGACATGTTTACTGATATTTGTCTGTTTCCATCATCACCCCATCAATCATTTCATTTTCCACCTCAGACTGCCATTAATTCTCAAATGGAAACCAAAGCATTTTTTCAAGGCTGGGCTTTTCTATAAGAGCCGCAGCCAAGACACATGAACACAATACAGAGACAGAGGTGGAGATGAGGGGGGCGGGGGGAGCTGAGAACAGGAGGGTAACACTGGAAGAAGCCCCCACTCCCCTCTGCTGTAATCCCCTCCACCCGGCCCGTCCAAGAAACCCAACTCGGGAAGGGGGGGTTTCTTTATTTATACGGGACTGATCCTTTACTACAACAAAGAAGGGTATGCTGGGACACGCTGTAGTGAGCAGGGAGCAGGTGTCACATGTTTTTTGTTGTTTTTGCTTTTTTTTTTTTTTAAAGAGGATACCAAAAATAAACCCAAACCAAATAAAAACCAAACAAACCCAAAACCCAAGGAGCGACAGAAGCAAACCAAAAAGAACCCAAACCAAATGTGGCTGGAGGGAGGAGGACGGGAGGAGGACACGGTGCAGGAGATGAAACAAATGAAGCATCGCTGTGTGTCTGTCTGTAAGCGTCAGGGCTGCAGTGCCAGCCTGTCTGAAACTGTGTAGCATGGATGGAGGCGACTTAGAGGAGCAACAGACGGCTCCTCCCCTCCTCTGCCCCCCCCTCTCCAGCTCAGCTCTCTGGTCCTGGATGGAGCTAAACGCAAATGACCTCACTGAACTGAAATCTTATTTAAAAGGAAAAAAAAATCTGTTTTTATTTTTCTGTTGGTTGGTTCCGATTGTTTTATCTTTGCTGTGTCTCTTGATGCCGTTTTATGTACTGTACTTTAGTGCTTATTATTACTTATTTGGGATAACGTACTCGCTTACTTACTACAAGAGCTATTTTTTTTGTAGTCGTGCTAGAGATTTTTATCAGGTGGTTGGAAAAAAATACTGTGAAAATTTAGCTTCCAGATTTTTATTAGATAAAGAAACGGACTGTCTCGGCAGAAAAAAAAACTGAAGACGAACACAATAAGCCAAAAACGAAAAGAGTTGAATAGCAAACCTTAAAAAAAATTTAAAAATGCCAAACCAAATGAACCAAACCAAAAACACAAAGTGGGCAGGGACAGATACCGCCTTTTCTGCACAAGGGTGGAGAAATGTGTTGGTCTCAGTTAGTCTGAGTGTGTTTTTCTGTATTTAAGCGGTGAGAAAAATAAAAGGTTAGCAGTGATCTCTTGTCACTAATCCCGAAACCCAAAGACAGCAGCGTGAAACGCGCTCACAGATACAGAACAACACACACAGCGAAGGCCTCGGTTAAGGTGATGTGTTGCAAGTTGGACGCAAACGTATCCAAAGAATATTTGGTTTGATGCGCACCGGAAAAAGACAGTCGACACACGAGAATCGTTTCACAAACCAAGCTTTAGATGTGGGGAGAAGGGGCGTGGTCGCACCTTAAAGGTGAATCCTTTCCTCCACGTTGACTCTTAGACGGAATGTACCTGTTAGTGCTTCTATAGATTTTGTAGAAAAAAAAGATCTATGTTCTACTGCTTACTTATCGCTAATGTATTAAAAAGAAAAAATGCTTACAAAAAAGACTTTGAGAAAAAAAAAGATCCTTAAAAAACATTGATGATAATAACTTGATTTTAGACCAAAAATTTAAACTATCTCTCTTTGGATTTTTCTTTCTCCTTGTTAATCATGATTTAGACTTTTGATTGTACTATTTATTCAGGGTAGAGTTGGTTTGTTTGCTTGTCTTTATCTTTGCTATTTATTTGGTAATTTATTCCTATAGTTGTTTTTTCATTTTCCTATTTTGGGGATGTATTTGTCATGTTTTTCTTTTCAACACCCTTCTGAGGTTCTTTCTTCTGTCTTCAAACCAAATAATACCAGAAATGCAAACGCAGGTTCTGTTAGGGGGGGGGGTTATATGAAGATATTCCCTTCCTTTCCTCATCGAGACGACTTTCCTCTTAAAGGGGAAGGGAAGCACGCAGCGGTGAGAGGTAGCACTGTGCGGACCGACGCTTCATGATTTGCAGGGGCGCAGGTTTTGTGGACGTACTTTGTGTCTGGGTGTAATTAAAAGAAAAAGTCGGTCTAAAATCCAGCGTCGGTGCAGGGAAAGGATAAATATGATTTGTAGCATGAAGTGTTCTTTGAGGCACAATGCTGCCTCTGTTCTCTATCTTTTCTCCACAGGGAGAACACACAAAGCTTTACAGCTACACAACCAAAAACACAAAAGAAGAAGATCAACTAGGGCCAAGGCTTCGCTGTTTTTTACATGATAGAGAGGAAAGAAGGAGGCAAAGGAGAAAGAGGGTGATTTTGAATTCCCAGCTGTAAATTGCCTTCTAACGTCTCACTTTGTCTCCGTTTCTGTTTTTTCTTTCCGTTTCCACTTTTTGTGTAAGGTGCTTTTGCCTTCTTTTTAAATTTCCTCCATCCACTGTAGGATGTAAAAGAGAGATAGTTCATCATATACCTCATATTCTTTGATGATAAACCAAATAGATGAATGCTTTAAATCGCGGGGCTCCAGTGGGTATTGGGGTATGGGGACGTGTGGACTGTGTGCTTGTACTGACTGGAAGCGGCACGGTGAGGTCAAAGGTCATTATTCTTTATGGACAAAAGGTTTGGGAACAATTTGGGAGGGGACCAAATCCTTGGATGGATTGTAGTTTTGGTGCAGTTTAGGGTTAAAAGGCCCCACTGGTTTACGCTCCAGTCTACACACACACACACACACACACACACACACACACACACACACACACACACACACACACACGCCTTGTCCCCCTGAAAACCACCCCCGCTGTCTGTGTTGAGCTTTGAACACAGCCCTCTCCTCACATCCTACCCTCACTGGCTGCCTCCCTGTCAAACATGCACTATGGGCTTAAAGCTGCTCTTCTGACATCAAATCTGGATCTGTTATAGACTTTATAAAGCTTCCAGGTTTGTGCCTCGGAGCAACTTTAGCCCTCTTTCGCCTTTGGGTCTTTATTGCCCAATCTGATCAGTCCACGTGCATCAGGAGGCGCCGTAGGGCAGGTAGCCACGGGGACGGCTGAACCCGAGCTTGCTAGGTGACGCATCCAAACACGTTTCACAACTCTGTGTGTGTACGTGTGTGTTTATGTGTATGTGTGTTGAGAAAGTGGAAGTTGGAGGGAGAGATGTACACATGATCAAAACATCTGGATTCTTCCTGAGAGTTCAGATGTTTCATCTTTTTTTCCCTACTCTCTGTCTCTCTCGAACCTCGGGGTTTGAGGGACCGGGTGCAAAGTGCAGGTCTCTGTGGCAGGGATACCCCCTTAGCGAATGATACCAAAGTCAATGCCCTGCCATGTGACCCAGCGCGATGTTCACGCTCCCAAAAATCCTGACGTTGCAATAACTGTCAGGCATTCTCCTCCATAAAATCTTTACAGAAGTTGTTCTTTGTTTTTAAACACAGTTGCACACTGGAGGGATGAAATGTTCGCTTTCTTGCAGAATGTTAGATAAGGTTACAGTAGCATATAAAGCCAATGCGGCCATGGTGATGCCAAAGATTGTCTTGTAAAGTTCAGCTGTGAAGCCTCAAGTTTCATATTTTGGTTGTCGCCTTCTTTTAATCAAAAACAAGCCGTCACATTGGCAGAAATGGAAACTGAGGGTGGCTGCATCCTCGGATAGTAGCAACTGTCAGTCACACTAAATCCTCTTGACTTATTTCTTGCAAATGGAAGAGTCTCCTCCTGCTGGCCATTAGAAAGAATGCAGGTCTAAGGCACTCCCCCCCCCCTCCCCCTCCCTTCTGGCTTGACTTTTCAGACCCATCTTTATATACAGTCTTTAACATTTTAACCACTGAGCTTAAGAGGTGTGGGTTGGTGTTTTGTTTTTTTTAACCTGTGGATTGTAGAGGTGTTGAACTGAATCTTTTCTCAGTCACGCATCCCACAGTGGAGACTAGAAGTGCTGTTGTCAGATCAGCCTTTGTACACGGTAGATCAAACTGGCTAAAAAAAAGCCACACATGAACAGGTTTAGATTTTGCACCAACCTGAAAATAGCTGATTGAATTTAATGCAAATGTTAACGCTTCTGCTCTCTGCTGGATGTACCAAAGTGCATTTAAACTGTAGTGCTTCACTTAGAGTGAAGCTTTGATGACTGACTGCCAATGCAGTGAGCCAGCATGTGACTGAGGGTAAAGTTGAGAGGATGGTGGTTTATGTCGGTGTGACTTTTCTGTTCATGTTTCTCAACACCAGCTCTCCTTGTGGATGTTAGGAAGGAACCTTGTTGCACGCACCCGTAAAGTATTACTAAGGCTCCCTATAGCACCATGAGTTATTACATCCTGGAACTTAGAAGAAAGTGAATGCTGCTTCCTTTCTTTATGCTACACCAGTCTACCGACAACCCTGGACTGTAGCTTCAGATCTACCCTACAGTCACGATCATCTTATCTAACAATCAGCAAGAAAGCGAATGAGCCCATTTCCCATCTAAAACGTCTGACTATTCTTTCAAAATGTGAGAAAGTAGTCAAATTTTGTCGCTGCGCACGAAGCCATGAGAGATGTAACTGCTGAAGAGTGAGAGACACAGCAAGCTGAGCAAAAGAAAGCTCGTCTTCCTCTGCCCACTCTCATCCACACAGACACGCTCTTCCGCTCCTTCATCCATCCCTTCTCTCTCTCCCTCTTCCACAATGCAGCTTTAATCCAAAGGTTCTCCTGCAACACAGCAAAGCAAGTCAGATGTTAAAGAATAAAACCAAAGAGCTCTAACTTGACCTTCTCTTCTACACAAAGCTTCTCCGCTCCATCCTTCACCTCTCTCTCCCTCGATCTCCATCCCACCCTTTCTGTCGTCTCCCCTCTGAATCCTTATGTCACCTAGCGAGCCGGTCTGAAGCATTAACCTCAGCTATCCAAAGGGATATAATAATAATGATAATAATTAAGATGATGATGATGATGATGATGAAATGTATATTTTTAAGTATTTGTCATTGGAAAAATAATCTTAAGCTTCTCATAATTATGATGATCACGGTGATGACGACGATGATGACGATGATAATGAAGTTTCTCTTGGTATCTTTGTAGCTGTTCTGATCCTTCTTAAGTTTGTGTCCTTTCTGCTTGTGCTGCCAGAGTACTGCTTTAACTACCATCACCTCCCTCCCTCCCTCTGCACCCACCTACCCCTGCTTTTCATTTGCTTCACCCCGATGTTTGGTCCTAACATCTACCTGTATGACCTTTACCCCTGGATGTTTGTCTACACCTGTGTGTGCGTGTGTGTGTGCAAAAGAGAGAGCGGGAGAAAGAGCGAGCTGTAAAACTCTGACGAGGGGAAGTTTGAGATTTTTTTTGCTGGAAGCGGTCGGTGGGCCGACCTAGTCTGTTGAATCTACCTGTGGGTGTGTCTGTGTGTTTGTCTGTGTGTGTATGTGTGTGACTGGGTGGGATTTGGGTCGTTGGAAAGTGGGATGGGTGTGGCAGACAAAAAGATTGTTCTTTGGAGAATAACGAACTCCAACACATGACCTGTTATGTCAACTGTAACGTGCTGTTTGCCAACTTCCCAGTACATGTAGCTTTAATTCCCCCTGCCACAATAGTCCGTGTGTGTGTCTGAGTGTGTGTGTGTTACTGCGGGTAGGGCTGCGTGACTGTCACTCCTCCCCCTTTTGTGTCTTCCATCCTGTGAGCAGCCCCCCTCCCCTTCTGTCTGCCCCCCTTTATTCTCCCTTGTGGTAGCAAGTTAGCCTTTTACTGTATTTATCTTGAAAACCAAAAAAAAAGGAAGAAAAATAACTGCTTGTTCATTGTACAGTGTTGTTCATTTTAAGTCATTTTTGTAACTGAAAGTGTTTCATTTATCCAAATAAAACAGGAGACAAAAACTGTACAGACGATCCCCGGCTGCCTCTCGTCTGTTCTTCTTTCTGTGTTGAACCACAGGTTTCACTTGGTTTGGTGAAACCTCATCACCGAAACAGGAACTGTACCTCAGCTTGTCATGCTGGGATTTATCCAGAGGAGGGCACTGTTAGATTTGATATCTCTCCTAACAGGGGCCCGTTTACCATCCTCAGCTGATGAGCTGACCTCCTCCAGTATGGAGGACAACATGTGCCAAACATAAAATCAGTGAATACTTTAAATAGCTGCATGAATTAATCAGTTTTCCTAACCATAAAGTGACCATGTTAAGTCACTTATGTGACAGTTCCAGATTTTGAAACTGAAAAATGTTTCTTGCCATGTGTTTTTCTGCTGTTTCTACAGCTTTTCATGTTTTTAGCTATAAAAGGCTCTGGGGTATTGTCGTCACCATGGCAGCGCAAACACGCAAATTTGTGAATGTGATAACACGTAAGAATTTGGTGCATCTGCTAAAAGTCTTGGACAAGTTCAAATCGCAGTGACCTTGACCTCAAGGTCAGAGGTCAAGTTTTCTGAAAACCTTGTGAATGCAAAAGCTCAAGAATGAGGTAACGTAGGATTTTGAACTTGATACCAAACGTTTATCTACTAGGAGTGCTGAGGGGCAGCACTTTGAATGCCACCGCTATTCTTATTGCAGGAATTGGCTCACTCATATGGCATGGACTAGAATGTTATCCGATCTTAAACAAAGATTGACAGCAGGGGTTCAAACAGAGAGTCATTTCCTCCTAAACTGTAAACCATTCAGTGAACTAAGTAATGCTTACTTTAACCAATCACGCACTGTATTTCCATATTTCAACGAGCTAAACAACATTTGATCATTAAAAAGTCACACACGTCCTTTCTCTTCCTACTTCCACAATACAATTAAGTTATATTTCAAGTCAAACCACTCAATAAACAGCTCTGTAAACAGCTATACATCATAAACACACACACAGAGCTGTTTATTGATTTGGGCTGAAATTTTATTTTGTTTTATTGTTCTTTTATTCCTTTATAAAGTATATTTTGGGTTGGAGCATGGACCAGAGAGTGTAGAGAGCCAGCTTCACCTGACAGTTTTACTCATTATTCGTGGCTATAAAGTCATCAGGTTAGAAATAAACATCAGGACCGCAGTTTAATTTTTTACAAAGCTTTATGTTAATTTTCATTTATCCTTTGAGTTATTAACCAAAGCTAAACTATAGCGTGTTTTACCATCGCATTTACTAAAAAATTATATGGCAACAAATCACAACAACAGTTGCCTCAAAACACTTGAGGCGCTGTCTGTAACTTTTTTCACTTTTAGGTCATTGCTGCAATAACAAATGCAACACACTGGATGGTTAGTGCTTCTCACTTAGTGAATCCATCACTTTTCCTTATCTTGCATTATACACGGATGAATATTTTTATGTTGATAAATAACACATTTGATGGCTGTAGAAACTAGTGCAACAGAGAATCCAGGCTCCATCCTGTCTTATATCAACGCTGAAGGCTGGTGGTGGTGGTGTATTACACGCCACGGTCCAGAGGAGTCAACATCCATGTTTTCCAAAAAGAATTCCAGATTTCCATTGTTATAACTGCATAAAAGTTTGCCGGGTTTAAATGCAGTGGGTCCAAAGACTGCGGGCATCCAGTATTGATTGGATGCAGCCTTGTCCCTATCACACAGAGATTTTTCCAGATTCTCAGAATCTCTTGATGATATATACTCTAGATGAGATATTAAATGTCTTTACGATTTTACACTGACTAACATTATTCTGAACTTGTTCCATAATTTGTAGAAGTTTCTACAGATTAGTGAACTTCTGAAAAACTCTCTACGATGCCCACGATACTGCTCTTTTCCTAGTGGATGTGCTGATGGAGGACATGCAGAGGGTTGCTGTGACAGAGGTGGATGTAGAGATGAGGTGAGATGGAGCAGAGTGTCCACTGTGACGACCTCTAAAGGGAGCAGCCAAAGTAAGAGGAAGAAGAAGAAAAAGATGCAAAATGTTCCAAAAGGGTGAACAAGGGTGATGACATTTTCAACTTTTTTTTTTACCCCATCACAGATTTTTTTGAGACATGTTGCTGCCATCAAGTTCAAAATAATCTTTTTTAAAAATAATATTTTAAACATTTGATTTATTGTTATGTTTTTCTGCATTTTATTGTGACTAAATTAATACATGAAATACGAGGCAGCAAAGTGGTGGTTAGCAGTGTTGCATCACAGCAAGAAGGTCCTGAGTTCATTTCCACCATCAGGCTGGGGTCTTTCTGTGTAGAGTTTGCATGTTCTCCCTGTGTTTGCATGGGTTCATTCCGGGTACTCCGCGCTCTCCAACAGTTCAGAGACATGCAGTTAGTGGGGATAAGTTAACTGGAAACTCTAAATTGCCTACAGGTGTGAATGTGGGTGCGAATAGTGGTCTCTGTCCCTATGTGTTAGCCCTGCGACAGACTGGTAACCTGTCCAGGGTGTACCCTGCCTCTCGCCCCCTAAGACAGCTGGGACCCTAAAAAAATATAAGCAGTAGAGAATGGATGAATGGATGAAATATGGGTTCATGAGATTTGAAAAAGAGGTATTCTGTTGTTCTGTACTTTTGGAATAGTTGTATCACGAGCGACCGATATAGGATTTTTAAGACCGATACCATAAACAGATTTCACTCAGATTTGTTCTGTGTATTTATTTATGATTCCCCTTTAATAATATAAGAATATATAACAATTCAGTTTAAAAGCAATCTTGCTTTACTGGCGCAAGTCATGGATTACTCATTTACACTGTGCTCAGATCTGCTGTTACTGCATTAAGTCGCGCTCCTGGATAAATCGGAAGTCAGAAATTCCGAGTTCCCAGTCAGAAATTTTTTGTGGCGCATCCCCTCAACTTGGATTTACTGCTAGGGAAGTGGAAACAGACAAACGTACCCAGAGTTAGCCACTGTGTGTAAATAGCAGTAAAGATTTTAATCTGTACTGCCACTATTGTGTATTTGTGACTAACTAATCCATTTGCATATAGAGCAGGCTCTATCTGTGAATGTGTTATTAAAGTGCAAGAAAAGAAGTATAATGCTGTATTGCTAGTGATAGGCTCTACCTTGCTAAGAACTAAAACAAAATCCAGTTTTCCTCACTTTTCCTGGAATGCGTTAACTCGGGAGTGACGGCATCCGATTTCCGAGGTATCTGGAATGTGTCATAAGTGGGAAGTTGTAGATGTTCATTTGGTGGGCAAGCTATGCACCATCAACCTCTACAACATAGTTTATTTTTGTGAGTTTTCAACTATCAGCCGTTATAAATACAAACACCGATATTGGCAAATCGCTAATATCAGTGATATCTCAGCACCCACGATACATCGTTCAGGCTCTACTACCTACTGTGTTGTGGATGTCAGGAGTACATGCTACAAGTTAGAGAGAATAAATCTATCAAAGTTGCAAGTTAAAGCTTCAATTTACATTGGACACATTGTTCTATTATCCATATTTTTCATGCTATAGATAATTAGTATTTTCAGTACTGAGCCATATGCTGATTATTTTAACATCCATCACATGCTTGGGGGGGAAGAGCCATCACAATTTACCACAGGTGATTCCTTTTTCCAGCTTGAACCAGCATGCTATCAATCAGCTGATGAATAAATTGATTAATTGTAGCAGATCTAAACCATATTAGTTACACATGAAAAAAGTGGGTCAAAACAACCCACCGCCTTGAGTAAAACCGATAAAAATAAAAAACATCCTTGGCACACCGGCTCAAACTGGATCTATTTAATGTGAGACGAGCTCATGTAGGCGAGGGCTGCAGACTCTCATCATGTGTCCCCACACCCTGAAGATAAGTTCTCACCCAGCACACTGGGAGGTGGGGAGGAGACAAGAAGTCACGTCATCCTCATCTCTCCCTCCATTTATTTTCTCTCAGCTGCGTCAGGGGGCAGCTGCTAAATGACAAACAGCACTGCATACATTTGGCCTTCCCCGATCTTGTTTCCTCATCCAGAAGTGCATGTGTTTGTCTCCTCGTCTGACTCTTTTGGTGTTTCTTTCCTCGTTCAGCTCTTCCTCCTCCTCATCATTCCTCTTCCTCTCTTGTTAACTCCTCTCCTTGAGTCTGTCTCCCTCTTCCTCTCTCCTGCTCTCCCCTGCTGTGTGGCACAGTAGGTGGATGATTAGGTAGGATGCTGGAGTGTGTAAGTGTGACAGCTTTCAGACACCCACCTCCGAGTTGAGTCACGGACGGCGGTGGTGAGCATGTGATCCTATCACCAGGGTGACTCGGGTAGATCTGTGTTGCTGTGTTGTCGCTTCGATACGTAATGTTTGTTCTGCTCCAAAATGTCGACTTCTTAGAGGTAGCTGAGAAATCGTATTTATACATCTAAAGAACATGAACTTTGTTTCTGATCGTTCATTGCAAATGCAGTTTTCAAAGGCTGAGTTTTCTGTTCCACTGTGTATTTGAGGTTGTTTCATTTAAAAGCTGTTTCTAACCCAATCACAATATGCCTATAAGCATTAAGAACCCATTTATATAGACTTAGATCCATTAGTCTTTGGATGATGACACAATGTTTACAGTTTTTGTCACTGTATGTCATCAGAGGGGATTTTAAATCAAACAATAAAGATGTTATTGTAGTGCAGACATTCAGCTTTAATTCAAGGGGTTCAACAATTTTTATACTTAGTGTCTCCACTTTTAGAGACTCAAAAGTTAACTGTACAGCTGACTGGGAGTTTCAGGTCAGGCTAGTTTGTTATTTCGTGATAAATTAAGCAGACAAACGATCTGGAGTTGATTCCAAGTGTTCAAGTTGAAGGATGTTTGCACTAAAACTCTCAATATATGTCCAAAGATGTGGATGCAAGTGAAGGAGGCCATCATTAAGCTGAAAAAGCCAAATAAACCTCCCAGAGAAATAGAAAAATCTTTAAAAATGGTCAAATCAATGCTCCAGCCAGCTCAGACACTTGTGACCCTGTTCAAACCTACACTCATATAACACACAGAGCTGCATACAGAGTCAGGTAAAAGCCCCAAATGTCTTACATTAACAGTAATATTTAAAAAATTCCCTGGGAGGCCTGGGAGCTTGTGGGTTCTGCACAGTATCTTTGCTCTTCCTAGGACTGCGCTCTTCTGGACAGAGATCTCAGGTGTTGTTCCTGGAATCTGCTGGAGCCACTCGAATAGCTTGGGGGTCACTACACTGAGTGCTCCGATCACCACTGAGACCTCCACATCTTGAGCTCTTCTCTCAGCCCTTGATACTTGTCCAGCCTCTTGTGTTCCTTCTTCCTCATGCTGCTAACACTCGGTATTGCTACAGCTGTCACTATGGCTGTCTTCCTCTGCTTGTCCACCACGACTATGTCCAGTTGGTTAGCCATCAACATGTGTTGTAGGTTAACTAGCTGTAGATGTGAATTTGAGCATGATCTGTTGTCCATCTCTCTGTGTTAGTCTCTCATACGAGGCAGGCTCCCAGCCCTCTGCGGCGGGATAAGTGGTTAAGGAAATTGATGGATTTGCTCCTCTGGAACATTTCCACTTCCCTGAGCACACGTGGAAATTCAGAGGTGGGGAGGGCGCAAGCACGTCCACCAAGAAAGAACAGAGCAAGCATCAACATCAACAGATATGTTGGAACAAAACAGCATGAATGGAAGCGCTGGGCCGGAAGTCGCTTGCAAAGTGGAGGAAACCCACTTGCATGATGGGGAAAATGTAGAAAAAGAGAGAGAGCGGGAAGAGGATAGATGAAGAAAGTTAGTTAATCGGGAAATGCAGTGGATTAGCAAAGCAGAAGTGAGGAAGTCCACATGACATACATGTGCAGGTATGGCAGGGCAGTGGACTTTTTAAAAAGATTGTTTAACACAGTCCTGGAGAGTAAGAGGATGCCCGAGGACTGGAGAGGAAGTGTACTGGTACTGATTTTCAAGAACAAGGGTGATGTGCAAAACTGTAGCAACTACAAGAAGATCAAATTCAAATACCATGAAGCTATGGGAAAAATTGTTCAAGATAGGTTGAGAAGAAAGTTGACGATCAGTGAGCAGCACTGATTTCATGTCCAGAAAGAGCGCTACAAATGTAGTGTTTGCTTTGAGAGTGTTAATGGAGAAGTTAAGAGAAGGTCAGAAGGAGTTTCACTTTGTCTTTGTGGATCTAGAGAAAGCACATGATAGGATGCTGCGAGAGAAACTGTGGTACGGCATGAGGAAGTCAGGAGCATGTGAGGGTGTTGCAGGACATGCACGAGGACAGCGAGACAGTGCAGTAGGAGTGGCAGATGTATTCAAGGTGGGGGTGGGATTACATGAGGGGTTGCCTCTGATTCTCTTCTTTATAGCAGTGGATAATGGAGAGGCTGACAGACGAGGTCAAACAGGAGTTTCTGTGAACTATGACATCTGCAAATGATATTGTGATCTGTAGTAAGAGTAAGGAGCAGGTGGAAGAGATCCTGGAGAGGTGGAGGTATGCGCTGGAGACGGGAGAAGAGCGGTTTGGAGATAAAGTCAGAAAGGCAAGGCTGAGATGGTTTGGACATGTGCAGAGGAGGGATAGTGGATTCACTGGAAAAAGGGATGCTGAACATGAAGCTGCCAGGCAGGAGGAAAAGAGGAAGACCACAGAGAAGATTCATGGATGTGGTGAAGGAGGACATGCAGAAGGGTGGTGTGACAGAGGAGGATGTTAGAGATGGTGAGAGATGGAGGCAGATAATCTTTCTGTCGTGATCTTTAAAGGAAGCAGCCAAAAAAAAAGACACATTGCTTATTTTGTTATAATATGAATAACCACAGCTCAGTCTGGAAATAGTACTGGATTTACTGCCGAGCTTAAACCACACATGTTTACTTCTTTTAGGTAAACTCTGCTTGTGTGTTAGCTTCTAATGCAAAATAAGATCACTGCTTTTCTCAGATCAAATATTGTTGCTATGTAACAGCTCAGAATCAAAATGTCACGACATCTCTTGATAGTTATCATATCAGGGAGCAAATTATATCGCTGTGGCACTGATAGGGATCATAACTTTCCTCGTGCCACACTAAATGTTTGACATCATCTGCAAAACGACGCCCGTAAAAGTCGCTCTTCATGACTGTAAAACCGCACGGTGGCATGTAACCGGAGAGCCACATATCTGGTTAGGTGAGGAGTCGGTTAACACAGTTGTAATTCCACTGGGTTTGGAAGAATCCCAGTAAAGGTGAAACTGGCTACAAATAAGGCCTCAGTGGTACGCGAAGACAGAATGCCAGCTGTCAGTTTAACCAGGAACGCTGCCAGAGTGTGTGTGTGTGTGTGTGTGTGTGTGTGTGTGTGTGTGTGTGTGTGTGTGTGTGTGTGTGTGTGTGTGTGTGTGTGTGTGTGTGTGTGTGTCGGTGGGTGCCAGTGAGAGGCAGTGCCAGCGATGAAGTGCCACTAAACAGATCTGGTTTCCCTCCCTGAGGAGCAGTGCGTACGTGTGTGTTGCGTGTGTGTGTATAAGTTACAGTGTTTTGTGTGGCAGCCACAGCTACTCTCAGGTTGACCTCCTGCTCTCTACTAAAGCCCCACAGAGAAAAAATATTGGTTTATTTAACCCAAACTGTGGCTCATGTGCTAAACTTATCCTCTAGAAATTGTTAAAGGTAGCAGCAATACTTCAGTTCATTCTCACATTTGTGGAAAGGGAAAGTTCCCAGTGAGGATCCCAGTGCTGCAAGAACTGTGTCTGGACCAGACATTTTTCCCCTTTTGTTGTCATTTTTCTTAACATATTGTTGTTTTAAAGCAAAGAAAAATGCACTCGAGGACAGTCGTGGAGCTTTTTCCCATTCTCTGGTGCTGCTGCAGCGTTTCTCTAAACCATAGCTCTAATAAATATGTGTCTGTCTGCTTCGAGTGGGAAAGACAAGGACAGTGTCACTGTCTTTAGTTCTTTGACAAAGTTTTTACTTTGTGTTGCTTACTTCTGCGAGAACCACGGGCTGCTTCACCTTAACCAAAGAAATATTTCAGCTCTTAATTCTTCCACAGAAATCTCTTTAAAAGCATAAAATGAGTCAATTTTCTTCCATTCATCTAACAGACTTATTTGAACAGTTTATAGACATACTTGGCCTTGTCTTGTCAGCACCATTGTTATTCAATCACTCAAAGGTGTACATGTAGAAAGTGTTTAAGACAGGCGTTACTTCCCAAAGCTTCATGGTGGATGAACTCAAAACATCTTGCTTCTTTGCTTTCTTCCTGTCGTCTTTTCAGTTCACTGAAGTGTTTATAATGTATTTCTTCATGGTAAATCTGCAACCAAGATATAATCAGGATTATATAAATATGCCACAGTTAGCAGTGGATATGTTGTATGACTCTGCTCTCTAATCCTCCTCCTCTTATCTCTCCTGTCATTCCCTCTGCTTTCACCTTGTCAATAAAATACTGAAAGCCTGAATGAAAGCAGGATGCCGGCACTCCATGGAAATTAACATCAGAGTGCTCTGGGAGAGATAAGGACGTGACAGCCATTTAGTGCCTTCTTCATTCCTTCATCATTGCACTTTTACGAGCATTTGAACAAACAAACACATAAACTCCCTATAAGCTAATAGTGGGAACAACATGAGGGCCAAACGCCCCCTGATTGACACGTCACCCAGGGCTCCCGGTGCCCTGAGAATCCCTCTCACCTCCTCACAGCCTTACAGATGATGGCTTTTATTTTGTTCACTCGCTTCACTCCACAATATTCATACCGGTCTGTTCAAACGAAATCAATAAGCTGTTCTGACAGCCCCATCTGCTTAGAAAGACGATAAGAAAAAAAAAAAAAAACGAAAAAGAAGCCTGCCAGTGGGCCTTGTGTTTCGATTTTTTTCTTTCTTTTTTGATTATTTGCTCAAAGGTGAAGCGAACCTTCACAGCCAGACAGGAAATACTGAC
This sequence comes from Rhamphochromis sp. 'chilingali', assembly GCF_963969265.1. Lineage (NCBI taxonomy): Eukaryota > Metazoa > Chordata > Actinopteri > Cichliformes > Cichlidae > Rhamphochromis > Rhamphochromis sp. 'chilingali'. The sequence continues at coordinate 25,704,881 of NC_137938.1, forward strand.
TCATTTGTGGCTGTTCTGAATATTCCTGTGACAATGTTGGTGAAAAGGTTCAGGGGTACCATAGCATACCAGTTTTGATCTGTTATATGTATTCATCATATACTAGAGGATTACAGCTACAATCCTAAAACCAGTCTTTGCAACCAGGGGTCAGAGCACCAGGATCCCCACCCTCTGGCCACCACTCGATCCACAACTGGCATGGAACTTAACCTCCAAGAATAAGCACCTTAAACTCCACGGCTATGGCTCAGCTGAAGTGGAGGAGTTTAAGTATCTTAGGGTCAGAGCAGGAGAATGGCAGACAGATTGGTTGTATGAATGCTTTACTGGCATGTTGTGATTAACAGAGCTGAATCTGAAAGCTAAGCTGTCATTTACAGGTCGATCTATGCTTCCACCCTCAGCTACATTCATGAGCTCTGGATAGTGACTCTAAAGAGCTCTCCTTTAGAGATAGGCTGAGGAGTTCACTCATTCTCAAAAGGAGGCATTGAAGGAGCTTTGGGTATTTTCAACCAGGAGAAGTCCACAAGGTAGATCCAGGACATGCTGAAGAGATTATATCTCTATATCGTTAGCTTCATAGCATAATTGCCTAAGTCATTTGACTAAGTCAATGACTTAGGCACTTATGCTATGAAGCTAACGATATATCTCTCAGCTGGCTTGGGAACGCTTTGATACACTGCTTTTGATTACACTGCTTTTGATTACACTGCTTTTGATTACACTGCTTTTGATTACACTGCTAACCCTGCTACTTGTACCCAGATAAGAAAACAGACGGATGGATGGATGATTACAGCCTGCAGAGCTTTTAGATACAAGTTAAAGGTACATTAATAAAAATAAATTCAAGATCAGTGAAACAATAAAAACAAGACCAACCTAAGCCTAAATCTCCAGTTAGGCCCAAATCATCATACTGGCTCGAATACTTTTCTACTTAGCTCTTATGTCCTCATATGGAACCTATCCCTAACCTATCGTGGATGTGTCATGTTCTGTGCATCCACAGATAGATCTACTTAGAAATTGCAAGAAATTGTGTAAGAAGTCCTTATTGTCTGTAAATGTCAAATAGTACATTTTAATAAAGTTATATGTATGAACTTTATCAGACTTTTCACATATTGTTACTGTTTACAGGTGTCTCTGCCACAGTACCAATCAATCATGCTTAACATGTAAGCACCCTTTGAGCTAAATGCGAACAACATGCTGATATTTAACAGACCTGTAGTATCAACATGTCACAGTGCTAACATTTGTTAATTACTCAAGGTTTAAACACAATGTACAGCTGAAGCAAATAGGAACAGCATTGCAGTTTGTTACTCCAGAAACAAAGGTCATGTACAAATAGACAAATCTGGAAAAATCAGCAACCAGCAGGTTTTTATGTTATCGTGTGAAAAGCACCCACGTACAGGACACAGAGGCCGATTTAAATAAGTGAATAATGAGCCTTTATTCAGCTCACAAAGTCCAGAGTTTAAAATAATACACAAACCAGGAGTCGAAGCAAGTAAAGGTACAGTAAGATCTGGACAAAAGGAAAGACAAAGCCTTATACACACACAACAGGACACAGGACAGAAGACAGGCAATTAACGGCAGGTGAAAACACGCAGGGAGGTGTGGTCGCTTGTTTCTCACACCGAATTTATATATTTTTATTCATTTATTTTTGCTGTCGTCAAGTAAAAAAATCTTTTTTTTAAATGATCATGTATGCATGCAAAACATTGGTTCATGACCAAAAGGTCAACTACTTACATAGTTTTCAACTGTACAAAGTTTCCCTTCAGAGAGTCTAAATCAGGCCTTACTGACACAATTCAAAATTGTGAGATTATTTTCATTTATGTATGGCAAAAACATTACATTTTCAGTCAAGAATTCAACAAGCTTCTATATGGAGCAGTCATATAGGAGGGAAAAGTTAGGAAGTAAAACTAGAACTAGACACAACAGGAAACTAGCCTACAAAGTAAAACAGGAAGTAACTCAAAGAAAAAACACTAACATGTGAAGGGTAGCCATAAACGAGTAGTCAGTGACAAGGATACGCAGATGACACATTAAGGAGTAGGAGTCAAGAAGAAGGACTAACAATATAATAACTGTAAAGTCACAAGACACAGAAGGATGAGAAAAAAACTAGAACAGAAATAAAGGAACGAAAATTTAAAAAAAAACACAAGAAGAACTGAAGCTCAGGAAAACTAGAGTTATAATAAAATCACAACAATAATCGAAAATTCACAATAATAATTTTAAAAAATGTAAAAGGGCACAAAATATATGTGTGGGCTTGACAATTTACAGTTCATCCTCTGGGATATTTGTTAAACTCTGATGGCAAACCATGTAGTGTTTGTGTTTTTTTAACAAAGCACGACTTTAAAAAACAGTACAGCAAAACTGACGTTGAGCAAATGACAAACGAGGCAGCTATGACAATGAATAATGCTTCACATCAGCACTCGATACACCTGGGTTACTTGATATGACCTAGCGTAACCAGCCAGCCAAAAAAGGTTAATTGCATGAAGCTAATATAACAAGGTAGGCAATGTGAAAGACGGGTACAACAACTTCAAAGACTGCTTATAAAAGTTTACATTTATTGTCATCTTTCTAAGCAAATGGAGTTATCTAAGGTCTTTTCTATCCACTAAAGAAGGCCACGTGAACCAGCTGGTGGAAACCTTGGACAAAGCTAGTGAGATGACCCTGAGTTCAGACTTTTTATTAAACATCTAACAAAATATGTCATGTTCTGTTGTCTCTATTCTTGAATGAGCTGTACTGGGGGAAAAAGGAGGGGGAAAAAAAGACACCGCACACAGACCTCAGCAGCAGGCAGGGCAAAGATAATTAGCTGAGGGCTTACATGATGTAAAAACATGAACCGTCAGACCGCCTCAATACACAATAGCACGCGCGGGTCAGAAAAAATGAATCAGCGCCGCTGTATAACAGCAGCTCCCACACTGTGAATGAGCCCACAGCGCGGCACCTCCACAAAAGGACCTACAGTACAGCGACGCAAAAACAATCACACACACACACAAAGGCCCGCACGTACGTGGAGAAATCCGACAAAGCAAAGGATGATGGTGATTATGACACATAGCTATGCCACCCACAGTGGTGCCTGTGCGAGGGCAGAGCACATCAAACTGAGCAAGTGTAACACATGCTCTGTGTCAGTCCTCCTCCCCTGCACTGGCATGTAATGTATGACACATAGCTGAACCACCTACAGGCCTGCTGTCTCCATGCCCAGCTGATGATGATGGTGATGATGGGAGGGGTACCAGCCAAGGGGACAGATTCTGCCTGATTGAGTGAAAGAGGAGATAGTGTGCATGTGTGAGTGTTTACTAGCTGATGCTTGAATGTGTCAGAGAGAAGACACGTTTTCGATTTGGTCAAAATGTTTTTGTTTTGGGGTTGCTTTTTTTTATTTTAAAAATATCTCCAAATGTCATTGTAGCGTGGAACGTCATTTGCTATTCCCACCCTGGTTAAACATGTGAATCCATGTTGGAATCAGACCTCTGGGTGTTATGTGGCAGCAGGGGCATCTGTCCTGGGCTGAGGGTTATTCTCTGTATGCGAGGAACGTGCGGTATTGGGTGGGCGAGAGGGGGCATTTCAGTGGCTGGTGGCCAAGTACTTCTAGGAGATCCAATGTGAGTGACCCCGGCTTAGCCCGGTGCGAGGATGTCTAATTGAGGATGTGAGATGGGGGGGGAAGCAGAGGGTGTTACTGGATCTGACCCAGACGTCTTCTACAAATACAGTACAAGCCCAACACACACACAAGCACACAAAACAGGGCGTGATCCAGAAACCTAATCTAATTCTGGTCTTGCTGTGACACACATGGATGGATGAGAGGGAGCAGGCAAGTCATTTGTAGTGTGTGGGGGGAGATGATGCAGAATGTAAAATAAACTGCCTTGTTCATTCATTCATTGCGCATATTTTTATTCACGTTATGATGTTGTTATTATTGCAATCTGTCATTTATAGCTCTACTTTTAAAAAAGGTCATTGTGATTACCACTCCATCTGTTTGTGACAAACATACCTTGAGACCTGTGGAGAAACTGGCATGAAATCTTGTAAGCAGATTTAAGACAGAAACGTGGCTATTTTAAGGAATTTCTGAGTTTTTGTTGCTATCTTCTTTTGTCTTGAAACCACCAGCAAGCTTTCCATTTTAAAAAAGGTAACCTCCTCACCATTTATCATATAAATGCTTCTTATATTGCACTTTTATGCTCTACTTGAAAGCACTCAAAGTGCTTTATATAGCCAATATGTCTGTGAAGGTTCTCAGTCATCCAGGTCATCATAGTCTAACGAGCTTGGAAAGAAAAGTGCCTGGATTTCTTTAGGTTTCTTGAAGATGTTTCACCTTCTTCAGTTCTAAGAGCAATTGGTGGAGAGTCCCTGAATTTTTACAGACAAAAACATGGATGTGCCATGGGCTTCCCTGTGTCACCTACTGTAGCCAACCTTTACATGGAGGAAGTGGAAAGAAAGGCTCTTGGCTCTTTTAAAGGATACCTACCCACTGGTACAGATATGTTGATGACACCTGGGTCAAAATCAAAACCAAAGAAGGAGAATCCCTCACTGCTCACATCAACTCAGTGGATAAGTTCACCAGGGAAGACATAAAGAATAGCAGTTTGCCATTCCTGGACTGTGTTGTATGCATTGAGGAGAATGGAAACCTCAACATTGAAGTTTACCGGAAGCCCACACGGACCAGTACGTACTCTCCGACTCCCACCGTCCTCTGGAACACAAACTTAATCAGGACCCTACAACACCGGGCAGAAAATGTTCTAAGCCAGAAGAGAAAAAGAGGGAACACACACGTTTTGAGAGCTACATCAACTCCTTTTGTAATTTGATATCTAATTGCTTCTTTTGTTACAGAAACCAAAAAGCACTAATCCATCATGCTAGAGTAAAAATATGATGACAGTCTCCTTGCAATTAGGAAAAGTCTGTGGCAACCACGACCTCTGGGCAAGTAGCTGTAGCCACCAACTGATCTGTTTGGGTTGACAAGCGCATCTCATCTGGGTGACACATCTCTTTGTAACAGGGGACCCGACTGAGATGGTTTCCAGTCGTTTGTATTCTGGTTTAATTCCTGAGCACCTATTTCACTTTGCAACTAAATTGCTGTCTTGCAGCAACTACGTCACTATCTGTGGAGGAAAGTCTGACTTCTATTGCAAATTCACGAGGTTCTGACTGCACTCTGAATGTAAGAAGTTATGGTGAGTTTCTGTATATGAAGATGGCAACATATTTGTGATTTTCTCCATATTATCACAGACAGATTGAAAGTAATTACCAACTTGACCTATTTGATCATAAACTGATGGCGGACTGAGTCCATATTTTTTCCATTTTGGTGCAAAGCACCAAACTCATTTTAAAGACAGCTACTGACTGCAAGTGGTCACAGATCAGGTCCTTTCCTAGAAAGCAACAATTATAAAGGCAACAATCCAGCAAAGTCATTGCACGTGGTTGCAAAACTTGTGTTATGTGTCATGTGGTCTCTAGCTACTGCTTTCCCCAGTGTGACTGCAGCATTGGGCACCGAGAAATTTAAATGCAGCCCAGATTCTTTCATTTCAAGTTGTTTCTGTGCCTCTTTTCCAAGGTAGCATCCATGAAAAACAGAGTTTACAAGCCTTATCAGAGTTCAAACTAGTAACAACCTTGCTAACGTGTTGACACATACCATGTTCTGGCTGAGGGGTGTTTTAAAATGGATATTTGCACAAAAAGATGAAAGAGGATTTGAAGGGTTAGTGAAGTTAAGCTAGTGGACATAAATTGATGCGCTACTCCATGGCTAGCGACATTAGGCTAATTTAAACAGGCACAGGTCTTGTAGTTGGGAAAGTTGCAGTAGTAGCTTTGGGGTGAAGGTATTATTATTGAGGGTTAGTCTGTGAGGTAAACCACCTGCAAGTGATCAGTTAGAAAAGATAAATGCTTGCATAAGCAAAACTAAAACAGCTAAGACTGCGAACTGCCAGGGATGAACCCATTCACAACAAGGTTAGTGATTGATGCGTTTCTGCCATCTGATTTGGTCAGTCAGAATCCATCAGCTATAATCTCCTCAGTGAAATCTTAGATGTCCCAAGAGCAAAACCTAAAGGTGTTCTACACATGAACACATAAAGAAGCTGCACAGAGCCAAAATGACAAGTGAAATGTTTTTAGGACTGATGTGTTGGTGCACATAGTAGACTTTTAAATGGTCTGATACCTCATCACATACATCATAACAAGCAGATTGGTTTGTGAAATCCTGTTTTAAAGCCAAGATGTCATCATTTTGTCCTTGTTTCGATTATATTACCATATTTGGAGAGATGATCTAATACTAACGAGCTTAGTCGTTACAGTGCATCTTTAGACTGTATGGGTGAGGTGCACAGAAAAACAGATTCATAATACCAGATTATCTCAACAAAACTGAGCTTGAGCTGGAAGTGAAATTAACCACACAGCATAACTTGTTACTCGTAAGACAGTCGCATTAAAGTGCTCCAAAAGGGATCAGCTCCACAAAGTTGGTGAGACGTCATGTTGAGCCACTCTGAGCCTCTAACAGACAGCCACCTCTGTCGCCACACCTCTCAGCTAAAACAACCACACCCTAATAATTAATAACTTTAAGCCTTGATACAGTTTAAACAGGTGAGTTATAATCCCTCATACCCATTACTGGGTTGACTTGCTTTATTTTGCCAGCCTTAGGTAGCCGAGGAGCTGCATTTCCCACCTGAGAGCTAATACGAAGCAATAATGCCAACTATTTGGAGAGGTGTTTCTTTCCTTTCTATGGTTGCATGTTTAATATTCACTGTCTTATTATTGCTGATCCTGGAAAGTGGTTGCTCTCAGTCTGCTTTTTAGTGCTGAGCCCGTTCTGAGTGTTTTTGCTTAAAACACAGCTGAACAAAGAACAGAGGAAGAACCACAACAGTCATGTTGCCCGCAGAGGAAAAAACAAAACAAAACAGTGAGATGAAAATCAGCGTAAAGTTATTAAGTCATTACTTAACATTATTTTCCCTTCTCCAGCCCTAGTTAGCTGTAAAAGTGACAGCTAACTAGGACCAAGCCTTGGCAAAGGTCTGTCCTCCACTGAGTGTTTAATTGCTGCTCTTACAATAATGATTGCCTCTCATTCATGCAAATAAAGCATAACTGAATTCAACCGACGCAGAAAGAGGAACAAGATAGAAAAGCACACTGAGCTGAAGTGTTTTAGGCAATCGCGCTGAGTGGAAACAGGTAATAAGACGGATGTAGCGGTGACATTGTGGCTATATGAAAATCAAAGTAAGGGGATGTGTGGAGTGAGCTTGCACTTTGGTTGCTGAGAGGTGGAGAGGAGTTAAAGGGGGGAAGAGGAAGCTCTGTGCTATGCCAATAGGAAGAGTTTGTTCCTCAGTGAGATACAGGAGACAGTGTCAACACACACGCTGTGCTCAATATAGCTACTGTCACACGGCCAGGCGTACCTCTCTCTCCTTCCCAGCCTGACACTTGCACCTTTCCTGCCTCGCTCACATTCTTCTATCTCTTCCTCACACAAACAGGTTGCATTCTTTTCCCCCCCTCCTCACTTTTCCTCAGTCCTCCCTCCGCCTCCCTGTCCATCAATGTCACTTCCCCAGCACTAAATTAACTGATCCCTCTTCCTTTGCTTCCCTCTCCTCTCCCTCTCTGTATATATTACAGGCTTGACACCTTGCCAGACATTGGTTTAATATAACACGCATTCTCTGTGCCTTCCACCCGCTCTCACATTACCCTCTCTTTCCAACTCCCACCGCCCCGCTTTCATATGGGCACTGGCCGCTTGCTTTTTCCATACTTTACCCACCGCAAAAGGAGCTTTTTGTTCTTGAATAGCTCCCTCATTGCCATGGTAATCCAACAGAAAGAGAGTGTGGTTTTTCTGTCTCGGGCCTCATGGATGAAAATAGTAAGTCACGATGGGTTTCTTTCAGTGGCCCTGAATCTCAAAACTCAGTCAGTGCAAATCTGAGTCTGAAGTTTAGAAATGAGTTTGCAGTGTGTTTATATAAATGTCATATTTTAACTGAAGCGGTTTCCCACACAAGTGTCCTTCTTTTTCATCATCTTCTTCTTCCAGGTGGACCTCTTGCTGCTGGGTTAACCCTCCTTTTGATCCCCTTCTTCCTCTATTTCACTTGTCCTCCACTATCATCCTCCCCCTTCCTTCCTTCCCTCCCTTCTCGTCCTCCACTGCCTCACCACTCGCTGTGGTAATCCCATTACTCATGTGCGAATACCAGCTGGGGGAGAGAGGGAGGGAGAATGTGCACAGAGGATAACTGTGTAGGGGCCTCACATCCCAGCGAGACGGTTGGACACTGGGCGTTCTTTGAAACACTTGTTTAGAGAGGAGAAGGAAACATCGAGTGACACTGTAGATTGTTTCAGTTGAAATTAAACCTTTTAACTTAGACTTTTTAAAAAAGAAAAAAGAAAAAAAAGAACTAGGTTTGGCTTATAGGTAGCCTAACCTCAGCATCTGTGATATGACTCCCAGCTCGTTAGGTTTTTCTGTTTGTTTTTGCATTTTATATTTTCTCTCTACATCTCTATTTACTTATCAAACGAAGATCAAATGCCTCCTTTTATAGGGCATAGAATAGGTGAAACAGATACAAAGATTAAAAGGGAGCGTCACAGGACTAATTTGACTTGGTGGTTAAGAGTATCAATGACAAAGCCTGGGGGGCATGCAAAAGTATCTGTAATGTTGCCGCTTATTCAAATGAAGACATTAGTGATCCAAAGCACTTCCAGGGGTATCAAATTGTTGTTTCGTATGTGTTTTTTTAAACAATGATCCTATCGCGGGTAAAGACGGTGAAAAACAGGGACAGAGGGAGTGATATCTGGCCGTCTCTCCCTGACTGTTGGACTGGTAAGCTCGAAAATAAACAAGTTCTTTGATGACAAAGAATCCATTGACTCCCTTATTCCGTCTCTCTCTCCCACTCCTTATTCTCCACAGCTTTGCTCTCTTTTCCTCTCTCTCTCTTTCTCTGGCCTTCTTTTGCTCGTGCTGTTTTGAATGAATGAAGTTGGTGGTGGGTGAGCGTGGTGTGTTTGCAAGTGAAGGGGCAGGAGGAAAGGAGAGGGAGGGGCATTAACCGCCACCCTGCTGCACTTGTTGTCCCCTCAGCTGCCGGCTTTTTCTTTCATCCGGTCTGCTCTCACCCACCCATGCCTTTCAGACTAGCAACCCATCTTCCGTTTGCTTTTCACTGTCGCTCAAGTTAAACCTTTTTCACTTCAGTCAAGGTTGCTCCTCACTTGATGAGTTGAAGCAGATTTTTTTTTTTTTTAAATAAGAGTGAGTGGGTGGGGGGACTTTGCAGGTGTTCGAAGTTGATCATGTAAAATAATTTCTTGGAAATCAAGTCAAAGATAATTGTAGCATGGGTGTATGAAAAGAGAAAGTCAAAGAAGGAAAAGAGGAAGGAAGAAAAAAAATGTGTGCACTTGAATGTCTGAGTGTGTGTGTGTGTGTGTGTGTGTGTGTGTGTGTGTGTGTGTGTGTGTGTGTGTGTGTGTGTGTGTGTATTGTTGCCTTTGTTCAAGTCACCAGTGGTATGAATCATCATCAACCAGCCTATGTAAATACTGCATTACACCTCTGTTGGTTATTCAACGCCCCGTCCAGGAATTATAATCCTGCCTGGCTTTCACTGGTCGCTGAAATCAGGTTTTGCATGTACATACATTTTGTGTGTGTGTGTGTGTGTGTGTGTGTGTGTGTGTGTGTGTGTGTGTGTGTGTGTGTGTGTGTGTGTGTGTGTGTGTGTGTGTGTGTGTGTGTGTGTGTCTGCAGCACTGCCTGTGGTGGCACTGGTTAGTGGGCTACCACACCCATTGTCCACGGTAATTACACTGACTCAAGCCATCTGTGTTTTAGAGGCACAGACCAGAAGAAACCAGTGTGTGTGTCTGTGCGTGTGTGTTACTGCTGACTGGATGCCATGCTACTGTATGAAGCTACCAACCTGACGTCCAGTGAAAAAAGTGTGCTGTCACAACTGATGCACCATCCGTCTTCTGCATCAGTTGTGACCGTTTGACACAGATCTCAGGTGGGTCATCTGTCCTTACTTGGGAATTTGGGAAACTGGGATGGGATGCATCACTTCAGTCTGATGGGAGGTGCGGCGGGGTGGGTGTATAAGGGTGTGAATCTGGGGATGTTCACACCCACTCAACTTATGCATTCACATATACACAAATACTCCAGTGACAAAATCTCGGTTCTCCCTTTCATTCCCTCCGTCTTTCTTTCGGCGGAGCGTCTGTCTGTCATTCCGATTAGGAACGGGCAGAGTCACATAAAGCTGTGAGAGGATGAAAAAAAGGGCGGGATGGGAGATAGAGGGAGTTACGGATGATGCGGAACCAATAAGACAAGGCTCTTCTGTGATACACTCTGTTTGTCAAATTCACTCGCCACATTATAGCTGCGTCTAATCCAGTGGTTCCCAAACTTTTTGCTGCCATGCCCCACTTCAGAAGCCAAAACGTTTCAAACCCTGAATTTGTTTTGAATTTTATATTTCTGAAAGTTGGATTTCAGTAAAAAAATTAATAAAAAAAAAAGCATCAGTAAAGCTTGTTTTTCTTTTTCATGCAAAAATCAGATTACTTCAACTTAGTTTAATACACATACATGTATATTTTTGCCCTAGTTATCAACAGCTGCACATGTGGGAAATCACCTTCCTCTAAACTGTAAAGCAAAAGCTTCTGAACACCTTAATATTGCCTCATTTTACTTTACCTTACAGACAGAATAGATAGTTTCCAATCTAAATTTAGAACTGATGGAACATTTTTATACGTTCACATCAAACAAGTTACAGAAGATTTATATTTTTATAGCACCGCCTCTGTTGCGTTTACATTCAAAAGCTAAAAAGGAAATGAGGAGACGAAGACTGACTAGTGGCCTAACTGATGAGACAAAAGGACACCTGGCTGCTTTTAACCCAGGTCTCTGAAATCTTTACTTTCTTAAGCATATGCCGCAATATTCAGACATCTGTACTTTGAGCTCTTTACTTCTGTGCAAGAATATATAAATATAATATATGTGCACTAATTGGAGCAGATATTCTCAAGTTATTTAGGATGTTGGTTCTGAAATATTCAAAGTTCCATTAATTAGCAAGCTCTCACATCACAATTAGGCTTTTAATTATAACAGTTTAAGGACGAATGAACTGTAAAAGTCCACCATCTGTTTAAAAAGTAATTAAAAGAAGAAGAAGTAAAACAACAACAACAACAAAAAGACAATAGAAGCATAAAGTAGAGGACAAATACACTGCCAGCTAATTGTGCCTAATTGCAATATATAACAAGCTCTTTATACTGAAAATACAAGTTTCTTTACTTAGTTTTCACAAGTCTGTCAACCTTGTAGCTATAGCAGTGACCTGTGGAGAAAAGGTGAGAGCTGGTGTGAGGGAAGGGAAAAGAGACGGAGGCACGGAGAGGTGGCTGATGATGGAGAAGGACGAGGAGGAGGAGGAGGAAGAGAAGAGGTGTGAGCGTGCGGGAGGGCAGATGGGCACATGTATGGATGGGTGGTAAAAGACAACAGAACAATGCAAAGAGGCAATCGGGGGAGAGAAATGAGGAGAGGTGGATGAAGAGCCAGCGTGAGGGAGGAGGAGGTTGAGGAGGAGGAAGCGGGTAGGAGAGAGAGAGAGGGTGCAGAGTGAAGCGCCGTGTTTATCAGTGCTCAGAATGTACTGTGCTGTCGGTAAATGTCATCTCCTGTGCTTGAGTTACAATAGTCACAGACAGAGGCACACGTGGATAAGCGTACGCAGGAATATCAAACAGCAGAAGCCATTTGTCCACGCGGCGTTAAATCGCTCTTACTCGACTGTCAGATTTTCTTGTCCCCCGTCAGATCTTCAGCTTTTTCCCTCATCTCCCTCTGTGTGAAGAGCCTCGGAGAGACGCTGTAACGCTCTTCACCTAACCCAGACATGCAGACATCTGAAAATGCAGAACAATTGATAGATATGTGCTGGAGGCAAGTCAAAATAGATGGCAGCAACAAACAGAGGAAAGGGCAATGGTGTGACACTTGTTCCCAGCTGATTGCACTATTGTCAGCTGCACTGTGAGAAAAAGTCACACAGGTCTCTCCTGTGGTCTTCCTGCTTCTGAAGAAGACAGGGCAGGATGGGAAGAAGGTTCAGTGCCCAGTTTAATGGATTTCTTTTAGTCCAGTTCCTTATCAGGCACAGCAGGCTTGGTTTCCTGAGCCTGTCAGAGAATGGCCAGCAAAGGGAGGAGAAATCCTGTTTGTAAATCACACCACAGGGACTTTGTTACCATCAGGGGACTGTTTACTTTGTTTTACTACCACTGTCTTATCCTGTTGACAAGGCAGTGCAGTGCTGTGTATCGCTGATGTAACAGTGCGGTCAAAAAAAGAAGAAAAAAAGGGGGGGAAAAGCACAAAAACATGCTCTTTAAACCTCCATCCTGTACACCAGGTGCTAGTGTGCAAAAAGGCAAAAAAACAAAAAGAAAAACGGAGATGCACTTCACCTCCCATGTGTGACGCCTCACCCATTACCGGCACAACATGACAGCTTCATATCAGCAGAGGAGGAAGCAGTGTGCGAGCTAACAGTGGCACGACACCTGTCCACTCAGTTAAACAGGTAATTCTGTACATCCAATCAAGACCTTACAAATGGCCAGATGTCTCTGTGCTGTCAGGTGTCTGATATGCACACATAGCACTCCTTTGGTCACTGTGTGTGTGTGTGTGTGTGTGTGTGTGTGTGTGTGTGTGTGTGTGTGTGTGTGTGTGTGTGTGTGTGTGTGTGTGTGTGTGTGTGTGTTTGATGGTGGGTTAAACTCCTTATTGGCTGCAGTTAAAAAAAGAGAGAGAGTAGCATGAGGATTCAAGTTTATTTCTCAAAGTAACCACAAGTTTTGATTTTGCAGAAAACTGAAAAAAAATGTTAAAACAGGGTTTTTTTCAGTCTGTGCCAAAACTGAAAACAGCAGTGATGTCGAGACAATCAAGATGTATGTTTAATTGTGGTCTCACTGTCCTGTTAATAAGAAACAAGTCAAAGAAACAGCACACACTAAACATACCTAATAAAGCTTCAACACAAATGGGGATTGGCATATTTTACGAATGAGGTACATGCTAACCAAAAGAAACAAGGTGGCATTACTAATGAGAAATATAAAGAAACCGATGCGATGGAAAACTGTTAGAAAACCGACAACATGTGGGTGAAAGTGGGGACAAGTGAAAAGTCTGGCAAACTTTTTACTAGAGAGAGACATGTTTTATATGTATATACTTTAAGAAGGCAACAGGGGTGTGGTGGTTAGAGCCACCTGGTTCCAGCCTTCTGGTTGGAGTTTGCATTGGTTCTCTACTCTAATGCATTGCTGGTTTCCTCCCACAGTGAAGAAGCAACTTGTGTATGGCTACCTGTGCTACCTGTCCAGTGTGTACCCTGTGGCAACTGGGATAGGCTCCAAACCCCACCCACCCCCGGAGATGGATGGCTATACACTCAAAATTATGTGGAACACAGAGCAACACCTTCATAAAGGTTTTGTATGCCTTTTCAATTACCTGTGTATAATACTCGTTTCAATTATGCAAACCTTTCCCTTCAATTAAATGTTCTTGTAGATATAATCTACTATATTAATGCCTCACAAAACTTTTTGTCACACCATCAGTAAATAAACTTAGTTATCTTAAATTTTAAAAAAAAAAAGTAAAATTACAAGAATGAACTGAATTGAAAAGAAAATACAAATACAGATAAACTAAATATACTACAATAAGGAGCTTAATAGGTAGAAATGTAACCACAAGAAGTACAGGTATTGTGCTATGAGGTGGTGAAAAGTAGTGACTGAGTTATCTTATAGATAGGCTGTATTCTCCATGGAAATAATAATAAGCAGGTGAGAATCGAGTGTGTCTGTACATAACTTGTTTTTGCTCTATTTTTCTGAATATGTTAGCCACCGCTGATTAAAAATTTGTTTCACTTCGTAAAACATGCGAAAAAAGATGAGTATATGCCCCCTGATGTCAGCATTAATCACTAACTGACGTTTTCTTGTTGTTTTTCTACTTTAATAAGTGTATCTATCCTCATAGGAAGAGGCCTAATTGATACCTGACTGACGTAAATGAACGCTGCGAGTCAAGCCGCTCTCGCGCCTCTCTCTATCCGCAAGATTCGACGTGAAGTCACCACGGCAGCGGCGCGCTGTAACGGTCTCCCAGGCAACGCCGCGTGCTGCAGTGACGCCAGCCCGGGTCCCGGCTCGTGGTGAGTGGGGGCGTGACTCGCCACGTTTGCCCCCCCCCCCCCCCCCCCCTCCTCCCTCCCTCCTCGTCCCCCGTCAGTGTGGGCGGGCCCCGCTAAAGAAGAGAACGAGCGAAACACGACACTCCGAGGACGGAGAGAGGCACGGGGGGAGGAGAGAGTGAGCGCCGAGTGGTGCGAGAGTGAGTGGAAGACTGAAAAAGTCCGTGAAGAAAGAGAGGTTCCTTTTTAACGTTAATTTCTGTCAGAGAAGTAAGGCGGGTTCGCGGCGGAGAAATGTCAAACAGCGACGAAGATGCGGTTGAGACGGAGTAAACAGCTACCGGACAGTTAGCGAAAGAAGTTGTTGGAAGAGAAGAGAACGACACTTTTCGCCTGGCTCGAGTCGGGACGGTTGACCGTCTTTCTTGAGCAACTTGAGCAGATTTGAGGCTGCGAGTTACGGGACGAGAGGACCGACGAGGTGCGGGCATAAAGCGAGTCCTACTTGTGAGATAGCTGGTTTAGGACCGCACCGAGAGATAGAGGTTGGGGGGGAGAGAGTGCCCGGCGGCGGCTTAACGAATAGAGAGAGCCGCTGGAGCTGAAGCTGTAAAAGTTTGCCTCGTATCTTCAGCGAGTTCTTGACGAGATTGGAAAGCAGAGCGGGAGGAAGAGGCCGAAAGACTGACTTTTCTTTCCACAAGCAGCTTTGTGGAATTTTCCCAGTTTAGCAAACTTTAGCTGTCCTGCCGAAGAGCTAAAGCGGAAAGAATGAAAACACCTGGAGATACTGGTAAGCTTTCGCCTCTCCCCTTATTACGGTTATTTTATTGTTTCTTTTTTTACTTCCAGAGGCTGTAGTCTGCAAAGCTCCACAGTAACTACCGGCACATAGCTGATTGACTAACAAGGCAAGACAGTTAACCACCCGCTTCCAGCCTGAAAGCCACAAATGAAAACCTGTTGATTTGACTCGTTTCTCACGAGCGGCGCAGCAGCCAGTGGTTTCGCTTGATAAGTAATAGCAATCTGGTCCAGGTTAGTACTGTACTCCAGTTTTAAGAGGAAGTGGTTAAACTACTGTACAGTGGTGAAAGCGACATCCTCCGTGTCACCCAGACAACCTGATTTCTCCATCCAGAAACTTTCAGAGAGCTCAGTAAAAATCCTAGAAGCACAATCTCTACGAGATGATGAGGGAGCAGTGTTCAGGTGATTGGATGAAGGCAGGTATGCTCGTAGCAACGTGATATTAACTCAGTAAGGAGCATTGTCAGGTCTGTCACGGTGTTTGAAGTGAGGAGTGTGTGTGTGTGTGTGTGTGTGTGTGTGTGTGTGTGTGTGTGTGTGTGTGTGTGTGTGTGTGTTGGGGGGGATTCCCAGCAGTCAGCTGAGGTCTGTATGGGTGTCTGTTTGTCTAATTCCTGAAATGCTTGCATAAGTTTGTTCTTGTTGCTCCCTTTCTCTATTGAAGCCAGTGAATTTTTTTTCTCTGCACAAAAGAGGAAGTGGAAGTACACTCGTGTGCCATCTATGCATTTTATTATTTGAGGACTAGCCATAAAGTGTGTGCCTTAAACTATTCTTTCTCCATTCACAAAGCTACTATTTGTTTCAGCAAAAGTGAAGAGATTTGAGGTTCAAGAGAGAGTGGATAACATCTGAAAGTATATCTCAGTCAATTATACTGCAGTGTTTAGCGTTTTGCACGATTTTTATCTTAGTATTGTTATGCTTAAATCAAAATGCCCGCACCAAATAGACTGAAAAGACAGCAATAACAAGGAAGTAGAGCCTGAGTAGTCTCATAACTTACGAATAGTAAGCAAATAATCTGATGCCTTGTCCAAGCTTTAGAAACAAACACTTATTATTAAATAATTTTAATAATAAGCGTGTATCTGCATCTTTAATAAGTGTGCTCTGCTGCCAGAACAATGTGGTGACTTTCTAAGCATTTGGCGTGGGGGCATGTCAAGCAGTGCAGGACACTTCCCACTCGGGACCCCTTCCCCCACCATCAGCCCCTTTACCCTCCACATTCCTACACACACACACACACGTTCACTCAAAAACACACACTCCCTGCAGCAGCCTGAGTAGGCTGCCGTGACATCACACCACATCCCACCACAAGTAGCCCTTTTATGACAAGGAAATGCATGCTTGTGTGGCAGCAGATAGCCTGAGCCCATGTGGGAAGGCAGTAAAAATTGATTGGGTTTAGGTTATAGGTTTGATGTATGCTGCTTGTGTGTGTTTGTGTTTGCTATCTGTTCAGTAAAAGGTTAACTGTGGCTCTTTTGCATGACATGATCCAAAGCATACACAGACATCCCACCAGTGTTATTTTGCATTTGAGTGCACCGATGGTGAGGCAGTCTGTAAATGACCACTCGTATTTTCTTAATTTCGTTAACATTTTAAGCAAATATCAGTGTTTTGTTTTGTTGGGGTTTTTTTGCTTTAGGAGGTTGGCTGCACATGTAAACATTACTGTTGTGCATGTAGTTAAGGCAAACTGTCTGTGTTACCTTACATAACAGAAGTCTGTGCATTTTACTCCACTTTTTTTAAACCTATATGATAAACAACAGATGTCTTTAAGCTTGAGGAAATAAAAAAAAAAGAATTGGTATTTAAATAGAATAATGTTCCTAAGGTGAAAAATCAAAAGACTACAATTTCTTTTTCATAATAAGCTCAACATTAAGGTTTTGCATTGCTTAAAATTTGAAAAAGTTGTCTGTTCCTCATGATATTCATCACAGATTTCACAAATTTGATTCATACTGCTGCTTAATCATTTCAGCCGTAGTTTATAATTATATGCACGTCATCTCAAAGTCATTATGTAACAGCAAATCTTATCCTATAACAGCACCTTTAAATAGTTGAATTATTGAACTGGCTAATCTGTGCCGCTCTCTTGATCTGTCTGATCTCCTGTTGTTGCTGCCGTTCGTGATCGGCGCTTTAACCCTTAACTCTTTTGTTGGATGTGGAAGGAGCCAACAGCAGTCCGTGGGTAATGTGTGGGATGAAAAATGTAATCATTCATTCCTGGGACTGTTTGATGTAGGATTTATGTCCCATATGATAAGTTCTGCCTCTGTAGAGCTTACGTTCTTTTCTCTCCAGCACTTCCTTTACGCTTTTGTTTTCTACGCCCGCTTTATTAAGCTGAATACATGATAGGATTACTGTTTTGGAAAGTATCCCCATTTAATCATAATCACTGCTGTTTACCTGGTCTTTGTTAGTGCTTGATGTAGTCTGGGGGGATTGGCTGCAAGCATTCCAAGTTTTCTTCAGGTTGCATTAGTCAGCAGTGAGGTGGTATGTACACACATCATTAATCTATCTTTGTGTGGCCCTTGGAGGGTGTGCTAATGATTGATTAAGCTTGGGTGATAAGAGCTTACAGAAACAAAATAATAACTCCCTAATATGTTATCTGCACACTCACCACATAATCTGAACTCTAGCTTTTGTATCTCACCTATTTTCCTCCACTTTTGAGCCACTATCATTCGTTTCCCTCTCTGATGTGATAAGGACTGGTTTGTGTCCTTGTGTGACAGGATTGCATAGTGGGACCCTTGGCTCTGGAGTGGCCATTGTGCGTGTGTGTATGTGTGAGTGGAGTGTGGGACAATGGTGGGAGTGGGGCAGGGCCTGAGAGTGATTGTGTGTGGACTTGTGGGGCTGGAGACCTCTCTTTATGATAATAATGGTGGGGAGCAGCTCATAGTTTGGAGGTGCTTTTGACACACGAAGAGACCGCACTTCAGCATGCCTGTGAAATGTGTGTGTGTGTGTGAGAGAGAAAAGTGAAGTAAATTTGGACATTTTGACCTGTTTGTCACCAGTTTTAAATGTGACTGTTTTATTCTTCTCCTTGTTTCCCTGGAGTTTGATATGGCAGGACTGGAGACAAAAGGGCTGTTTGTGACCAATGATTTGAGAGTGGATATTTCGCCATCCCTCCCTGTGTGGGTTCACATGTGTGATTGCTAGCATATGCTTTTCAATCTCAACTACTGCTGTGATGATAAGCACAGCGATTAGCCTTATCTGTGAAAACTCCCTTGCAGTGCTGACCACAGCAAAACCACTACCTCCTACTATCCAGTACAGTTTTACAGCCTGCTTTATGGGACAGAGCCCTACTGTGATCAGGCTCAGGAAGCATACTTTCCAAAGGTGTCGTATCATGGTAATTGTTCATGTGAAAAGGCTTGTAAATCTGCAGAGAATTGACTTTGATTGTGTGAACTTACAACTTCTTAGAAATAGTTTAGAAACTATTAAGCTAAAGTTAGTAAAACAATAGTGGACCAAAATTTTATGCAGCCCTTTATCCCTTTTATTGTACTTTTTATATTTTACATTTATATTTATTATTGAATCTTGCACTAAGGGAGTGGCACTCCAATTTCGTTGTACTCTGTACAATGACAATAAAGGCTATTCTATTCTATTCTATTCTAATGTATCTGTGCAGCACAAGAAATGAACAGAAATACATAAAATTTTAAAAAAAAGAAGTCTTTAGAAAATATAAATAAATAAATAACTTGACCTATATTTTATGCTTTCAAAACTAACTTCAGTAAAATAAAAATAAACTGGAAGTGTCTGCAGTTTCATTCTTTATCTGTGTGGTCAAATTTGTCAACCCAAGAAGAATCAGGAAGCTTTGGTTTGTGTGTTTATTGAGACACCAATGTTACATATATTTTAACACTTACTCTGAACTTCTGACAAATAACACTTCCATTGTAATCCATTTGCCAAAGCTGGGATCGATACCTATTTTCAGGTCCACATGCTCCTTTAGTTCCGAGCAAACACTGAGGTGCCACAGAGAGTTAAATATTCTTTCAAAGTGTGGCTCAAATGTCATCATATGGCAGGAGAAAGATGCAGAAAAGTTGGCAAAACCTCAGCCCACAAAACGTGTAAACGGACCCATCCATAACATGAGGCTAGTCATTAAATATGCCACTTCATGGTTGGCGTATTTCTCTCTGTATGAAAAAGTGTTCATCCCAAGCTTAATGTATTGCTTATATTGCTTGTTTTACAATCAGTAATAGGTTGATTTTCTAAGCAAGATGTTTCTAATGCACTTGCAGCTTCTTCTGTGTCACACTCTTTTTTTATTGTAAAAGTTTTAATATCATGCTTTGTAGTTGACAAATGACTTCTGGTGTGTGTGTGCTGCGTGCGCGGGGGTGGGGTGGGGGGGTCGTCTTCAAATGTCTGTATTTAGCCAGGAATTTCACCAAAGGGAACAATGTGCTCAGCCAGTCGACACTAATGGACCTCCCCATCATTAGTCCTGTGCCGCCCTTGACCAGGGAGACCAGAGAGAGACAGCAGCCAACAAGGCTGCATTACCCTTGATAGTTCGAACGCCTCTGACTGCTGTCCAGCACCGCTCTCAGCACATTCACCCCCGTGCCCACCCACCCCCGCCTCAGAGACCCACACATTAACCTCACATCTGACCATCTAGTCCTGTAGTGTGCGGAGGAGGACAGAGCGAATTCACAAAGGCACTACATACCCTGGGCACCATTTGTTTCAGATCTTATGTTTGGGTATGCAGTTAAATGTATTTTTAAGTGCTTGCATAAAGTGGGCTTAATTTAATCAAGCATAAAACACATTTTTTGTTTATCAAACAGTCAGAAATCACAAGAAGATCCATAGATATCTTTTAAGATAGGTAACACAGTGTTTTTGCCTTGAGATTATATATACCAATCACTTACGTGCTTTGTCAGCGCCCCCACCCAAAAGACCCATTTTGAACCAGGAGAAAACCCAAAACAGTTTATTTTATTGTACAGATTCTTACAGATTACACTTTCTGTGCAGTATTTTACCCCTGTGAATTTTTTACACCCTCCTCAAGTGCACCTTTATAAATATGGTAATCTAGTATTCTAATATTTCATATCTTTTGTAAGTGTTGCTATTTTGTTTTAGTGGCACAATAAAAAGAAAACTTCTTGCATCTTGGTTTCACTCTTAAAGAACTTTTAAGTTTATATAGAAAACCCCTGCAACTTAAGTAAGCGTGTCTTCAGGCCGTGTGCGTTTGTCTGCAGTAGCAATCTGAGCCTAGTTTTACTACGAGATCACTGGCTGGGGTCACTGTATGACCCTGGTATTGGCTTTATTGGTTATTGGTCAGAGGTGGTAATGGGGTGGGTCTGCATGTCTGAATGGGATGAACTGTTGACAGATAAGTGTAACACTTTTGAAGAACATGTGTGTAACATACACAAACACTCGTACTCGCTGCTGCTTTTTATCGGAATTCTTGGACCTCCCACATTCCTGCTTAGAAGGTTAATAGTTGCCGGCTGTGTTGCATTACACATGAGGGGAAAACACAACACTTACTATCTCTTCAAGCTTCTCCTGAACACAGTGATGATGATGTAGAGATATTTTCAGTGCCTCATAAGGATACTATGTGTCTGTTATTCTATGAGAGTAGTTGTACTCTATTTTAAAGCTAGCTGCAGATCCACATACACACAGACAAGGGTCCCTTTTCAAATGGGTATCAAAATACATGTTGAGAATGCAGAGGGGTGTGTTGGTGTGCATGGGTTGACCTGCACTGTTCAGCAGCTGCCTGCGTTTGTGCATGCATGTGCATTGTAATGTAATACGGGGAGTTTACGGAGCTGTGGAGTTGACTCGGTGCGAGGTACAGAATGGCATGTTGTTGTAGAAGAATATGAAGTGTGTACATGAAGGTTTCTGGATGGCCAGCTCAGTAAAGGTATTACTTGTTGAACAAAGCTTGTACAGCGGCACTTGTGGGTGTATGTAACGGCTTTTTGGTGACGGCGGCGCCACTGAAACTGAGCCGAGTCTGATGCCATACACACACACACACACACACACACGCCTGTGTGAAAACCAGGTAACTCTATTCCTCTGATCCTTCCAGATGAGAGGTTTTATTTTGGATCCTCACGATACAATGACCTGTCCTTTAAGTTTGAGCCTGTCTTGTCACCTCTCCACTAGTTGGAGTATAATCAGGGTGTAAGGTGTCAACACTGTGACAGCACTTAGTCAGTTAGCTACCTCTTCCTTCATCCATTACCTCCTCTAACCACACCACAACTGCCTGGCCTGCTGCACACATATATTAACACAGAGTAGTTTGTTGCAATCCTCTGTTGACAGAGCTGCACCCATTGGTTGCTGTTTTTGTTGGGCTCGGCCTCAGGGGTGTTGTAATCTATACTGGTAATCTAGATTAACCCCAATAACAGTGGTTCTGCTGGGGGCATCTTGGCATAAAGGGGTCAGCGCACAATGTGGCTGCTAATTTTCATACCAAGCGGGTTCATAACAACAGGACAGCTTTAAAACAATCAGAACTATGTGGAATTCATGCAGTATGTGGGTCTTGCATGTAAGGTGAATGTGTTTATTCAAACAGTTATGTATGTGTTCAGCAACTGTTAGCTGTATGGTAAAGTATGTTTAATAATATGCTGTTTTTTAACCTCTGTTTTTCATCATGTAGAATAATGGCAATTTGTAGGTCTAGACTGCATCTGACATATGTGCGAGAACTCGGCCTTTTTAGCGTTTCAGTCACAGAAGCATAAAAAGTGATATATCTGGCAACAGTTGAACTCTAGAGGTGTGTGTGTTTGTGTGCCATCTTCACAGATGCATTGAAGCCCATTTTCTAAATCTAAGTACTACTGCAGAACTGTACTGTGCTTGTTCATATGGCTGTCATCCCGTCTTATTATACATCTTGCTTGTTTTCAACTTCCCATCATGCAGAGAGAGAGAGAGAGGAAGAGTTAGTACCGGCGACATTGTGACATCTTAGAAGTAACAGGTAGCTGATACTTCTAAGCTGGTGTTATACATTAATAAAATAACCAACTAGTATTTTTGGTTCTGACTAGTCTAGCCCTCTGTCCACACCCCCTTTGGGATTGGACACTAAACAGTTTTCTAACCTGCTGATGCAGTCTCCCACCTTAGTACCTGCACATATGTCATGTCATTATAGCTATAAAATGAGTTCGACAAAACCTTTAACTGCCCCTAGTTCTTGTCAATACCCTGATCTTAAAACCCTAAGTCATCATCAGTGATAACCACACCCCTAGCCCCATCCCCAACCTTTAGAGAAGAGTATAAATAAAGAAGAGAATAAAGGACTTTTTTTTTTAAAAGGAATTAGTATAAATAATTTTTGATGCATGCCATTTAGACTGTTCCTTTTGTTTCCTGATTTTAAAGACTTTTTTTTTTTATCAGCTTTCTGAAGCCAAAAAAATATTTTAACAGCAGAGGGTTGAAATCATCAACCTGTCATATCCGACTGTCCCTGCGTGAGAACAGTGCCAAGTAACTGTCTGGTGTATTCACAGTGAGGAAGTGGGCACCATGGTTCCTGCCTCCTGCACGCTCTAACCAGGCAGCAACTTTGCCCAAACCAGAGTATTTCCAGTAGTGAGAAAGTACCTCGTGCTGTGCACGACATTTGAGAAAGAGCAGTTTTCCACAATGTCTTGGCCTGATTCTAATGTGTGAAAAAGCTTGTGTGTAAGTGTGGCACCGACCGGACTGTACCACTGTCCTCTGATTCAGGGAGGTGCTGAGTAGAGCTCCTAACCCCTCTCTAACCTCTTAAGTCCAGTGCAGTCAGCAGACACTCCCTGCAGAAAGGCAGCAGTGTTTGAATAGTTCCCCTGGCTATTTTTATCTGGGAATCTGCCTCTGTGCTGGACCCAGGGAGCAGGGGTAGAGGGCAAATATCTGATCTAATTCTGGATGATGGGAAGTCACCAAAAGGACTTCTGTGCCACTTGCAGTGCTGATGCTGTGTGTGTGTGTGTGTGTGTGTGTGTGTGTGTGTGTGTGTGTGTGTGTGTGTGTGTGTGTGTGTGTGTGTGTGTGTGTGTGTGTGTGTGTGTGTGTGTGTGCCCGTGCCTGTTTGGTTGGCTGTCAGCCGGGTTTTGAAATGCTGTCTGGCGCCAAGTTAAACTTTCTCTCTTGTCACCCTCCTCCTCTACCAACCAACCTTTCCCTTCCCCCTTCCTCCCTCTTTTTTCCTCGCTTCTCCTTCCTTCCCTTCACCCCATGTAAGGAATGCAAGATCACATTTAGAGTTTTCTTTTCAACCAGTCTTTCCTCTTTCTCCTGTCTGTCTATTCGCTCTGCTGGCTCTCTCTGTCTGTCTTCCTCCATGTTCAGACCTGTTCTGCTTTGTACGTCAGAGCTTATTTTGCACTTTGAGCCAACTCATCATAGAGTAAGCATGTGAGCGGGAAAGTTATGTGTATTTTGACAGCAGTAGTTTAACCGTAGGTAAACATTGTGCATTTGAATGGAATAAAAACTGCTCTTAATAGAAAGATTTCCTCTGTGTGAGCATTGTTAATTATATTTCAGATTTAAAATCTCCTCTTTTAACCCTCTCGAGGCAGGCGTTGCCGATTTGCAACAGTTAAAAATGAACTACCTGATTACCCCACATACATATTTTATGAGTTTTTTTTTACTCAGAAGTACCACTGCAGGACTTGGTTGTGCATTAGCAACAAAAAGTTTAATTTGAGTCTGAGAGGGTTAACACTGTGAGCACAGGCAAATAGTTCACATTAGCTTTTTGCAGGTGTGTACATGCAAACACCCCATAATTGCTAGGCAAATGTATCCGGTAATAGTAGCAAGATCTTTTTGTGGCACGAGGCTATTGTCTATCTTTTATCAGCAGTTTCTGTTTAATCTGATGTTGTCTTTTAGACAACTTTCTCTTATGGACAAGATTTAGAAACACAATGATTCACTGTATCAGACAAAAATTAGACCCATTAATGCTAATATACCCTAAATCAAAGGACTGCTGCTGAATCCCACTCTTTAGCCTGACTTCTGACTTTTCAGCCAGATGGGGTCACTCTGTAAAGTGTGTGTATGTCCAGGAGAGAGAGAGAAAGAGAATGTTTTCATTTCGAACAGACACACATGCACATGTCCCTGTAGGGGAGTAAAACCTTTTTAGGCATCGATTGACCCTCCCATCCCACCATCCTTTCTTCCCTCTCACTTTCATTTCTGTGTCACCAATCCATGGGTTAATACCCCAGTGGCAGCTCCACTTCCATTAGCTTTCTCCTCCTCTCTCCTGCTTCATGTCACCCTACACTGTCTCTTTTTCTTTCACTGGACACCACTGATTTACCAGATAAGTAGATACAGCTCAGCTGTCTGCCAACATGGCTCGTGTAATATATAAAAACTGTCTGTCACGGTCAAAATGTATCTGAAATAGGTTGTGACTAATGTTCACCTTCATGAATCAGCCTGAAAATTCAAAGAAGGAGCTCAAAGTCAAGTCCAAGTTAAACACATATGTTGTACACATAAACACACGCACAGTACTGAATTTCTCCCAAGATGTGTGAGCAGAATAAAATGTGTTGGATTTTGCTCTCGGCTGGAGAGAAATCGGACTTTTTTTGCCCACCTTCTTAAATGTTCATGAGACTTCCTCGCTGCAGGACGCTGGCTTTTTCTGGGCTCTCCAGGTGTGTGTTTTGTGTGTCTGGTCCTCCGCCTGTGTATCTGTGTAGGCCAGCCTAAAAGAAACTGAATAATACATTGGATCATTGGAAAGGTATTTATAGGAAAGCAGAATGATAAAACTTTAATGATGGAGATGACCATCAGTGCTACACACACACACACACACACACACACACACACACACACACACACACACACACACACACACACACACACACACACACACACACACACACACACAGATTCATCACACATTTCCCAGGGGGTTTGTCCATAAGTGTGCGCTAGCCAGTCTTGTATGGTCTACCACTCTCCACTCTTTAAGCGACCCAAACATACACTCAAACTTTTTAGATAGTTGCGCTGTTGGTTAGTTGACATTTGAGTGAATTATTAATGCTAGAGAAACATCACAGTTACTCAAGAACAGTGATTTTTTTTTTTTTAAATTCCAATTTATATAATTTTAACAGCACTGTTGTGCAAGACAGCCACTTGGAAAACCTTATTTTTATTAACATTAAGCTGCACTGCTGAGCAGACACGTGCATGTGACTGCCTCTTGACCATGCAGGTATGCTCTTATAGACTTAGCATTGACCTGAGAAGTGAGGTGCACATTCTCTACTTTACAGAGGTTTATGCTACATCAGTTTTTCAGTTACCTTGTAGTTAGTGTTGTCTAGTATGACCAGAAATATGTATAACTATGTATATATTTTTTCACACTCTGGGGTTTGACACTATATTATTTTTTGCTTAAGTGAGTCTTTATAAATGTTTACAGTGGCTGATTCCTATGTCAAGAGTATATAGAATATACTATATATGGAGAAAGATTTTTAATATTTTAATCCATTCATCCATATTCTTAACTGCTTACCATGTCAGGATCACGGGAGAGGGCTTGAAATTATCCTAGCTGTCATTGGGTAAGAGTCAATGCACGCCCTGAACAGGTCACTAGTCTGTCATAAGGCTAAAGGTGCCAATATACCCTCTGCAGTTGTCGCTTTGCTCACTGCCACTCTGTCATCATACAGATGCAGTCATTTATGCCTGCTGTTAAGGTGGAAGAAGCTGCTTCTGGGATTAAAAGACAAAAGAATAAGGAGGAGCTTCCTGCTGTGAGCGCCCTTCACAGAAGCGGTCTCATTTTTAAAACTTGTGAACAGCAGACACAGCTACTTTCTCAGTTACAAGTTCTTTTAGAGCTGCTCTGGTTGCTTTTCTTCATCCGCATTTTGTAGAGTCCCTTGTTCTTATCATATTGTTATACTACCTGGTTAGTTAGGATTATGTGTGCCATAATGTTCATCCCGTTGAAGAGAATTAGCTGAGGAATTTTATAAGTTTTAAATAATACTCTTTTGATACTTTTCACTGCTCTGCTGGTGGCCAGTACATTTAACTGCCTTGACAAAACCACAACAAGCATTTTGTCTATTCATGAGTATAGAGTTTAAATAATGATTGCCTAATGCAATTTTTATCTTTAATTTACAAATATCCAGAAGGATTGAAATGTTTAAATATGATTCCTTTGGTATATACTGCAAAATAGTTAGTATTTCATTCGTACAAATCTTAATTGAGTAATAATCTATTATTTAACAATACCAAAGTTGGATTTTTAGTTGAGGAAATGGTTCTGAGACTTAAATTTGTGGTTAACTGTTAAGCAGCAGGCTCAGCTCTCACTGTATTCTGTGTGTGCTGCAGCACCTCCATACAGTAGTCCTGCCCTAGGTCACAATAGTTTTATGCACGTCCATTTTTAGCATCAGATGTGGCCCAGGGAAATTACGTAACAGGCATGCAGTTGCATGCGGGTGGGCGTACACACATACTATACTAATACTGTACATATACGCAGTGATTGTTGGTTTAGCAGATTAAAGGTTTTGAGAACAGTGAGCTAGATCCCCTGACTAGTCACAGGATGAGAGGGAAAATGAAAGTAGGGAAGAATGAATCAAAAGCAGCAGAGGGATTTTTAAAGCTTCAAAGAATGCAGTAAAAGGCAGTGAGCTAAACAGGGGCTACCACAGGTGTGAAGATAGATAATAATGTGGGCTAAAGGTGCTTCATCTTCAGTAAGAGATCATTAAGAGAATGATGTGGGAATTCAAGCAAGCTACATGTGTGACTAATTAAAAGCTAATCTACCTTCAAGTGTTGGGACCTTAGTTATTGGCCATATCACATTAATAACAGTAATAACTTGAGCAATGGCAACATAAATCTTGAGCAGCAAATCAATGTTGTGGATGTAGACAAGCAGATTTTATTTGCATATTCTCAGTAACATTTCATGTCTGGTTTGCAGCTGCTAGCATGTGCATTTGTGGTAAATAGTAATGCTTTGTATACATGTTGCCTTGGAAACAAGACCTAAGTGCAGCATCAACAGCTTGCTGAGAGATGCCAATCAAAATATTACACTCATGACTGCAGGCTAGAGAAAGACCGTAGAAAATGAATTAGAGGTGCTGTTACTGTAAATTAAGTGAACTGCTTTTACCCATACTCACACTAGGGTCTTTGTAGTCTCATACATTTTCTCCAGCTAGCCCCCAGCAAGTATCCTCACCGTGAGTGTAGGCGTCATGTTAGTAGGTTTATTGTGTTTGTCTGGCCCAGGAATTAGCCAGGGTCTGTGCTAAGGTACACTCTTTCCCTTAGGTTAGTTGTGAGTGGAGGCAGAGTGCAGAGGTGTGTGTGGGAACGTGGGATCCGTGCATGCGTGTGACTCACTGATGTCGGTGTTTTGAAGTAAACTTGTTTGCAGGAATGAACCGATTGTGAATTTCTTGGTTGTTACAGATTTGTCTAATAGCCTTAATGATACAAGAACAATAATAATAATAATAATAATAATAATAATAATAATAATAATAATAATAATAATAATAATAATAATAATACACTTTATTTGTGTAATGTAATTACACAATATTTCACAGACCACAATTAATTAATGATAATAAAAAATACAATACACTCGTATAAAATATAAAGATTTAAAACCTGAACAAACAGCATGATTAATATAAGAGGTAGAATAAACAACTAGAATGACAAGAAAGAAAGAAAGAAAGAAAGAAAGAAAGAAAGAAAGAAAGAAAGACTGGATGGATGGATGAAAGGATGAAAACAGATTAACTGTAAGATTTTTTTCTGTAAATTTAAATTCTGATGAGTGATTTGAAAGTAGATGATTTTGCTAAACTGATTTGTTTTCTCTTTGCTTATGTTCATTTTGTTTTTATTTTCATTTTTCAAAAGATTATTTTTTCATACTTGAAAATGCTGTTTTTCAACATTTCGCCAGAGCAGAAGTCATATGACACAATAGAAAAATATCAGCCATGGACATTGTTAAATACCATCTATTTTCAAAATTGGTTAATACTAATATTTGGCTATTAATTTGTGAAAGTTTCAGTTTTTCTAGATTTGGGTCATAGACAGTATAAAAGATGGATGCAGTGACCGCGATGTCACCCATTGGTTTGTGAAGTCCTCTTTTGAAGCCTTTGAGATGAGCTTTTCTGCCTGGATGTGAACAGGAAAGTTTGACTATAAAATCGCTTTTTCATTGGCTAATGACTTATGATTGATCCTCAACCAGTGAGCAAGATACTAATCCGTCTTTTTGACACATGGGGTGACCATAGATAGATTTAAGTTTTTATTCTGTATGAATGAGCCACTGCTGAGTGACTTCTGGTCCTACAGAGGTTTATGGGCCTTCTGTAGGACCACAAATCTTTTTGCTACCACAGCTGTTGCCATCTGGTGGCCTTCGGAACGAATGTTGCTTTAAGCACTTCGTTAGTTTCATTTTCCCATCCAGAAAGCTACATCTGTGTTTTTTAGTGTCTATGGTTCAGGTCCAATTGATGTAAAGTTTGTCATCAGATGGTGACTATCAATATTTTGCCCCAGTATGGGATTATTTGCTTCAAGTTGACTTGTGACTTGTGCAGCTGTTTTCAGGTGTCACATATAAAGCGATTCACTCATCACGCATCACTCTGTAGCTTATGGCTGCTCACCAGCAAAAATTGCAGGCTCGTGTGGTTGAGATATCCCTCTAAACTTTTTACTAGCTTTTAAACTATTGCAGTTATTTCCCTCCGGTTATTCATATTTTATAACACAGAGACTGTGTAAATACATTGAGTTTGGTCTGTTGTATGCTGTGGAGGTGTAACCAGAAGCCAGTGCAGCTGTCGCTTCATGGGAAACCCCCAGTGCCACCTTACAGCCTGGATGGATGATCAGAGCCATTTGAGCGCTCAGGACAATAGATTTCATGTATGCCATTGGTACAATATGTGAATTCAGGTCTGGGTGCGTGACATGTAACTGAGAGGTATCACCACTGTATGCTCACACTCTCATCCCTACACCCACACACACGCCACATACAAGCACAAACAGGGAGATTGCGCCTCATGTTATGAGTCCTACCGAGCGGAGGTAATCGGTGTGTGTACACTCAGCTCTTACATAACAGTATACTAACTGACGGGAGAAAGTTCATCGTGCTCTCTTTCTCTCTTCCAATCAGTCTTTTATCTCTGTGAACTTCCTTCCCCATCGCTCATTCATTTCTCGTTTTTCACTTCCTTCCTCTTATAGTCTTCTTTCTGTGTCTCCTCACACCTGTGATTTTTTTTTAAATTTGCAGTTTGCCAAGAAAAAAAAAGTACAAATCTTGAAACATCCACTAATAAGTATATCTATTGTAGCTGGTTTTCACATCACCAGTGTATGAAGTGGGTAAGCTCACTGTTGATAAATATTTATAACAATTTTTCTGGCGGAAGAAGAACATTTACTTTATTATGTATGAATAACATGCGACTTTATCATGCTGTCCAGACCCGGTCCTTGTTCTAACACCCACTTTCTGCTGTCATTCTGGCTCGTATTTGTGTTAAAGCTTTTAATAAATGTTCCTTCGAATGACTTTCCTGTCCCCGTGTAACCTGTCAACAAGTTGTAAATTAGAGAGCAGGAGCAGCAAACAAAACTACTTTGAGTAAATGGTAACTGACATGGAATTGTTTTCAATTAATTCACCCCACATATCCCAGTTCTAAATACACCATCCAGTTAGCAATAATTTTATTTGCATTGTATCAGCTGCCTTGCTGGATGATAAGCTATCAGCTAAATCAAGATTTCTTGTGTTGATAATATTATAATGTGGAATCCAAGCAGCTTCTAAACAACACCAGGATAGAGGGTTTAGTGTCAGGATTAGATGTTTACTTCAGTGCATTTAGAGAGAGAAGAGCACTTGATTAAATTAGTGTAGGACCACAGGGCAAGCAGGATATCACAGTGACAGCACATTTTACCAACACTTAACAGCCTGTCGCACTTTAGTTAACTTACCATTGATTGAATATTAATTTTTTTTCCCAGGGGTGCACAAACAGATGATGTAATTGCATTTGGTCTTTGTTTCGCTACGTTGTAACATTACCAACTGGTGATAGTGTGACAGTGTTGCTCTATGATTTCAAAGACCAGGCAGAGACTTTTCTGAAAATCATAAATCATTATGGTACAATGTAAATACAACAATGTAATGGAACTTTACTAACCTGTCTATAACGTTATATCAAAGACAGAGTAATGTTACTTTATTATGTTATCTAATGTAAAATTTTCAGAGTGTAAATGTAATGTGTTCACATCACTATATTACCATTGCTGCGTTAGGGCTTAGGTTACTGCTAGTATTAAGTGATTTTAAATGTTAAAGCAGATGTAAGACCAGTAGGATAGGTTAGATCTTCTTTGTCCCCCACCAAAAAAAAGATAATTTATGATATCAGGGCAGATCTTTATCTTGGTGTGAATAACCTTTTTGCTCGCAAATAATCAAAGACACTTTTGACAAAGAGCTGGTCTTTGCTTCCCCTTAAAGAAAAATATTATTAATTAACACAATCATCATTATTGGTATCAAAGTCTCACCATCAGTGCATTTCAGGTGATAATTTAAATTGAACATAATAAATACAACCCTTTTATATCACAATAATGATATATTCTAACTTCTGCAGCACTTCAGTAACCATTATTCACATATTATCTGTTTTACAATTTAAGCAGTGGGATAGTGTTACTTCCACTGCATTCACTATCCCTGCCTCTCTGCGTTGGTCTGACAGCCCAGCTGAATCACACTGTAGGTTAAATGGGGAACACAATCCCATATGTGTCACTCAGGAAAGCCTTAATGAAACCAAGTATAAGTCTGAGATTGACCTTACATTATGCATTAGTCTGGTTTTGTGTGCTGTTGGTGCAAAGGATGTGCAAGACTGAAGAGGACTGCTCTCTGCCAGTGCAAGGCAGCTGTGTGTTTACAGCTGAGCTCATTGCGTAGCAGTGTAGATCAGCTGCTATTGTTTAGAAGGGTGGCTGGAACCATATAGTACAGTAGGGTACATATTTCAGGCTACAATGGACCTTGGTCATCTGCTCTTATCACAGCTCTGTCTCTTTATCTCTTTCTCTCCTGCTCTTCATCTCTCTATTTTGCTCTTCTCTCAAGTTACATCATCATCAGCCTTTCTCTCTCTGTCTCGCTTTTTCTCTCTCTCTCTTACTCTTGCATAACGTCCAGCTTTATTTGCTCCAGCTGAGGTTTCTAATCTTTCCCATGAGGCAGAGCGCGAGAGCAAACCAGGAGAGGAGAGGAGCCGGCCGAGACAACCTTTTTAACCTGCCTGTGTGCACTGCCACATTAACTCAATCACCCCACCAATTAATCTGGTGCAGGGCTTTCTTTACCTGCACCACCAAAACAGTGTTTAAAGCGCATGTATGCGTGTGTGTGCGTGTGTGCACACCCCTGTGGTTGGTAGGATTGCGCTCTCTTCATTTATGCCTTCGGTCTGTCACATCAAGTATGTCTGTGTGCTTCAGTGTAGGGGTTGCGTTGCCTCTCTTGGCAGCCCAGTGCTAAGAGGGGCATAAGTAGTGATTATCTGCACACCATGCAACAGGAGCAGACACTCGTTTGTCCAACCCTGGGAAGACCCCAATTAAGTGCACGCTCCAGCATTGTGGGGCAGATATGCTCATATCAATGAGATCATGCACTGACTTAGCGCGTGTGCTTGTTGCAACTGCAAATACACCATGCAGTGCAATGTTCACTGAAGTAGTTTCCTTCTCTGATTTCTCCAAATCTCTTGCACACACATACACAGAGCCAGAAAGACGGTATGCTGGCTGGCTGACTTGCTGGCTGGCAGCGGTGTCTGTGCGAGGTGAGTGTTACGTAAGGCTGATCAACACTACTTAATCAGCTTTAGGAGACATGCTTAACAAGCTGACCAAGTGGGTTGGGGTTAGAGGACGAGAAAGAGACTGGAGGAGGTGAAGGTGGGGGGTGGGGGATGGGGGAGGGGATCGAGACGAGGGCAAGGGCACAAGAAGTTAGCATAGGGCAGAAACTGTGAAGGGAAGAGGAGAAAGTGGTGACAGGCGGTGACACTGCATGTGTCTCTTGTCCCTGTTTACGATGGGATAAGCGCACACACATAAACACGCTGCGCTCTGCCCTCTGTGTCCCCCTCGCAGCCCACTGTGACGCACAGCGGTGACTGCCAGGATCCTGTATGTGTGAGTGCTGTGTGCATTTGCAGGCCGGTGAGTGCCTGTCAGTGTTTTCTCTTTCTGGACGTTTGCTCTCTCCATTCTAGGTGATGAAGTACAGGACCGCGTCAGACCACACTAGTTGAGACAATACAAGTCTTTGTTTGTGCCACTTGCAGCCTTTGGTTGCAGCAGAAAACCCAATAAATGTTAATTTCATGAACCAGCCAGAATTTGTTGTTGCAGCTCCATTGATTCAACACCTAAACACCAGATTTACAGTGTTTACGTAGCAATGCACCGTTCCACCTGCTTCCAATCAAATAACCTTGCTTTTGATTCTGCTGGTACCATGTACCAATACAGTGTCAGTGTTAAATTATAAATGTGTATCCTCACTGTGAGGATGTTAGGAATAATTTCAGTAAACACAAAAAGAAAAGTTTTTGGTGTTTCAGATATGAACCTACACACTGTTGACCCTTTGATGTTACTTTAGCTGCTGACGTCACATAACATAAGTTGTAGTAAACACAGAACAACAGATCAGATGTTGTCGCCTAATCTAATCCAACCCCTTGAGCCAGCTTTTTTTCAACATTCGGAGAAAGTAAAAATCAGTCCAAAATTTGTGTTATTAACTCACAGTTTGAAGTTACATATGTCAAAATTGTAACTTACTAGCTAAAACCCCTGAGGAAATATCTCAAAATTAAGAAAATATGTCAAACGTTTGAGATAAAAACCTGGATGGCAATAGAGTTTTTTTTTATGTACAAATGTATCAGAGTCCCCAACCTCCCATTATAACATAACATTGCAGTCTGTATTCCAGCAGACAGCATGATAAATGTTGAATTTACTGAATGAGCCAGCATTTGTTGTTGTCACTCTCGTGACTCAGCGCTATAAACACAAAGGAAAAGGATCATTTTACAAGGACCAAGCTTTTGCAAAAACAAAACAGTGTTAATGAGATATTTGTTATTTATTGTCAAATATAGACAAAAGTTTTAAACTTAAACTCTACTTCTGTAACTCTAGCAAAAGAAGCTGGAGGGTAATTTAAAACGGCATTAAGAAGCCTGGGTCACCTCTTATCCTGCTCCTGTAAAAAGAAATGTGAGCATCCTTTGTTTGGCTCCTGTGGCCAGCATTCCAAAACTAAACGTTGTGTGTCCTCACTCTCTTTTGTTATAGACTACAAATGATTCCCATTTGGATGATTTCTGGTCATTTGGGTAAATGCTGTTTTTGAGCTCTACGCCGTTACATTTGTCCGCTTGTCTCCGTAAATCAAGCAAAATTATGATGCTTTGTTTATTTCACATTCTCTCTATTTGTGAAGGCAGTTTGTTTCTGTTATGGTTCACCACTGCCGAGTGACTGTAGAGGGAAACCCTGTAAATCTAATTGTATATCAGTCACGATGAACGTTTTGTTCTGGTTGGGACGCTGACTCTGTCTTTATCCTGGTTTCTTTTATACCTTTCCTTTTATTTGCTTTTCAGCACCCATTCCACCTTTTACCAGTTTCCTTTCTGTCTCCTCTCAATCCCAAACACACACATACACACATACACTCGCACACATCTTAAAGAATGACTAGCAGATGTGGACAGAACCTTTTCCTTCATCTAAAATTAGCTGCAAAAGAAGAATGGCAGGAAAGCACACAGGGTTGGATACATAAGCAAGAGGGGTGTGTTAGTCAGGGAGTGGGGGACTGATGGAGGAATAGACTAGGAGTGGAGGAAGGAATTGCTTGATGGGACCTAGTGAAGTAGTGTGTATTTTTGGTGCTGTTCACACACATTGCTGACGCACAGGAACCACTGAGGGCACAAAGTCTCCTAGCGTCAGAGGCATTGAATGTGCATGTATTTCTGTGTAATACCCACTGTTTGGTATTGTTGTAGGTGTGACAAAACTGAAAGCCTTAAGGAGCAGTAATTCAAGTGATTCTCTGAGTGCTCCTTTAAACACTTTGTCTGTTATGTAATGTATTTGAGTCCACATAGCTCCATGAAGGTAATTTAAAGGTGCTTTTGTCATAGTTCTTATAACTGTTGAAAGAAGTAACTTTTTTTGTGCGTCTGTGCTGCCAGACTTGAGGAGGATGGCAGTAGAAATCAGTTTTCAGGGTCTTTTATAGTTACTGCATTAGTGTGGTTAATCTCCCACCGCAGTGACATAAGTGACTGGTGGAGGATATGAATGCAGCAGTGCCAACTGAAAAACCTGCGTAAACAAGCTGATAAAAAATAAATAAGAGAGAAAATAGCTTCAGGGTCTGAAAAGTAAAGCCTGTGGGGAAATGTTTTAAACCTGCATTCTTTTAAATATCTCTCTAGTTGCAAATAGAAGTCAAGTTATTCTCCCTCGGCTTTGTGTTCTCTGATCTCAGTAAATACTTGGCTGAAGAGTTTACAGTTTTTATCACTAGTTTCAAGTACAAAGCCTGGTCCATCCATAAAGCAGCTGATCGTTGATCTATTAGACATTTCAAAAGTTTAACTCTGCATCCACCCACATTCCATGTTGCTACACTTGTCGCTACAAGTTGCTTAATGTCATTGCCTTCCTGTGATCACTGGGCCCTACATTGCTGCTAGTCTCGTAAAAGAGTTTCCAGGTCTCAAAAGGGAAGCCTTTTGGGAAGTATCTTAAAATTGCATTGCTTATAGTAATTAGTAGGGTGTGACCCCTCTGGCTACAGAAAGAAGAAGTTGTAAAGACGTCCGCCCTCAGCTTCCTAGGTCTATGACCTCAGTAAGTTAGGTCACAGTTTTAAGTCGTAGAGAAAACAATACAGTGTTCATTTTATAAATTTTAGCCCCCATCAGAGTAAAAAAGTGATAAAGATTGGGGTATCGTTTTGGGCAGGGGGTGTCAATAAATCTCCCCAAGGAGGCACATGAGAAAAAGTGGGACTGCTGTGGAGGGCCGCTCTAATAATCTAAATTCAGTTCTGCTTAATATTAATTTTTATCTCTTCATAAGCTGTGGCCCCCTGGGAAAATGAATTGCCCACCCCTGATTTAGGCCATAATTGATGACTTGCTAGCGAGTGTCCTCAGTTTCTCTCAGAGTATTGAACTGCTGGTAAAGTCTTTACTGAGTCCACATGTGCAAGGAATTAAATTTAGTCTTAGTCTTGTATACCAATCTTGGGGTGTACAAGACTAAGAAGGTATGTACTTTGAGGTTCCCAATGGGTAGTTACCCCAGGGAGATACCACAACTGCAGAGTCCAAAAGCACCTTTTGTAACAAAAGTAACTTTTGTAACATTGTAATAGAAAGTATCTTATATTTGTCATAAAGGAATTTGAATTAAGCATGTGATGACCCTAATTTTGATCAACTCTGCACTGCTACTCCATTGTAATTAGCTAAGCGGGATAATTATGTTCAGTGTTTTTCTCTCACTGTCATCATGATGCAGTTCACCAGTCAAATCTACCATCCCTAATTTTTTTTTAGCCATTTATTAGCACCTTGGAAGCAGGATGTTGTACTCTGCTCCAAATATGTTCTCTTCCAAGAAGCAGAAAGGTGTTAAGAACAACAACGCTGGTTGGCAAGCTTCCTGTGTTCCCTGTTCACTCAGCACCCAAGGGCCTGTTTAAAATACCAGGCCGCCAGCCCTCTGCTTCACCCTCAGGTTTATCTCTCCCCTGTTGAAAGTCTGCATGGGAGCGCTCATCAGTGTGCACGTGTGGGGCAGGGATATTTTGACCGTGGTCACCAAGTGATGCTTTGATGTTTTCTGCACACAGTCGCACACATTTGTAGAAACTCCAGGTAAGCACGTGTGCGTGTGTTTGTTTGTATCCTACTACTCACTGTGAATGCTCACTACCATCTGCACAGTTAGCAGCACCAAAGGAGTGAGAAAAACATGATTCCCATGGGCCAGTTACCTATTCAACTCTCACCTCCAGTCTGAACAACAGCACCCAGCTCATAACAAACACGCACAGACATAATACATCCCCAGGTATTCTATTTGGGAAGATCTTTATTTTCTTCTTTTGCTCATTCGTCAGGATTTAAAAGTTTATCTGACCTCATACGAAACATGCAAAATAAAATTAATGATTTATCTGCACATGCATTGTAAGGAGATTATGAAGTCTAAGTGCAGGAGTAGTTAGAAACTTATGGAAGTGATAAAAGGGCTCGTTCAAGTTGTACACAGCCGAGTGGTTTACTAAAGGTTGAAATATGTAGAAACAGAATGTGTCTGGAAACCTGTGGCTCCTTCTCTCTTTGTAATGATACACTGGTCAAAAGTATCAGGAAAATGCACAGATTTCTGTTTTGATCAGTTGTGTTGCAAAGTCAACCCTAAAAGCCTATTTTGAGCAGAAGAATTAACAAAAATATACGGGACAGTGTGCATCCCTAGAATATTACAGAGACACATGGCACAGATCATAATTGCGTGATTTCCATGCAATACAGACTAG
The DNA here is from genome assembly GCF_963969265.1 of Rhamphochromis sp. 'chilingali'. Classification (NCBI taxonomy): domain Eukaryota; kingdom Metazoa; phylum Chordata; class Actinopteri; order Cichliformes; family Cichlidae; genus Rhamphochromis; species Rhamphochromis sp. 'chilingali'. Next base: position 25,742,042 of record NC_137938.1, read on the forward strand.
TATCAGAATAAAATATGAGTCTGTGAGCTTCAAATGTATCCGTAGTATTTGCCAACTGACAGCAACATTAGGAGGTTGGCAAACTATGACAAAGTTTAAGAAATAATCTTTTCTTCACTTTTAAAAAAAAAAATATATATAAGATCCATTAGTACATATTCATGGAGATATTCTGATAGCTGCTATTAGCCCTGAGAACAAAATGGCATAAAGAAAGCACACGAGGGCCATGCATTTCATTCTCAATAGATACATTAGCTTTCATCTGTTCAGAAGCAGGAGCCAGATGATTCGTCCCTGCAGTGAAAGCCTTGCTCTGTTTACTAGGAAACATAAAGATGGCATTTCTGCTTCAGAGCACCATGTTTGTTGTACTACTAAAACTTATTTTAAGTGATTCTAAATTCCCTTTTCAGCAAATGTTGAATTTTTTTCCTACAAGTTAAAATAATTTGTTTAATTCATCCACATCCAGTCGAAGAGTATTTAAGGAAGTGGGTGGTAGAAGTTGATGGATGATTCCCACACTGTCTTTTTGGCTCACTCGCGTGACTGAATTGCAGCGATCAATCAATTCTCCTTAACTGTCACAACCTGTTGCAAGAACGTCACGTCACATAATGTGGTTGTTTACTTAGTTGGTAGCTGGACTGCAGGAAATGAAAGTTTTTCTGCCAGCACACAAATGACAGCACTTTTCCTAGAACGGTTCTTCTAGGTTTAAGCCAAGCCCAACTTGGGCAGGGCGATATGGAAAAAATATTTATCACGATATAAATTATTTTATATCACGAAAACTATATATATATATCACGATATACCACCTGACCTGTGGTCATCTGGAAAGTACGCAGTCTGTAAACAGCGAGCGCAGAGGGTCCAGTCTTTGTTACTGAAATGGATGGTTATGCTCATGTAGGGCTGCGTATCTCTGCTCGTCCATAGGTCAGTCGTCAAGGCATAATGCACGACACTGCAAACAGCCTTCTCTACTTTGGCCCGGCAATGCGTCATATAAGCGAGGCAACTCGACTTTACTGAAGTGCTTACGACCGGGCATAACGTACCTCGGATCCAAAACTTTGACGAGGTCCTTCTCAACTACATAAACAGGGGCCATGCCTTTATAAATGTAACGCGAGATGGCTCCTGTGATTTGCTTATGGCGCTGGGGCGTTTTTTCATACGCGTGCCTTGTGTGAAAGACTGCTGTATCTTCAGCTCGTATAGTTTTTCTTTTCCCAACTTGCTCCCGTCATTCCACAACTTGGTTTAGCTCGGATTTTCTGCATTCTTGAGTTTTCTTTTTTGTGGACCTTCTGTAGGTGATAGAAGAGATTTGTTGTGTTGCCATCAGGTGCAGGAGTAGTTTTATAGCATAGCTTGCAAATTGGGCGTCTTATGCTCTGTGTTGGTGCTGTTGAACCCAAAATGTAACCAAATCACAGACGTACCCCCTCTTTTCGGTAAAAGTGCTTCTTCTTGGGCTGCCTGTGTAGCTGTCTCTCCCTGTTGCATGTCCAGGCATGAAACTGCAACCGGTCGCACGCCCATTTTCAGTTACTGTAAAGCATGTCGCAAATCCGGGTGCACGCAAAGCAGCGCCATGTCGCAAAACCACAAGATGGAGTTTCTTTGTGAAAAATATCATTTTTTATACTTTATTTTCTCTTGCATAAAATTAAGAGCATGTATAGTGAGAAGACAACAACAATCTAGCATATAACACAAGCTTATGCTGTTTTTGTTTTTTGCTTTTTTTCCTGGTTGAGTGAGACTTTCAGTGTTATTTTACTCTTTATATAACTCCAAAACTAAACTATGTAAAAGATAGGTGGACAAATCTGTGGGACTCAACTATTTTGTCAAAGCTGAATTTTATGCCTTGTTTTAATCAATTTTAAATCATGCTTTTTATTTGTTTTTGTTTCTAATGTCTCTGTAAAGCACTTTGAATCACCTTGTTGTTGAATTGTGCTATACAAATAAACTTGCCTTGCCTTCATCCATCAGGAAACATTCAGCAAAATACACTAGTTTTTGGTTTACTACACACGACTTATTAAAGACTAGTGCCTTTAGGTTTAATTAAAGAATTTAACTCCAGTCAAGCCTGATTTTCTTCAACACCCTCAGACAGAATCCACATGCACATAAGTAGTAGATTTCAGAGGCAAAATACTAAACTTTCAAATATCTGCCTATTTAAAAGCATACAAATAATCAAATAGTTGGGTCCACCTCTACTGAACCTTTTATCTGAAAAACTATGAATACCCAAGACATCTTAAACAAAATAAATTTCGGATTTTAATCAGATTTGGAGCTCTTTTTGTGTAAGATATTGAAAGTTGTTGGCTGCAGGACTTAGAACTTGGACCCTTCATAAAGAAAAGCTTTACTAGAGGACCAACTCTGCCCTCAGTAGGTTTACTACCTTTTTATCCAAGTATACCATGTCCTTCGGCACTCGCTTTAAAGACCTCCATTTGTGTAAGAGGTTATGCCATCAACATTTCAAAAACCCAATATTATAACAATAGAACTTGTGGAAGCAGGTTTATTGGATTAACTCTTTATTCACCGATCTATATTAGACTCAGAGATTCATTATTTAACTTGTCCTTCAATGAAACTGTTATATGAAAAGCAGAAATCCAGGTCAGGGACAGGGTGGTGGGAGTGATGGGAAGTCAATGTGCTTTGTAAGAGAACATAAAGGTTTTCACTAATGCTTAAAAACTTAGCTTATGGAAACTGAATGGAAACAATTATAGGAAAGATTGTAAAAGCAGTATTAAGATATAACAGTGGCTCTTAATGGCGCTTTATTTACTTACCTTAGACCTAAAGTTCTACTATATGGTCCATCTGTCACTCCTGCACTTTTCCCTCAGCCCTTCCAACACACATCAGAGTTTTTCCACCAACAAAAAGACCTGGTGGGGAAGTACAGTCACATTAAGCTCTGATTTAAAAATCACTCCAATAGAGAGAATTATCCTTGAGTGCAGTGAGCTTGTGTGCATGCGCCTGTGCTCCAAGTGTCGGTTATATGTGGAGATCTGACATTAAACTATAATGAAGCAGATTCAGTTTATCGTGACCCTCAAAATAATGGTATTAATTTAATGCATTAGTGGGGAAATGAGTTGCCTTGATTTGTGAAGTATCGCTGCTCACTTTGACAGTCAACCAAATATATCTATGTAAACCTTCAGGCTTCAGTTTTATTGTAATTATCCACCACTACATTGTAGTGTTTTGAAGTAAACCATGAATAGCATACGTAGGCTTAGTTTTGCAGACTTAGGAAGTCAAGTGCTAGACCATAATTTTTTTCTTGAAGTTATTTTAGACTTGGCCTAAACATGTCTGTGAAACCTGCTGCTAGAGTGGCAGTTTTGGTAGACACTAGGCACTGCTTTGTCTCTCTACTTTGAAAGGCATAGTGATAAATATTCTTGCTTCCAGAGCACAGTCCTGAAATGTTTTAGAAAGAAGCAGCTCATCCTAAATTGTTAGACATCTGGTGTAAAGATCAGGTGTCTCACTGCTTTGTCTCTCACTTGTCATTACGCATCCAGAATGATAATTCATCGTAAAACAAGTGTCGGCAATGTGTCGCCTTCAGACAAGACAATAGCCCTCTGTGTATGTGTGTGTTCATGACTCAGTTGTCTTTCACTGTGTTTCATAAGATTGTTTATTTTGTGTTGCAGGAAGCAGAAGAAAAAAAAAATCACAATAGGAGCGTTTACAATCAAAGAGCGAGTGGCCTTGCAGAGTCGTTTGACGTGCGACATGTTAGCGGCAACACACATGATGTGCTTCAAAACTCCCACACCCTTTGTTTTCTTTGCAACAAATTGATGCACATCAAAATGGGTTCAAACCATCATGCTGGTAAACATTGTTGTTGTTTTTAAGAAAACCATGCAACTTTTATTTGTAGTTTTGTCGCAACTGGAAACACAGTAGACAAAACAAACCCTATATTTGAAGTTAAAAGAGTAGGCAAGGTGGCCAAAAAGATTTAAGCCACTGACAGGCCATCTGTCCATGCTCATGTCTTCTCATTTTCATCCTTGACTGAATCCTAAGCTCTATTCTTACACCTAAGAGAACAGCTACACTGATCATTGCATTGAAGCTGAAAGAATTTGGACTGTTTCTAACTCTCAGCGGTTCCCAAGTGTTTGTTTGCTTTTGGGAACTTGAAAGAGAGGTTTTCCTAATAAAGGAGGAAAAAAAACAAATGCATACACTGGCAGAATCTAGTCACAGTCTTTCTAGTCAATTCCAAGGCTGTCTGATCGACCTTGTGCATAATGACTGATTTAGACCTCTGCGCGGTAATCTTTGTAGAGCCCACGACGTAACCTTCGTAAGTGGCTGACTTTGTTGCCAGCGTTTGTACTTGTGCCGGTGCATTACGTGTTAATTTCTTTGTGCTCATGTCCCTTGGTTTTCTATGTGGTGCCAGCCATTTTAGAAAAAAGACTATGTAGATTGTTATGCTGTATGATTTAAAGATATGTGGCAAAAAATGGGAAATGCACAGGAGGAATCGATGGTACTGGACAAGTGAGGTTTGAGTTGGGTTTATTTGGCGCTGAAGAGCAAAATGAATAATGATAACCCACCATAATGATGTGCTGTGTTACCCAGGCAACCTGGAAGGTAGCTTCATCCTGATTCATTCAGAAGTCATCCCAAATTAATAAAACTTTGCATGGTTTTTGAGCCCTAAGTGCAATCACCAAAATGAAAGGCAAAGACTTGGCTAGAACTTAGCTGGCCTGTGGTCTCGGCTGCCATCTTAGGTGCGATGGTGTTGAATGTCTTAGGGAACCTCTGTGGTGTCTTTAAGGCACTTATCAAAGAAATTTCTAAATTCACCAGTGAGATAGCTATTTGCATATTTTATGCTTTAGAATAAAACATAAAATACAAACTTTCCAGTGTCTAGCCAGAAATCTACTGTATTTAAAACAAGGAAAGGGAAATTGCAAAATCCCAGTTGCCTGAGTAACACTCCAGTGTATTTACTACCCTGTTGTATGTCAGTCACCAGCATCCTGTGCTGTTACTGGTAGCCACTGCAATCGCTCACCTTGAAGCCAGACAACGCGAGACAGAGCGCGAGTGTCTTGCACCAACAGCACTTAATGTGTGGCTACAGGTTGCTGCATCGTCTGACATGCATGCCGAACCATTCCAGTCTGGCAGTCACAAAAAGTCAGCAATGTGTTAATGAATCAACAGGTGAATTACTGCACCTGTACTACTATTTAATGTGTTTCCAACAGAGGGCGCTGTATTTATTATGGCAAACAAAGGTCTTTTTTGTGCTATATTACAGCACCATAAATACATAAAGTTGGAATTAATGGCACACTGTAAAAATCCAGCCCTGCCTACCAAGTTCATGGAGTTCATGAACTTGGTGTGCCATATTTCAAGTCATTTGCTTGCCTTATCTTAGTCAGTATGAAAAAAAAAAACTGCCTTTATGGGAAATGCACAGGAGGAATCGATGGTGCCTTCTCCTGAGGTATGTTTGTTAAGCAGTAATAATATCATGCTGTAGATATACTCTCCTCCAAATAAGCCATAAAGTATTTGTCGTAGGTGGTGGAGTGTTACAGGTGTCACATGATGCTGCCTTTTGTTCTCTTTAAACTCTGCTTACCATGAACCGTGTTGCAGGACAACTGAGTTGTTTTAACGCTTGAGTCTATGTTTGCTTTGCCCGGCTTTTGGAAAGGGTGGAAAAGTTCCTGTGTAGCACTCAAAAGCTAGTGGACATGCATGCACACACACACACACACACACACACACACACACACACACACACACACACACACACACACACACACACACACACACACACACACACACACACACACACACACACACACTGTCATGTTGTGCAGACCTCCATCTTCTGACAGCTACCTGTTGCTGGCAGATTCAGACTCTCACTCTTTTTGTCTCTTGCGTCTCTTCATCTTACTCCCTTGCTCCAGCTCTGCTCTTTTCTTTCTAATACCTGGCCTATTTGAGTCCGTGTTCCAGGCTTGAAAGGATTAATTGCCATTTATGCTTTATTTTTTTGTTCTGTTCATTTCTGAAGGTTTATTTTTAGGCCTTAAGTGTCTGGTTGCTAGGAGACAGAGAGTTAGAGAGGGCGAGAGAATGGAGGAGAGTTTGCGTTGTGAAGGCTGAATTACAAACACATTCACGCACTGAGTCAGCACTGACGCACAGTCACACACAAAAATATACACACACACACACTGGGTGTTTCGGCCTGTAGCTGTTATTGTGGACTTGTTTTTCTGGTTCTGTGAATCTTTTCAGCAGCTCTGTGTGTCACTGTCATTTACTGTTTGGATGCCAGCTCCTCTGTAGCACCTGTGCTCACGTGCGCAATGTGTGAACGTTTATGTGCGTACGTGCAGATTTTCTGACAGAATACTTGTGGGGATAGTTGCATTCAATTAATGTAGCACCGTCAGCTACGCCGCTAATTGTGACGCACGTAACAGAGGAATTATGTGGATCTCTGTACACTTATGGAGGAATGGGATTTTATGTTTTTACTAGTAGCCTGTATCAGCAAGAGGACTCTGGGTCATTCACATCCACATCAAATAGTAGGGCAACATTTCAAGGCACACTATTATATATAGTGAATATCAATGAGAGTTTTGATTATATTGCCAGATGAAAACACTTTTGAGCATTACATACAGTTTATTTTGCTTACTAGAAGCTCCACAAGCTTATAACTTATACCCATCCACTTATGAGACACTTTCAGGCAATCTCTTAAGTGTCTCTCAGAAGATGTTTGGTTTTCAAGAGCCTCTTTAGCTTGATTGACACCATGTTAGTATTAGTTAATGCTCTAAGGCTAAAGGCCATTGATATCCCCGGTACAGCAAAATCTCAGGTAGCATAACATTTATGTGGTTTTATGTGTTTTTATTCACACGCATGAAACCTATACACGCACATGTATAATAAGTATTACAAGCTGATAGTAGAACACGGTCACATGGTGTAAGAAGCATCAGTGTTGTGTTATAGTAATAATTTTTAATCTCCTCATCTATGCTTATATATAGCAGTTCTGAGATGCAATATCGTTGTGTAATTATAGGACAGTATTGCCTGCAGCGGTTTTGATTTGTTGCCTGATTTCAGCACATATCAGAAATGACATGCATATGCACACAGGAAACAGATCTGTTGTTGTGGTGCATACAAGAGTTGCTAACATCCTGTCCCGCTCTAGTGGCACATTCCAGGAAACCACCTCCCAAAAGTGCCACCTATCTCTTAAATACACACAAATTTTCTAGACCTGACAGATATGTAGCTGGGTGGTGGCACACCTAATTTGCTCCTGTGTGACAAAACCAACCTTTTGACCCATTGACCTTTTAAAACACAGTGACAGTAACAGTAACCTACACGTGTTTTTTTCCTCCCTGCGTATTTATATATAGTTTTCAGTCAACCAGTTCGTCTTTTAAAGGTGATCTGGATCTTTCCTATTTTTTTTAAATAAAAGCTTAAAAACACACATCATATAGATGTTGAGTTAATGCTGTAGTGATTTGGCAGTTGTTGAACCCATACGCTCCTACACACAGATGTGTGCACAGAGAGTTATGGGCAGTAGTGAGTGTAGGCAGTGTTTTGTTGAACCAGAAGTGGAGAGTCAGCTGGCAGCTCTCTCCCAAGCTGTTGGCCGGGCCAGTACATTAACACCAGCCTGTGAGGTAGGTACACAGAGTGAAGGAGATGAGAGAGGCGCCTGTAGCCTTTAACATGGCTGTGTTAGAGCGTAACAGCTTCTCCCTAAAAGTTACTTTAAAGGAAATTATTAACCGTTTTCACACATGCATTGCAGCCCTCATCTTTTTCAGAAGGAGGTGTGCGTGGGGATGCAAATGTTTGATCGGACATTAAACGGCCTTTAACGTGCTAGGGCTCCTCGTACAGTCTGTGAATAATAGTAAGGCTGGATGATTAATCTGATTTTAATTTTGGCTACAGTGTTGTCATTCAGTGATTCATAAGCAAGATTATCAGGGGGAATTATTACTTTTTGGCAGTTGTTATCACTGCGAAGCTCTCATTTTGTTTTGCGTCGCACATTAGGAGCAGATCTTTCATTTAAAGGCGTGCATTTTGGTTTCCACCTTAAAGCCCAGACTTACAATGACAGAAAGCCAGCATTTGGTCGATAAGAACTGTCTAGAGGAAGTAACAGTCTTTAAAGATTTCTGTAGATTTACCTGTGAAAAGGTAATTACCAGTTACAGCTGCCTTTGTCCTCAGTCTTAGAGGGTGTCTCACAGGTCACACACTGTTAGTTGTCAGCTTCAGTTCTCCATTGCTCTCCTCATGGCTATCTGTTGGTCCCTTGAGGTCTACAAATCAACTGCTTTTTGGACTTCTTTTTCCAGTCATCTACACCTACGGGCATCTCGCAGCTTTGGAGGCTGCAGGCATTTAGAGACTGATAGCTGACTTCGCAAAAGTCCACTTTTTTTTTTCCATTCATGTGTTTGTTTTTCATATGCAGCCTTATTTAGATGGGTTCACCACAGCAGATAGCTCTGCGTGTTTTGAATTGGCAGATGGCTTTCCTGACGTAACCCCAAAGGTATTTGTGTCCCTTCCCAGGATCGAACCATGGATCTTTTGCTTGTTAGATGAACGTGTAAACCAAATAATCTTGTTAAAAAAATCAACATGGTCTGTCCTGTCAACTTCTCTACCATTTGGAGTTGGAGTTAATTTGTAGTTAGTGTATTGCAATGTTAATTCTCTGTGGACAAGTCACAAAAAACAGGCAGGCACACAGGCATCCTCAGACCCTTGTGCTCATCACTCAGACCTGAACGGACCCTACTGCACTTGCAGACATGGAAAGTATAAACATGTATAAGACCTCACAGGGTTAACTGGAAAACAGTTTCTGTTCCACAAGAGTCGCTTCCCTCAACAGTTACCCTCTCATATCAGGCTAAGTTTTTAACTTTTAGATTTAGATAAATAGGTGTATCTGTAGGAAAATTGGATTGTATTTTATTGTAAAGGAGAAAATTCAAAGCCCTGCTCACACATCTCCCACGCACTAATGAAAACACTGTTGACATTTTATCATAAATGTTACAGCAAAAGAAACAAAGAGTTGTGCTGAAAGTGATAAGACTCTTGTATAATCAAAAACCAGCATTATAACTGTGTTTAATACTATTATTTGTTTTACCTCCCAGTACCTCAAATACAAAGACCACGAGCAGTGTTGACACATTATGATTAAGAAGCACTCACATTTTATTCCAGTGTTAATGTCACATTGGGATTAACACTGAGTGTCCTGTTTCCTTTGTCCTTTATCGTAGCGTGCTTTGAAAGTCACCCACAGTGTTACAGTGTGACGATTAAAGCTTCTGCACAGTTTGAATTCTCCACATTTAGGTTTTGGGGTTTTCTCTTCTTCATGTGGCCCAAGAACACATGATTTTGATAGAGGACGGCTAATATTTCATGCATCTTTGCTGATTGTCACAGTTAGAAACTGAAAACTGAAACACTTCATAGTATTGCCGTTGTTTGTACTCAGCCAGACATCGCAGTGTTGCACCGCTGCACAATCAGATTGAGACAGCTACCAGCTGATGCATCACGTAAACTTCACAGGTCATATTTTCCTGGGTAAATTTTCATTAATCAGTAAATTAGGTGGACCAACTTTTAGTTAGAGAAAGTGGCCGTTTACAGGAATTCAAAGCTGTCTTATGCTATAATTAACGTATTTAATAAATGTTGGTAATTTCAAAATATATATCATATAAAAGTGTAACTTAGATTTTTTTTACCTTGGCTTTTGTGCCAGTGAAGCATGTAGGTGCATGCTTGTGTGTGTCTGTGTGCATGTTCATGTCTTAGGAGAGACGTTAATGTCCTGGGAGCAGACCGGCGTCACTTTGGTGAGAGTAAATATACCTAAAAGCACCCTGAGAGCAACAGGACTCTTCTCTCACTGACACAATATTATTCTGCTGTTCTTCACAAGCTCTGGGGAACTCGTACACACACACACACACACACACACACACACACACACACACACACACACACACACACACACACACACACACACACACACTTTCTCTCTCTCCCACCAAGCTTGTTTATGAGTGTGATTACACAGAGAGAGGTCCGGTTGTCCAGCTCACCTGAGAGCGCATCAGGTGCAGTGCCCTGGGGCTTTGTGTCTGTTTGTGTTTGGACAGTGCTGTGTATTTTTTGGAACGGCTCACTTTTTGTGCCTGACAGTGAGTTTTTGTTTTTGTTTCCTGTTTTATTCCTTCTGTTACTGTGTGAAAAAGAGAGATAGTGTTTGTTTAGGTGTCCCATGTGGTTAGATGCCAAACTCCTGGGTCCTAAATTCAACCTCTCACAAACAGTGTCAGCATCTTTAGCATCCAGGCGACTTCTCTAGGGTAATTAAATATTTATTGCCTTGGTTTTGCCCGGTGTTTAGTCAGTTGACGGATATATAAAATATTAAATGATCAGTAAAAAAGTATGCTGGACAAATTCACTGGCCAGCCGCTGGCTGATTTGAGCTAGTCATTTTTTTTCACAGTATAAATGATGTGAAAAAGAAAGTACAATCACTTTTCATGCTAAGCTTCAGTATTAGGACGTAATTAAAAAAACAGGTTCTAAAATGACATAAATACAATCTCAGATAAATCATTACATGACACAGATTACACTGTGCCATTATTTATTTAACAAAAACCAAGTTAAAATCCAGAACAACTCCCACAATCCCACACGACTCCAAAACATCATTTTGATTAAGAGATCCTTAACAGCACCACACAGTACTGACCCACACATATGGTTCTTACACACACACTGGACTTTCTGGACTTTGTTTTTGCACAACACTGGTCACTATATTCTTCATTTCCGGTTAATACTTGTACAGCTGCTGTTATTGTGTATATATTTATTTATATTTAGATTTCTTCATACATTCTTATATAGTTCTATATTGTGTATTGTGTACTTTGTTGTACAGTTATTTTATTTTCAACTTTAATTTATATATTTTATCTTATTCTTCCCAGTTAAATTTACCCTTCATTCTAATTTGTGTTGTACAGTTATTTCATTTTTAACCTTAATTTATATTTTATTCCTTCCTAGTTAAATTTACCCTTTTTAATTTTTCATATTTATTTCCTATCTTATTCATAGCCTTTCCTTTTTTGTTTTCTTTAGGTCACGAGCAGTTGTCCAAGCATTTCACTACATATCGTACTGTGTATGACTGTGTACGTGACAAATAAAATTTGAATTTGAATTTGAATTTGAACAGCAGAAATTGCTGTTATATTTTTTATGCCACACTAATTTCTAATTTCTAAGAATACTTTTTTTTAAGCTGATTTCCCAGCTTTCAGACAGATCCGATACTGATTATAATTTTTTTCTTTTTTATTAACGTTGGGAATACAGAATCTCTGTTGAAAACACTGTAGCTCATGCCCTACTTTAAACTTTCTTCAGGGTGTCTGAAGTTAATCAGAACTTGTGCATCCATTTTATGCTGACTGACACTCTGCAGCTTTCAAAGTCATTTCCTGAAATGTGCACATCAACTGTACCAGTACTAAAACACACTAATTTAGTGCTTAGTCAGTTGCTCAATTAGAGTAAAACCCAAACCACACTCTGTTCATAGTCTTGCCCTAAACTAATGGATATTTATGTTGTGACTTAACAAGCCCTTTACAGTTTAGCAGTGGAGCATGTAAACCAGACCTGGAGGGCTTGTTCTGGAAGAGAGAGTCCCTATGGACGTGTGTGCATTTTCTTCCTCTTTACTGCTCCTCCCCTCGGTTTCCTGGAAAAGACGTCTGTGTGCGCGCTAGAAGACGTGCTGCACAGATCCGAGCCGAGAGAAGCAGGGAGACCAAATTGCTCATCTTACATCATCCTGTCCTCAGTCTCTGTGTCACTTGTGTCCTCATCGCACTTCTGTACTTTCCCTCTTCCCCCGGTCCATGCTGTGTATTCGTTCTCTCTCTCTTTGGCTCTCCCACTGTTGAACAATAACCCCAGTGTGTTTAAGAGAGTGTGTGTGTGGCGCTATTTTTGGCCCCTCCAAGGCCACAAAACACTCTCTACTCCTTTGCCGCTTCTGTTTCTTTCTCCTGGCTGCTATATAACAGTAAGTAAGACCCTATGGAAAGCATAACCTGTGGTGACCTCTAAGGTTACTTGATGTTTGTGCGTTTTTGTGACTAATTTGCCTTCGTGGCACCAGGTGAGGTGCAGGGCATGAATGTTCTTGGCTCGGGCAAGACCTCCAGCAAGAGCAAGTTCTCCAAGGGAAATTACCCTCCATCTGGATTATTCACAACAAGCTGCATTCCTCTGGATAATTGTTTCCCAACAAATAAAACCTTCCCAGCATGTTTTCGTAAAACCGCACCGATTTCAAGCCTTTGCGGAAAAAAAGTCAAACAACATCTAACTCAAGTGCTGCTGAAGTTAAAAAAAGGACATTTATTCCTAGTTTTATTTATCTTTTTTTGATATTTCTAATCCTGACTGCTTATGTGTTCAGAGATGTTTCTAATTAACTAGTTCTCTGATCCAACTGAAAAGAAAGAGAATAATGATAGTTGTGCTGCTTTTTTTAATCAATTTTAGAACAAAAATGCCAAATATTCTCTGCTTCCAATCAAGATTTACTGGTTTTCCTCACTCTGATAGGATCGACTTAAGTATTTTGTGAGTCTGAGACTGTCTGAAGCTATCTGAAAATGTCCTTTATAAACCATACAATGAACAGCTTGAAAGACAATCAATGGTGGCATCTAGGTGACTGTCTTTAATGACTTCAAAAAACAAACATCTGGACTATGTTTTTCTAGAAGTTCATATTTCGAGGAAAATCTTACATTTACTTTGAATAAGAAAAGACTAAAGCATTCAGAACTTTTCCCTTCAATCTTTGTGACAGGTTGTCGTGCTCCTGTCTTTTCTCTCTGTATGTCTCACTTTTCCACTCTTCTTCTGGTATTGGCCCTAATGAATTTTTAATGGACTTTGTGGGAAGAGTCCAGACACTTTGGGATTCAGGCATATGGGCTCTGATTACCATCCTCCTCCACCTCCTCCTGCTCCCGTGGAGCCCGCCCTCCTCTCTCTCTTTTTTCAGTCTTGCTTTCTCTGTCTCACCCCTTTGAGCCTTTTATTATCCAGTTTCTGTCCCCTCTGTTCCCTCTGCTCAGCGCTTCAGGCTGTTTCAATCATCCAAGCATCTGTGACAAAGACAAGGCCGTGTATATGAATGTGCTACAGGCAAATACCAACCGACTGTCTCTTAGTTTTAGTGCTTTTACAGGCTGTGAGTGAGCCGACACTGACCTCACCCCTCCTCGTCCACACACAAACACACTTACACTAGTTGTTTCCCAGATCCACACTAAAGCTGGGTTGAGTTAAAGCAATACAGTGCCAGCCAACTGCCGCTAATGCCTGTTCAGAGTCCCCGTATAAAAACCCTGAGTCTGCAACTCTGCTGTTAGTTTGGCACAGGCCTGTCAGTTGATTTGCTGCTGAGTAGGACTCACAGCTCTGGGAATCTCTCCTCCTCATCTTTTTTCTCACTCCTATACTTTGTCTGACTGCCCGTCTGTCTCTGCCTCCTTCCCATCAGCTCTATCCTTCTTGGCAATTGAGTCCCAGGCTGGTGATCCAGGCAGTTACTTTTCCTGTTAATTGGAAGATAATTTCACCAGCAGAGACCAAGGGGCATTTTTGGTCAAGGTGATCAGAAACTCCCTGGGAAGCATGGCATCTACCCAGTCAAGACTTCATCATCACTGGTTAAATGTGAACACTGTCTCCATGTAAAGTGGAGATTGAGGAATGCATCAGTTTATTGCATCAAGAAAATGAAATGCATGTTTCTTTGTTTTTGTAACACAGCAAAAACTAAATGATTACCAAATGGTTTGGGACAGAAGCTGCCTCATTAGTTGCATGATGAACTTTTCTTCGAATTGATTTATGTACTAGATACTAAATGTACTCCTTTATAGACTTCTCCTTTTCTTGATTACAACTAAATGAAATCCATGTACAGTGGGGCAAAAAAGTATTTAGTCAGCCACCGATTGTGCAAGTTCCCCCACTTAAAATGATGACAGAGGTCAGTAATTTGCACCAGAGGTACACTTCAACTGTGAGAGACAGAATGTGAAAAAAAAATCCATGAATTCACATGGTAGGATTTGTAAAGAATTTATTCGTAAATCAGGGTGGAAAATAAGTATTTGGTCACCTCAAACAAGGAAAATCTCTGGCTCTCACAGACCTGTAACGTCTTCTGTAAGAAGCTTTTCTGTCCCCCACTCGTTACCTGTATGAATGGCACCTGTTTGAACTCATCATCTATATAAAAGACACCTGTCCACAGCCTCAAACAGTCAGACTCCAAACTCCGCCATGGCCAAGACCAAAGAGCTTTCGAAGGACACCAGGAAAAGTATTGTAGACCTGCACCAGACTGGGAAGAGTGAATCTACAATAGGCAAGCAGCTTGGTGTGAAAAAATCAACTGTGGGAGCAATCATCAGAAAATGGAAGACATACAAGACCACTGATAATCTCCCTCGATCTGGGGCTCCACGCAAGATCTCATCCCGTGGGGTCAAAATGATCATGAGAACGGTGAGCAAAGATCCCAGAACCACACGGGGGGACCTGGTGAATGACCTGCAGAGAGCTGGGACCAAAGTAACAAAGGTCACCATCAGTAACACACTACAATGGCAGGGAATCAAATCCTGCAGTGCCAGACGTGTTCCGCTGCTGAAGCCAGTGCATGTCCAGGCCCGTCTGAAGTTTGCCAGAAAGCACATGGATGATACAGCAGAGGATTGGGAGAATGTCATGTGGTCAGATGAAACCAAAGTAGAACTTTTTGGTATAAACTCAACTCGTCGTGTTTGGAGGAAGAAGAATACTGAGTTGCATCCCAAGAACACCATACCTACTGTGAAGCATGGGGGTGGAAACATCATGCTATGGGGCTGTTTTTCTGCCAAGGGGACAGGACGACTGATCCGTGTTAAGGACAGAATGAATGGGGCCATGTATCGTGAGATTTTGAGCCAAAACCTCCTTCCATCAGTGAGAACTTTGAAGATGAAACGAGGCTGGGTCTTCCAACATGACAATGATCCAAAACACACCGCCCGGGCAACAAAGGAGTGGCTCCGTAAGAAGCATTTGAAAGTCCTGGAGTGGCCTAGCCAGTCTCCAGACCTCAACCCCATAGAAAATCTGTGGCGGGAGTTGAAAGTCCGTGTTGCTCGGCGACAGCCCCAAAACATCACTGCTCTCGAGAAGATCTGCATGGAGGAATGGGCCAAAATACCAGCTACTGTGTGTGCAAACCTGGTAAAGACCTATAGTAAACGTTTGACCTCTGTTATTGCCAACAAAGGTTATGTTACAAAGTATTGAGTTGTATTTTTGTTATTGACCAAATACTTATTTTCCACCCTGATTTACGAATAAATTCTTTACAAATCCTACCATGTGAATTCATGGATTTTTTTTTTTTCACATTCTGTCTCACAGTTGAAGTGTACCTCTGGTGAAAATTACTGACCTCTGTCATCATTTTAGGTGGGGGAACTTGCACAATCGGTGGCTGACTAAATACTTTTTTGCCCCACTGTATATTCATGACTGTTCATGCAGTCCCTGATCTATAGTTTTTGCCGTGTAAGAGAGGATCTGAGTGGAATTAAACTGTATGTGGAAACTGTCAACATGTGCAGCTATTGCTGTCATACCACAGCATGTTCTAATGGGAATGATAACAGCACTCTTGTAACCATGATTGCTGGGTAATGTTGTCAGAATGGCTTTTGGGGTTACACAGGAGAGAGAAGACGCAGATTAGGGGTGGTAAAAACTGCAGCGACACATTAAATTAATTATAAACTCCACGAAAAGAGATCCTCTTGAGAGGCTGCGACTTATGGAGCGGGCATCCATAAGAGAGCTCTCGAGCAGCTCAGCACCATTTCTCCTTCTTCATGAGTCTTGTGCTGTTTATCTTTCTCTCCCTTCCACTCTTTCCTCACTTACTAGCTTTCATCTCCTTGGGCCCCTCCTTCTCCTCTTGCATTGTGGAAGTCATTGTTGGACTGGTGAGCAGCACACATAGCTGGAATAGCAGCAGTGTTAGAAGTCTGCTAGGGGGCTTGCCGCCAATATCACACGGAGGAAAAGAGGTATCCGCACTCTCAGAAAGGAGAAGGAGGAAGGAGAGAAGCAGTGAAGGAGGAGGGGAGGGGATAAGCAATCTGACCTGGATGACAACAGACTACCAGACGAGCAATGATCTCATCGCTCCCTTAATCCCCCTTTCCCTCCATCCACCCCCTCTCTCCTCTCCCACTCGAGCCATTGTCTCTCTCTTTCTTATCCCACTCTTGTTTCCCAGATCTCCCTCCCCTGTCTCTTTTCTCCTACTTTCTTTTCTCTGTTCTCTTCTTGTCCTAGAGCTCACCCCATCTCGTCTTGCCTTCTTCTCTTTCACTTCAGCAACACCCCCATTACTCCCTCCCTCTCTTCCCCCTCCTGCTCCTCTTCTCTGTCCCTTTTGCATCACTTTCTACCACCTGCCCCTCAGTTGTCCCAACTCACAACACACACTTTTTGACACACTCACACTCTCTCCAGTGTCCCAGGGCAGAGATTAGGCGCACCCCTATCGTCAACTGCCACACCATTTTCTACATTATTGATGCAGTGTGTGTGTGTGTGTGTGTGTGTGTGTGTGTGTGTGTGTGTGTGTGTGTGTGCGCGCGTGTGCGTGTGTGTGCGTGCGCGCGTGCGTGCGTGCGTGTGCTGTAAAGGCTATCTGGTGTCTCCCCTGGGAGGGAGAGTGGTGAGGGAGGAAGGGAGCCAAATAGACAGAGAGTCGAGGTCAGAGAGGTTAAGTGTGGTGGTGGTGAGTGGAGGTTAGGTCATGGTCTGCAAGCTCTTCCCTACTCCTGCTTTCCCTGTAATACTCATCTACACAGGTTGTATGATAAAACACACACACCGATTCCAAGATTCCCAAACTTCTCCTATCAGTTGTATGAGGCTGAAGCAAATCGGAGCGTGTGTGTGTGTGTGTGTGTGTGTGTGTGTGCGTGCGAGCGATAGCTGATCCTCTGTGACTCAGGACTGCTTGGGCTGAGTGGATAGAAGGACAAAGACACCTGTTCTTGCTCTCAGCATTCCTCTAAACATAATCCTTACCATCTCTGTCACGCACACACTCGCTCACAGGGTCACTAAAGAGAGTCGCTTATGCTTTGTCCTCTACCAGCACCGGGCAGGCATCATATGAGGTCTTTGATGTTCAGGATTTGACAGGTAACCGATGAGTTATACATGACAGCATGATGTATGTAAAGAACATACATGCACGCCGGTGCATTGTGCTCGTAGCTCTTGTGTTTTTTAAAGCGCTGCTGCTCTTCCCATACGGAAAAGAAATAGTAAAAACTTATATGTGATTACTCATGAAAGTGGCCACTTTCGCATTACTTTCATACATTGTTTTAGTAAGTATCCAAAACATACAAGTTTCATTATATAATTTTTCAAGGGATCTTATATCTGTTTTCACACTTATATGCTTTTCATACAAGTTTCACACAAGACAGATACAAACTTTATAAGATTTATATATATCTTTTCCATATGGGTTGACAGTGAATCATTGGGCCTTGAATTTATTTTTAGCAACACTGCTGCCACTACATGAAAAAATTAATGTACACAGACGAACAACAAAAACAATAATAGTAATCATAACAGGGGGCTTTTTTTGTTTTTTTTAAGAGACGACATTTTACATAAAACGCGAAGGACAGCAATGCATCATAGTTTTAGCAAAGTTTTCTGCCATAATTCAGCACTTGAATTTGTCCTGGGTCTGCCCCTGGGTGTCCTCCGAGTTGGACATGGTCTAAACACATCACCTTAGGGGGATGCTAATCAGATCCTGAACCGCATCAATTTGGCTCTTTCCGATGTGGAGGAGTAACCTCTCTTGAATATTATAATTTCATTTATCCTTGAAGAAATCTATATGCTAAACATAGTACATATACAGGGAGTGCAGAATTATTAGGCAAATGAGTATTTTGTCCACATCATCCTCTTCATGCATGTTGTCTTACTCCAAGCTGTATAGACTCGAAAGCCTACTACCAATTAAGCATATTAGGTGATGTGCATCTCTTTAATGAGAAGGGGTGTGGTCTAATGACATCAACACCCTATATCAGGTGTGCATAATTATTAGGCAACGTCCTTTCCTTTGGCAAAATGGGTCAAAAGAAGGACTTGGCAGGCTCAGAAAAGTCAAAAATAGTGAGATATCTTGCAGAGGGATGCAGCAGTCTCAAAATTGCAAAGCTTCTGAAGCGTGATCATCGAACAATCAAGCGTTTCATTCAAAATAGTCAACAGGGTCACAAGAAGCATGTGGAAAAACCAAGGCGCAAAATAACTGCCCATGAACTGAGAAAAGTCAAGCGTGCAGCTGCCAAGATGCCACTTGCCACCAGTTTGGCCATATTTCAGAGCTGCAACATCACTGGAGTGCCCAAAAGCACAAGGTGTGCAATACTCAGAGACATGGCCAAGGTAAGAAAGGCTGAAAGACGACCACCACTGAACAAGACACACAAGCTGAAACGTCAAGACTGGGCCAAGAAATATCTCAAGACTGGTTTTTCTAAGGTTTTATGGACTGATGAAATGAGAGTGAGTCTTGATGGGCCAGATGGATGGGCCCGTGGCTGGATTGGTAAAGGGCAGAGAACTCCAGTCCGACTCAGACGCCAGCAAGGTGGAGGTGGAGTACTGGTTTGGGCTGGTATCATCAAAGATGAGCTTGTGGGGCCTTTTTGGGTTGAGGAGTCAAGCTCAACTCCCAGTCCTACTGCCAGTTTCTGGAAGACACCTTCTTCAAGCAGTGGTACAGGAAGAAGTCTGCATCCTTCAAGAAAAACATGATTTTCATGCAGGACAATGCTCCATCACACGCGTCCAAGTACTCCACAGTGTGGCTGGCAAGAAAGGGTATAAAAGAAGAAAAACTAATGACATGGCCACCTTGTTCACCTGATCTGAACCCCATTGAGAACCTGCGCTCTATAAACCTCACCGACATATGCATATGAAAGGCGTGTGCTGTAGAGGCCGATAATGTGTCGTTTTCAGTTGGAAATGTCTTCTTTTTTCACACACATGCTGTAGCTGCCGGTCTTCTAAGTGTTTGCTGTGTATCAGTTTCACCCAGTGACCTGAAGTGTGATGTGTCTGTACAGTGACCGCTGCCAAAGTCCCCCCAAAAAAATCATTACGGATATCTTCACACAGAGTTGCTGCCAGCACAATATTTGCTATAGCAGCAATACTATTTTCTTTGCTTTCCCTTTGAGGTTTATTTTGCATTTTCTTTTTCTTCCTTTCTTTCTTTTCTTTTTTTTTTTTAAAGAGCCTTGCTTGGACATTCATAAAAACTCCCTGCAGACAGTAGGACTCCCAGTAAACAGTAATCTGGGCCATTCCAGATAAAATCAATCAAATCTGTGAAAAGATCCCACCTGACCCCCTCCAAGTCAGCTTTGGCATATTTACTGACACCATGACAAATTTTGTCTTCATATTATTAGGGCTGTGCGATATGACCAAAATCTAATATCTCGATATAAGACATCTATCGTCCGATAACGATATAAATCACAAAAATTTTACATTTTCTGAAAATTCTGTGAATCTCGGGCAGCTCAACTTGTGTGAAGTGTTTCCAGCTGGGCGTCGTGTATCTGGAGTCCAGTGTTTTAACCGATGCATGAAACGATAAATTTTTAGACATAGGTTGTAACAACTGCCATTTTCTTTGTGAGTATTTATTACACAGCGTGCTGCGGGGAACAGCCTGTTCTAACGTTTGAGTCGAAGGTTTATTTTTTAGCACCTGGCGGCTCTTTTTTGCTTCTCATCTGTAAGCACACGACATACAGTGGGGCAAAAAAGTATTTAGTCAGCCACCGATTGTGCAAGTTCCCCCACCTAAAATGATGACAGAGGTCAGTAATTTGCACCAGAGGTACACTTCAACTGTGAGAGACAGAATGTGAAAAAAAATCCATGAATCCACATGGTAGGATTTGTAAAGAATTTATTTGTAAATCAGGGTGGAAAATAAGTATTTGGTCAATAACAAAAATACAACTCAATACTTTGTAACATAACCTTTGTTGGCAATAACAGAGGTCAAACGTTTACTATAGGTCTTTACCAGGTTTGCACACACAGTAGCTGGTATTTTGGCCCATTCCTCCATGCAGATCTTCTCGAGAGCAGTGATGTTTTGGGGCTGTCGCCGAGCAACACGGACTTTCAACTCCCGCCACAGATTTTCTATGGGGTTGAGGTCTGGAGACTGGCTAGGCCACTCCAGGACTTTCAAATGCTTCTTACGGAGCCACTCCTTTGTTGTCCGGGCGGTGTGTTTTGGATCATTGTCATGTTGGAAGACCCAGCCTCGTTTCATCTTCAAAGTTCTCACTGATGGAAGGAGGTTTTGGCTCAAAATCTCACGATACATGGCCCCATTCATTCTGTCCTTAACACGGATCAGTCGTCCTGTCTCCTTGGCAGAAAAACAGCCCCATAGCATGATGTTTCCACCCCCATGCTTCACAGTAGGTATGGTGTTCTTGGGATGCAACTCAGTATTCTTCTTCCTCCAAACACGACGAGTTGAGTTTATACCAAAAAGTTCTACTTTGGTTTCATCTGACCACATGACATTCTCCCAATCCTCTGCTGTATCATCCATGTGCTCTCTGGCAAACTTCAGACGGGCCTGGACATGCACTGGCTTCAGCAGCGGAACACGTCTGGCACTGCGGGATTTGATTCCCTGCCGTTGTAGTGTGTTACTGATGGTGACCTTTGTTACTTTGGTCCCAGCTCTCTGCAGGTCATTCACCAGGTCCCCCCGTGTGGTTCTGGGATCTTTGCTCACCGTTCTCATGATCATTTTGACCCCACGGGATGAGATCTTGCGTGGAGCCCCAGATCGAGGGAGATTATCAGTGGTCTTGTATGTCTTCCATTTTCTGAGGACTGCTCCCACAGTTGATTTTTTCACACCAAGCTGCTTGCCTATTGTAGATTCACTCTTCCCAGTCTGGTGCAGGTCTACAATACTTTTCCTGGTGTCCTTCGAAAGCTCTTTGGTCTTGGCCATGGCGGAGTTTGGAGTCTGACTGTTTGAGGCTGTGGACAGGTGTCTTTTATACAGATGATGAGTTCAAACAGGTGCCATTCATACAGGTAACGAGTGGGGGACAGAAAAGCTTCTTACAGAAGACGTTACAGGTCTGTGAGAGCCAGAGATTTTCCTTGTTTGAGGTGATCAAATACTTATTTTCCACCCTAATTTACGAATAAATTCTTTACAAATCCTACCATGTGAATTCATGGATTTTTTTTTCACATTCTGTCTCTCACAGTTGAAGTGTACCTCTGGTGCAAATTACTGACCTCTGTCATCATTTTAAGTGGGGGAACTTGCACAATCAGTGGCTGACTAAATACTTTTTTGCCTCACTGTAATCTTTCACGTGATTCAGTTTATTTTGAAAAGTCTCAACAGGATCTTGAGCTTTATTCTGAAAGGTTTATGTGGAAAATAAACAAGCGGACACGCGATGATTTTAGCGTCGTTGTTGCTAACGACATCACATAAAAACAGGCTCTTGTCAGTCCCTAGTGTGGTTATATTAAATATAAGAGAAGGAGAGAACCTTAAGAAATTAATATAGCCACTACAGTGACCAACAAAACGATGAAAAACTGTAAGCAGTTTATTTTGCGACACCACGAAACAAACAATAGCGTAAAATGAAACGATAGACGTTTTTAATATCGTCATCCAATATATCGTTATATCGAACAGTCCTACATATTATAAAAAATATTCTGTGTTACAGGCCCTCAAATCACAGAGGTTTGTCTAAATTTGCTGCTTTTGAATTCACACTATCTTTTCCAACATTTTTAAACCCTCTTATCTTCTTAAATACAGGAGATGGCCACAATTTTCAAGGCTGAAAAACAGCAACCAAATCAATTTTACACCCACTCCCAAGTGTCATAATTTAAAGCTGAAATCTTGCACCCCCTCAACTTTAAGCATCATGGAAAGTATTATAATTTCAACAGCAAAAGTGCATCATTTTAGAATTAACAATGTTGAGTAACAGAAACAAACATTTGACCTTTATCTGTTTTCTGATAATTCTTTGGAGAAAACTTCAAAAGGTGAATTTTGTGTAAACTTTTAAGAGATCATATCATCACGTGGGATAACTGGCTGGTCAAAACAAGTTATAGCATGTGAAAGGTCCTGTTTTAACCCTTAATCTTTCTTTAAAGCAGAATCTCAGGGGTCATTTGTTAACAAATGTTCTGCACTGCTCACACATTTCTTTTCAGTCACATCTTTTAGCCATCAGCTACACACATTTAAGTCTATTTGGGAGTTAAAAGTATTTTTTCCTTTGTCTGGAAAGATGGTGTTGTCATGTTCAGTAGGAGTGTTTGTGTGGGTGATTATTTAATTTTTTTTTTTTAAATCGTTGCAGCAGCACGCTCAGTGAGCCAGTATGTTTATGATAGCCGCAGGTCTCTTCCCCTGTGACTGTAGGGTTTGATCATGCCAAACGTGTTTACTTGAATATTCGAAAGAGAAAGAGGAGGAGGAGGAAGAG
Source organism: Rhamphochromis sp. 'chilingali' (assembly GCF_963969265.1). Classification (NCBI taxonomy): domain Eukaryota; kingdom Metazoa; phylum Chordata; class Actinopteri; order Cichliformes; family Cichlidae; genus Rhamphochromis; species Rhamphochromis sp. 'chilingali'. Next base: position 25,764,973 of record NC_137938.1, read on the forward strand.
GGGGGTGGGAAGTGAAAAAGGAAATAAAATGACAGTGAGTGAGTGTGGTGCCATTTGCGTATTAACTGCTACCTACATATGCAAACCTGGAAAGTCTGAGAATATACAGCCACGGATGACACAGTTTGCAGCTTTTTGCTTTTTTTTTTTTTTTTTTTTACACCCATGGTCATTTCACACAACTAAACAATAATCTTTAGTTTAAACAAACTGGCTGCCTGCACAGCTGCCGTTCGTTGGCCACCCACTATCTACATAAGAGTCAGCGCTGATAAGATCCTGTCTGGAGTTTGTAGAAGGAAAATGTGTAGGCATCTTCTACATACTTTGAGTGATATTCAAAAATCTTTCTTTTCAATCACAAAATGACTCCTGAGTAGGTGGGATGACTGAATGATTCACTGACCGTGTCTCGCAAATACACTGTGGAGGAAAACCACCAAGAAAAGGTGGTGAGAAACGAGCCTACATTAGATGAGTAAGAAGACACATAGGAAGAGCTCTTTCCTTTTCTGGTTTTATTTTTTAGTCTAAAAAAACAAAGGAAGCCTAAATGCACTAGTTAAGTTACTCAAGGTGATGAAATGCTTCAATAGCAACTAGGGCTGCACGATTTTGCATAAAATGAGATCACGATTCTTTCACGATTTTCTTTTCCAATATAAATATTTATTGCACTTATTAACTGCACATCAACTTCGTAACAGTTGAGACTGAACATAAAACAACAAATGTCTCACATTTTGTTGTTGCCGCAAAATGTCGTACTGCTTGAAATTCCGTCTCCACCGTTGCTCGACACTGCGTGTATAGAGCAGGTAGTGCAACAATAGAAAAATAGTTGCGGGACGGCACTGTGTAACGTTTGTCTAGGGCAGTAGTTCCCAAACTACCGTACGCGTACCCTCGGGGGTACGCAAGTGGCTGTAGGGGGTACGCGTGGGTTGGGGTTGGAGTGGGGATCAAAAGTTTTAAAAGCCGAAATTTGCGCTAATGCAGGTTTTTTTGCCTGTCAAATACATGACTATATACCACCCTCTGGTGTTCAGCAAAAAAATAGCTCTGACAAAATACATGGGCGTGATTTGCCCAAATGACTGACACCTAACAGTTGAAGTTGCCTCCAAGCATTCAGTGCAGCGCGAAAATGGACAAGTGGTTAACAAGAAAAAAAGGCCCTACCACAGAGACACCGGCCACAACAACCAATAAGCTCATATCTGAAGATGCATTTTCCAGTGACCGCACAGGTGATTGTTCAACAACAATGTGTTCGTCAGATTTGGATGCTAGCAGTGCTAGCAGGGATGTATCTGTGGTTACTAGCCAAGTGGCTAGCATAGCTGGAGCCAGCCATGTGGAAAGTGATGAAGTGTCTGATGCGGAGCGTCAAAGTGGGAGAAAGCATGACAGCACGGACTGTAACACAACCTCATCAAAGAAGCGCAAATATGATGACAATTATATTTCGCTGGGGTTTACGTGTATAAATATCGGTGGATTTCCCCGGCCACAGTGTGTTATTTGTGCAAAAGTATTGTCTCAGAACTCAATGAAACCTTCACTTTTGCGCAGACATTTAGAGACAAATCATCCCCATTTGAAAAATAAACCAAGGGAATATTTTGAGCGACAGCTAAAATCACTTTCAACAAGTAAAACCTGCATTCAGGTGCCAGATCTTATGAATAAAAACAGACTACAAGCATCTTACATGGTCAGTTACAGAGTGGCTAAAAACAACAAACCCCACACTATTGTGGAGGACCTCATTCTCCCTGCTGCTTTAGATATGGTAGGGACAATGTTGGGGGAAAAGGCAAAAAAGACGATACAGTCCATTCCATCATCAAACAATACTGTCTTACGGCGCATCAATGCAATGTCAGAAAATGTTTTACAGCAGCTACTTCTGCGCATACGCCACAGTGAATGTTATGCAATACAGCTAGATGAGTCCACGGATGTGGCTGGCCTGGCGCATCTTCTCGTATATGTGCGCTACATTCATGAAGGAACCATCAAGGAGGACATGCTGTTCTGTAAACCGCTGGAACAAAGGACAACTGCCGCAGATATTTTTCAAAAGCTGGACACATTCATGAACACACATGGACTCGTGTGGGACAGATGTGTTGGCATCTGTACTGATGGCGCACGGGCCATGACTGGGAGACACGGAGGTGTGGTTTCGCGTGTGCAAGCAGTCGCGCCAGATGCCTCCTGGGTACACTGCAGCATCCACCGAGAGGCTCTTGCTGCAAAGGGAATACCTGTCCGTTTGAAACATGTTTTGGACACGAGTGTAAAAATGGTTAACTTTGTGAAAGCCAGGCCGCTGAACTCCCGCTTATTTGCTGCGTTGTGCAATGAGATGGGCAGCGAGCATGAGACATTATTACTCCACACAGAGGTTCGCTGGCTATCTAGAGGGAAAGTGCTGACCCGTTTCTTTGAGTTGAGGGATGAACTTAAAGTTTTCTTCAGTAACCATCCCTTTGAGCTGTCTGAACATTTGCATGATGAAGAGTACCTTACCTGCCTGGCTTATCTGTGTGATATATTTTCTCGTCTGAACGAGCTCAATCTCGGATTACAAGGCGTTTCTGCAACTATATTCAATGTTCAAGATAAAGTTGAGGCCATGATAAAGAAGTTAAACCTTTGGAAGAACTGCTTGGATACAAACAACACTGAAGTCTTTCCTGTGCTGCATGATTTTCTGTGCTCTAATGATCTCACACTATCTAAAAGTGTAAAGCGCGAATGTAACGTGCACCTTGAGGAGCTGGCGGTGCAGTTACGCCGATACTTCCCAGAGACGGACGGCTCAAATGATTGGATACGTCACCCGTTCACCGCCGTGCCTACTTCGTTATCACCGTCTGACCAGGAGAGCCTAATTGAAATCGCCACAGATGGATCTCTAAAAGTTGAACACGCTCAAAAGAACCTGGCGGATTTCTGGATATAGGGCTGCGCACTGAACAGCCCGCGCTGGCTAAGCGCGCTGTCAAGACTCTGATGCCTTTCGCCACCACATACTTATGCGAAAAGGGATTTTCTGCTTTAACAAACATGAAAACAAAATACAGAGCAAGACTTTGTGTGGAAAACAATTTAAGACTCAGCCTTTCCCAAATTGAGCCAAACATTGAAGAGCTGTATGCCTCTGCTCAAGCACATCCATCACATTAAATAAAGTTCTGTTTAATGAAAGTTCATGGCCTTTATGCTCTCGACAAAAAAGTGAATTCTAATAAATCCTTTGATACACTGCTAGTATTAAGTAGTAAAGTTTGTTATTAAAACTCTGTCATTACTAAAAAATATTGATAAATTCATTTGGTGGTGAGAAATAATCGACTGTGCAGTATTTATCTTTATGCATGCGATATTGCAATGTATTTATAGACACTAATTAAGAGTCGTTCGTAGTAGGGGGTATGCGGCTGAGGGTGACATGTCTCAAGGGGTACGTGGCTGGAAAAAGTTTGGGAAGCACTGGTCTAGGGTGTTGATCATTTTCCTAAATCCCTCGTTTTGCACAGTGTTGATGGGAGCCATATCTTTGGTCAGGTGATAAGTGATAGCCTCCGTAATTTCTTTGTGCCTGCGGGAGTTCGACGGGTATAGGGAAGCGCTGTATAAGGTTCCCGTTATTGATGTTTGGGTGGTTGACCGGGACGGATTTTCTCCTGTCACTTTCTCGTCATCCCTGACGTGCTCTCCGTTGTTTTTTCCCTGCTAATTTTAGCATCACACAGCACAGCTTCTGTGTCACGTGGTATAAGGCTCCGCCCTTGTCATTTGTTGAGCAGGAAGAGTGAGCGCTTGTTTTCATGCAGAGTACGTCCCGGATCAAAATGCGGTACAATCGTTGTCTTTTTTTTTTTTTTTTTTTAAATCGTTGTCATTTGGAAATGAGATCGCACATAAGTATGAATCGAGATCGCGATTTTCTAACGATTAATCGTGCAGCCCTAATAGCAACGCTTACGGACAGATTTATAGATGTCTGGCAGATGTGCTTTGAATGAGAGAAGGCTTCTGCTATATAAAATCTAATTTGTAGAAAACAAGACTGGGAGATATTGATTCATGCTTCCCCCCCCCCCCCCCCCCCCCCCCCCCCAACTTTATAGATACAAAGCAAATATCAAATACAACAGGCCAACAGCCAGCTAAACAGTTTAATACTATAGTTTCAGCTATACTAGCTATAGCCCAGAAAAATGAGAAATTAAACTCCAGCAACAGACATAAAGACAGCTCTATCAACTATATTCAGCTGTAAGAGAGAATCAAGCATGAGATGTTAACCAGAGAAGTTCATTTTTATCTTCAGTATCATGCAGCTCCTGATTTTCATTAGTCCTCTCAGTGCTTTGTCAGTCATCACACTCCTGATCTATGTATTCAAGCATCATAAACTGCTGAGGGAGGCTCAGCACTAATAGTAGATATGGGCAGAGGTCACTAACAGCAGCTTCTGTGGTTCTCAGCACTCATCGTAATGATTTCACCACTACTTTTTATGGATTCTCAGCAGAGTCTTCAATGCTTTGGATAATTTGCTGTCTACTTTCAAAAGGCAAGAAACTTTCAGCTGCTCCCTTATTTGCAGTGGATCACCATAGTGGATGGATGCACATGTTTTGATTTGGCACACATTTTAATGCCAGATGTACTTCCTGACAAAGCCCACCCATTCATCTATGCCTGGTGACCAACACTAGGAGTACACTAGCTGGTGACCCCCTGAAACTAACTGGTTTTAGTTTTGAGGCTGCGTTTGTGCCTCCTCCCAGTCTCGAATTACTACACCATGGAGTAAGTCTTTTTTCAAAGTGCTAAAAAAATGAAATACGTTTTTTTCATTTGCTCATTTCTCAGCTGTTTATCAGCTTGCCAAAGGAGGATGAAGCCAAACATGATTCTCAAACACGTTAATCGGGTATTAAGATCCATATACAGGAGCTTGTGTTGTTAAGATTGCATTTAAATAAATGCACAGTGCATGCAGGATGATTATGGCTGCTGGCACCACTGACCCCTGTGTCCCTTGTAAAATAATATCCATGTAATAAACCCTCATTAATGCCAGAAAGGTATTGATTTAACTCTAGGGTTAATAGTTTTATTAGGGCAATATCTATGGTAGTTACAGCATTCTTCCATCAGATAAATTATGAGAAACGCTTCTTAATTTAATCCACTGTGTCACACAGTAAACACACAGCAGCCTTTTCATGGCATTGCATGATGTTACATGCAGGTCCTTTTGCTCGGCTATTTTTTTCGGAGTAATCTGACACTTGTGCCGTTTGCAGAACACACAAAAAAAATCACACAGACTATATCGGCAGGATCGAAAGGCATTAAATGTCCCGCATAATGACACTTTAGCAGGGTGGATGCTATTTCTTCAGCGAGACAACCTCCTCACCGGAGCGTCTGTCAGAGCTCCGATGATAATTGTTGATAAAATAAAAGTTCAGTCCAGAATACGTGTGGCTAAATATTACAGTGCGATAGTCTGTTTTGCTCAGTCGTGTCACATTCTCTTGACCACCCAGGCGACAGAATGTTAGTGGGAGACTTGCACAAACATTTTCAAAAACACACACACGCGCACTGGCACAAAAACTCTTTCAAACTCGTACATTTGGGCGCACACATGCTCATGCAAACAGTCATATACCCACGCCCACAGTCTCATTCTGCCTGTCTCTTGCTCTGCATTTCCTTCGTGCCGAGGGTGGAGAGAGAGAGAGAGAGAGATGGAGGGATAGGCAGGGGAGATGACTGGCCATGTTGTTTTGCTACAGTCAGAGGAAAGAGTGACAGCATGAGAGGAAAGAGGTGGAGGAGAGGTGGAAAGGTTTTTCGTGTGCCTAACTGTTCCATGAAGCCCACTAACGCTGCAGCTTTCAGTGTTGTAGTTTCAGTGTGCGTGTGTGTTTCCTGTAAAGAGCCACTCTGGTGAAATTGTGACCTAATCACAGCAGAGGAATGTGTTTTATGCCAAAGCTTCAGACGGTACAGATTAAGACAATTAAAGTTACAGGGGGCATGCTGGGGTTGAGCAGGTCGAGGCATGCATGCACCGATTACTAATAAGAGCCAGTCAGGTAGTCAGTCATGTAGCAAGAAAATATGGATCAGAGTGCTGAAGAGGTTTAGGTTGCTTCTCTTCTCACATCCTTGCTTTTTATTTTCATCGCGCATGCATTAGTTCAGGGGTTGGCTGCAAAACATATGTGAGCCTTATAATGACTGTGACACAATGATGAACGTACATTAGACTATCAAGATTACTAATAGCCAATGGGTTTCACTTAAAGTGAAAAAGTTTAAAGGGAAAACTTCTGTTTGCACATTTAGGCAATATTAAGCTATTAATTCGGCTAAACTTAGCCTACTTTGATAACAAAAAATAAAGCTTTATTTTGAGTCTAGATGCAGATCAAACAAACCTGTAAGCCAGCAGCATTAAAACCTAGCCTGAAGCCGTACTGATAAATTCTCTATTTTCCTCAACAATTGGATTTGATAACTAGCCACAAACTAGCAGTTTATCTTCATCTGGTGCAAATGAAGTTGTGACTCACTTATGCAAACTTGTCATAGTCACAGGTAGCCACTAAAAATGGTGTCTTGTGAGGTTCTGGAGATATAGATCCATGACCTGTGTTAATACCTCTACTGTTATCAAAATTAGGTGCGCTTTGTGTCATCAGTACAGTCATCTAAACAGTTAAAGTGAATAAAATGTAACTGGTGTAAACGAATCTTATAGAAACATCTTAGACCTTTGTTAAAATTTCTTCCGGTGTGGTTAGAAAACATCTTTGAGATTTCAGAAATTTCCATTAGGTTGGTGTGAGGTGTTGATTATTAGAATAAGTCGCAAATGTAAAAATGTGTGTTTGTGCTTCATCTCGTCTGTTTTACTCTTTTCTTCTCTTGCTGGTGTTTCTGACTTTTCTGTCCACTTACGCATTTTTCACAGGTCTAATTTTTACTTCTCACAGGGTCTAACTGCCCAATAAAAGAGAAAGTATTTTTAGAAAAAAGCCCTGCAGTTTATCTTATTTTTTTCTTGCTGGAAATACAGGGAGGACTTGGAGAGTAGTGACGACAGTATGAATGAGAGCAGTGCACTCTGTACTAAGCTGCACTGTTGTATGTGATCTATACTTGGCCAGACACCTGTAATCTTCTTTTCCCTGTTAGCGCAGTCACCTGAAACTGCTCCTGACTCATAACTGTAATCATATCTTAGTCTTTTCTTTTGCCTTCCTTTAAACTAGTTTTCTATAGCGTGTATTTCCCTACAGAGACAAAAGGCGAGTCATCCGGGTGCACTTCAGTTCATCCAAAAAGATGTCTTTTTACTAGAATTTATGAATACGACCCGCGCTCTCTACATCACCATTCACTGTTCTTGGCAAGGCTCGAATGACCCCCCTCCACCCAACACTAATATCCCCACTCTCTTTATCTCTGTATTACAGGGTTCGCCTTCCCAGAATGGGCTTACAAGCCCGAGTCAAGCCCTGGTTCCAGACAGATCCAGCTGTGGCACTTCATCCTGGAGCTGCTCAGGAAAGAGGAGTATCATGATGTCATCGCCTGGCAGGGGGACTATGGCGAGTTTGTCATCAAGGATCCAGATGAAGTGGCTCGACTCTGGGGGGCCAGGAAGTGCAAACCCCAAATGAACTACGATAAACTGAGCAGGGCTCTGAGGTATGATGACTGAGAAATATACTGTTACCGTAAACAGTTATTTTCACATAAAGTTGCTAAAACAAAAGGACTGTCAAAACAAGAACCGTACAAATTATCTTTAGTATTCATTGACATATATTAACTAATTTTAGAAAGGCAGAATCTTTTCCTTCTTGCATCTGCAGTGGTGTGTCTGAGGCTTAAAGCACTGAGGGCTACACCTAGGCCCGTGCCAAACAGCTGTTCCAGCTTTGACAAACACAGTGTGCAGTGGAGAGCGCTACAGTAACCCCTCAGCAGCACTGGGTTTAACAACTTTGCTCCAGCCTATCATTCATTCGGGACACAGCCAGCCTGCTTGTAGGGTTAACTTTTCATTCTTGTCAGTTTATAATTTTCTCAATTTAATGTTTTGCTTTTAGTAATTTTAATATATTGAAAGAAAAGAAAAAACTAAAAAAGGAGAGGCATGAACTTGTCCAGGTTGCTCCAAGCAAAGAAGGAGAATTTCTGGCCACAGCTTGAACAGCATTTTTCTTAAAGTCTGGTTTATATTTTTATTTTAGTAAACTAAAATGCTTTTGGTTTTTATTTAGTGTGATGTAATGACCTCACAGCGGACACATTAGAATCCTCAGGGGAAATTTGGCATGTGCAGACTTTGTTTTTTTGAGGGTGTATTTGGTGACCTCATTGGCTTTAAATGCCACTGACCTGAGCAAATTTAACTATGAAGGAGTTTCCTGTGGTTGTTGATTATTAATTTCAGTTAACACCAGTGATCCTTTAATGTCAAGTACTGACTTTATCATCTGATTTGTACCTGTGGATTACTTCCAGTATGGCTTTTTGTGAAGATTTGGGGTGTATTTGAAATTGCCCGTCGAATGATTGGTTGAGTTTATTATGAATAAACTTACTTATTATTTTTGAATTGTGTTTCCTACATCTTAGGTTAATCAAGTTGGGCTTGTCGGTAAAGGAAATGGCATTAAGACCAAATAACCCTATAAAACAAATCAAATCTGAGCCACAGAGCAGCTGCTTTTCATTGTGTTTATTTGGCTTTTATAAATAGACTTTAGTTTACAGTATTGATGGATAGATGAAAAACCAATAGAAGTTACATGTTAACAACAACTTTCAGCATATTCAGAGCTGAATATTACAGGGATCACATACCCCAAGGGGCTCTTCTCAGCTGCTCGCTGTAAGCACTGTATCTCATTCACTGTGTCTTGTTGTGTACTGCCAAACAGAGCCAAGATTAAGCTAAGCACTTTAAAGAAAGCCACATAGGCCATTAAAGGAGGGAAATGCTTTGAATTGCTTAATTTAGGGCTGGGAAGGCTTATGCACGCTCATTTACACTGCTGAGATTAAGATAACTTCTACAGATGGTATCCTCTGGGGACAGAGGGAATTAACATGGACTTCTTATGTGCGCATACAAACATTCAGACTTGCAATCTGGATTTAGAAATCCTGAATTAGAGAGAAAAAAAGAACGTGGACGGGGATATTTCTGGTCAGGCTCTGTATTTATAGCACGTCCATCCTCTGCTGCTGTAACAGATTTGAAGCTCAAGCTCCACTAAGTGCTTATATATAGTGGGTCTTAGTGCCCTCTGATGGACCAGACTTAGAGCCTGATTATCAACAAGGTCCCCACACAGGAGTTCACTCCTGTTTGGGAAAGTTCACTCCTGTGTCCTCATCCAGCTTCCAGCAGCCAGGTCGTCTCCCTCTAAAGTGAGCTGGCTTATAGCGATAAGGACAGTCAACAAAACAACACGCACACAAACAAACATGCACCTTTGCGTTGTCACCTGATTTGACACCAGAGCTCCTTCAGTGCCCGAAATGAAGCCTCTCAAGACACATTAATAGTAATGTGGCAACAGGATTAGTGGCACTGAAGACTGATGAAGTTATAAAACAGGCATGTGTGCATGGTAACAGTCCCCATATGGAGTAAACTGTTGGAAAACAGGCCACCTCGCGTCCTTCATGTGGAGAAAACCTGGAGTCTGCTAATAATGGAGACCACAGTCGACATGTGGCAGTTAGCCTACACACACATGCACACACATTTAAAAGGCGGGCTTGTTTTGAAGTGTTCGTTTTATCACTTTGGACTGTGTAATTATTATTTTTACCTCAGTGATCTTGTTCTTTCCTGTCTGCCGTGCACATGGTGGAAATTCCCTTAATCAGGACCAATGTATTGTGTGCGGACTTGAGCATATGTGTGTTGGCTTTCCGTTGATGGGACGCAGCCTCGGCCCATGCGTCATCCTGGCCTCCCGCTCCCACGACCACTGTGAAATTCCCACTCCTGTTGAGAGGATTACGCTCACACTGCGCGAGTGTGTGTTTATGTGCGTGGAAATGTGCGTGTAGACGTTAAAGAGGTTAGACTGTCCTGTTTTTTAATTTGATAATGAATCCGTTCTTTTGCACCGAATCAAACCAAAAGAGAAAAACAAATTCAGGCTGTCGCTCTTTTTTTAGATCTTCAGTCTCAACCGTTAAGATCAGTGCTGCCTGACATTTCAGGTGGAGTTAATGAATGAAAGAACGGGCGCAATCTATAATCCTCAGCTCCAATTTAATCATGAGAAATAAGTCAATAGGCTGGAGAAATAAAGATTTCCACTGATGAAAAGACCATGACTTAAACCTTCCTCCTAGTCCTTGCACCACTCTTTGCTGTCATGAAGTAACTTAGGGCAAATGAAGCCTTTTGCCAATCATTCATTGCAGAGTTTTTGCTTAATGAGTGCAATCACGCTAAGAGGTCCCAGCTCCTTGAAACCTCCAGGTCCCCTGCCTGCCAGTCAGCAGCCAGCGTTAATGGTCAGAGGTCAGCGGTATTGCCATGCACAGCTGGTAAAGATTACCAACACGGCGCATGTGTGCATTCAGATGCACAAATGCACCATTGTGCAGACTCTCGGCCAAGCATGGATGCTGGAACACATGTTTTAAGCGCTTGCTTCATTGCCAACATTTATTTAATTGTGATGGGACACCACAGCTGAAAGGCTGCCACTGCAGAAGTGTGCATAAATAGAACAACAATTGTTTTATTGTAGGCTTAAAATTACATGAGAACATGCACTTAACATGGGGACCGAACTAGAAAACACGACTTCACATTTGTTATGAGGATTTATTTATAAATGTGTGGAAGTAAGCACTAACTGAGAGGGAGGGAACCAGTGGTTGGCGGATAGAGATTACTGATCTGTGGTTGACGCAATCTTAACTCAGTTGAGGTGGAAGTCCTAGGAATGGCCGAGCTAGGTGTAATTGTCGGAGCAGGGAGGATAATTAATCCAGAGTGGAGTAGTTAAGTGAGGTGGCGACTATGGAGAACACAGTTGGAGCAGGAGTGGTTCAGAGGCGGGGGCCAGGCATGCCAAAAACAGGAGCAGAGGAGAGCAGACAAAGTTAGAAAATTGTTCAAGTAGCAAAAACAAGTGCTGGAACAAAACAGTCGCTGAAACTGAAAGCTAGCAGTGCGGTGGAGTTGCAGCAGTCCGACTCCCTGAAACCACTCCTGTAATCAGACAAACGCACACAGTAGCGAGATAAAACACTTCTAACTAGAAGGATGAGGAAGCTGAGGCAGTGAGTCTGACACACAATACGCTGTTTTTGATTACTTTGGGGGCAATTAATCATATTTTATTTACAATGACAATTTTAACTACCATCAATTATTGAAACCAGACAACTGCTCTAAAGTGATTACTGTCCCACATGCAGCTTTGCAATAATGGTCTAAATTTGCCTTTCCTTTTGGCCTTCCATAAAAGTCAATGTCCACATTTATTTAGTGTAATCAACTGATTAAAGTTCAAGGAAATCCACTTAGTATAAAAAGCAACATTCTTCTTTTTAAAAGTATAATAAAGCAACTATTTATGATTCTTATTTTTCAGTAATCCAGCAGAACTAGGCCAAGCTGCCACCATGTTTGTGTTTCTTGGCCTATCTTTTCCTGAAATACAGTAGTAATTAAAAAAAAAAACAGCAGTAAAACAGGTTATGATTGGCGCTCACGAAGTGTAACCTGATGACCACATGTAAACAGCTGGCTGCAGGAAATATTGCTGCCTATGCACACCCTGTTACTCACTCAGCTGGCTGGGCCTGTTTGTAGGTCAGAAGGTCTTTAACTGTTGCACTGCTTTGTGTGGAAACTCCCAGGGCCAGAGAGAAAGTGCAGAGGGAGCACCCAGCGACAGTACCACTGTATCACTTAGTGTTCAACATATGTGCATTGTCATTCCATTGTCTCAATCTGCAGCATGTATGTGTTTAGCATACATGAGCACTGTGTGTATGCCTTTGTCCCCACTGAATGAGGCCTCTGTTTTCTATGAGGGTGGAAAGCACGCACACACCAGAGTGTGCTCGAATACATATATTGTACCGGCCGAGCATGTGACCGGCCTGATCGGACCCTGACACGATCTTCCTCTTCACACACCGACACACACCATGTATATTGATTGATTGATTGATTGATTGAATCTTTATTTTGAACATGTTGAAAAAGTATAAAAAAAATAGAATTAAAAGAGACAAATGAACAAAGCAAACAAAAGGAAAACGAGCAACCACAACTCCAAATAACGTCCATGTTCAAAAAGGAGCAGGAAGAAGCATAAGCTTATTTAATCCCACCCCTTTTCCACTATCTAGTATCAATAGACTACAGAAATACCTCCTTGCAATTACATTATATGTTATGTGTAAATTTTTTTTTTAATATATACACATATATGTTTCTATCTATCCATACATACGTATATACACACATACGCACATGTACACATTTTCAATAACCCCATTAACACCTCAAGGATACACAACCTACAATTTTATATATATATATATATATATATATATATATATATATATATATATATATATATATATATATATATATATATATATATATATATATATATATATATATATATATACACACACCCATACCAACAAACCCGTGCATGCGCACACACATGAAAATATTAGACAAGAACACCCTATCAAATCTCTACCTTTTCCCTGTACCCTGTAAAAACCATATCCTTAAACCGCTTTTTAAACTGCGCCATGCTTGGACATTGCTTCATATCTTTACTTAGTCTGTTCCACAGCTTCACTCCACACACAGAGATGCAAAAACTTTTTAATGTTGTACGGATACGAGGATGTTTTAAATTTAATTCCCCCCTCAAATTGTATCCCCGTTCCCTTTTAGAAAACATTTTTAGAATATTGTCAGGAAGCAGGTTATTTATTGCTTTATATATAATTTGTGCTGTGAGAAAATGAACCAGATCTGTGAATTTTAGAATTTTTGATTTTAAGAATAGTGGATTTGTATGATCTCTGTAACCAGTTTTATGGATTATCCTTATGGCCCTTTTTTGTAATATAAAGATTGATGATAGCGAACATTTGTAAGTATTGCCCCAAACCTCTGCACAGTAATTCAAATACGGTGCAATCAGGGAACAATAGAGAATGTGGAGTGATTTGTGGTCCAGAATGTGTTTTACTTTACTCAAGATTGAGACACTTCTTGAAATTTTGTTATGTATATGATTTATATGAGACTTCCAGTTTAATTTATCATCTATAATCACACCAAGAAACTTATGTTCAAGTACTCTTTCAGTTTCCACACCATCTACATGAATCTGCACTTGTGCATTTCTAAGGGAATTCCCAAATAAGATAATTTTAGTTTTACTTAGATTTAGCGATAGTTTGTTCCTGTTAAACCATTTTTTAATTTTGCACATTTCTGAAGTAATTGTATCCAGCAGCTCCTTTAGATTCCCCCCAGAACAAAAAATATTTGTGTCATCTGCAAATAATACTAATTTTAATATATCAGATGCCTTACAAATATCATTTATATAAATAATAAATAATTTTGGACCCAGTACAGAGCCTTGTGGAACACCACAAGCAATGTCCAAGCATGATGAGGAATGGACACCCAGCTTCACAAATTGTTTCCGGTCACTTAAATAATTTTTCACCCATTGCAGTACAACCCCCCTAATCCCATACCGTTCCAGTTTATTAATTAATATGTCATGATTGATTGTGTCGAATGCTTTCTTGAGATCCAGAAATACTCCAGCTGCATACTGTTTCTGATCTATAGCATTCGTAATCTCCTCAATTGATTCGATTAATGCCAGAGATGTTGATCTTTTTGATCTGAATCCATATTGACTGTCAGAGAGTAATTTATATTTATCTAAGAATTTGTCTAATCGTTTATTAAACAGGTTTTCTAGGATTTTGGAGAATTGTGGTAGTAAAGAAACAGGCCTGTAATTTGTGAAGTGGCGTCTATCCCCGGTTTTATACAGCGGCACAACTTTAGCTATTTTCATTTTGTTTGGCACTTTTCCCGTCTGAAATGATAAGTTGCAAATATATGTTAGAGGTCCTACAATTCCTTCAATGACCTTCTTGACGATTTTCATGTCAATATCATTACAATCAGTAGATGTTTTATATTTACACATGTGTACAATGTCAATTATTTCTTTTTCCTCCACTGATAATAATAATAATAATAATAATGGATACTTTATTGATCCCCATGGGGAAATTACTTGTTTTTCTCTGCATTTGACCCATTCACTCAGTGAAGCAGTGGGCAGCCCACTAAGCAGGCGCCCGGGGAGCAGTGTGTAGGGACGGTACCTTGCTCAGGGGTACCTCAGGGTAGCCGTTAAGTGGATTCGAACCGCCGACCTTCCGATCATGGGGCGACCACTTTACCTACTGAGCTATCCCTGATGTGAGGAACATTGAGTTAGGGTTCCTATCAATCAGGTTTTCACTACAGTCTACTGATGGCAGTGACTCAGGAATTTGTTCTGCCAGTTTTGGTCCAATATTTACAAAATAATGATTAAAGCTGTTGACCTTATCAGCAGTGTTTTCCATAATATTGCCATTATCGATAAAGTATTGTGGATAACTTTGTTGTCCAGAATTATTTTTAATGATACCGTTTAAAACATCCCATATTCCTTTCATATTATGTTTATTGTTGTTCAATATTTTACTATAATACTCCTTTCTACATACACGTATAATATTGGTCAACTTATTTTTGTATTTTTTATATTTATTTTCAGCATCTTTTGTTCTTTGTTTTAGGTATTCCCTATAGAGTGTATTTTTCTTTTTACATGCATTTTGTAAACCCTTAGTGAGCCATGGTCTATCTGAATATTTGTGCTTTCTGTTGTATTTTATTGTTGGACAGTTTTTATCGTACAACTCCATGAATATTCTTAAAAATATGCCATATGCAATATCAATATCAGCTTCTTTGTACACATTGTCCCAGTCCTGATTTAATAGATCGTTCTTAAATGCAGTCATAGTTTCTTCTGTCCTTACACGTCTGTATCTCAGTTGTTCTTCATGCTGATTTTTCTTATAATTAGTGTCATAAACTGCAAAAACTGGTAGGTGATCACTGATGTCATTAATTAATATTCCGCTCACAATGTTGTTTTCCATATTGTTAGTGAAAATATTGTCAAGTAAGGTGGCACAATGTGGTGTAATTCTGCTAGGCCTGGTTATTTTAGGATGTAAACTCAAACTGTACATAGTGTTTAGGAATTCGTCGGTCATTTTATGCTTTTTTTGGATTCAACAGGTCAATATTAAAATCACCACAGATAAACATAACTTTTTGATTTGTTTTAGAGAATATTTCCTCTATGAAGTCATTAAATACTTGAATACTAGAGCCAGGTGTTCTATATATACAGCTAATTATTACATTTTTTTCTTTTTCCTTATAAATTTCAATTGTTATACATTCTAGTAAATTATCAATTACAGTTGTCATACTTTCTACCACCTTGTAGTTTAGGTTTTTATCCACATACACAGCTACTCCCCCTCCACTCTTGTTCCTTCTATTTACAAAATTCACTTCATATCCCTCCAGTCCAAAGTCCATTCCTTTCTCCGCATTGATCCATGTTTCAGAAATGGCAATAATTCCAAATGGATTTGCCAACTCATTTAGATATTCCTTTATATTGTTGAAGTTGGCATACAGACTTCTGCCATGTATATGCTCATCGCACCACCACCCAACCAACGCAAACGCATTTAATTTCCTTTTTTTGAGTCAGTAAACACTTGTCAAATGTAGCTCCCACACAAAGGACTTTTTATCTCTGTAATTTGTACACACCTGAGTGTGAGCAGCTGGTGTGTGTGTATGTGTGCATATGTGTAGAGGAAGATCTAGCTGGGATGTGTGTGTGTGTTTGCGTGTAACAGCCAACGCTGACGAAAGAGGCAGAAAATAAACATGGGACGCATGGGGAGCATTGTAATCCCAACTTCCTGTCACAGTCAGCTCCTATTTACAGCCCAACAATGGCAAGGCACAGCCTGTGCAGACACACGTGCACGTGAGCGGGTGATTCATTTCATTTTTAGTGCTGACATTTGTGTGTGCATATGGAGAGATAGTGGAAAAGATTTTATACAGATATCATAATAATAATTTATGGAAAAAGTGGGAATAGTGGACAGGTCTTTAGCCCAACCTCAGTGTTTGAACTAAACGTGCAATACTTTATATTTAATCACAGATTACTGCCTTAACCTTTTAAGGCAATTCAACTTTTTGCATTTGCAATACGATGCATGTGGGTATTTGTACTCATCCAATACACGTGTTAATGAGTTTTTATGTAAGACAAATAAGATATCTTCTGAGTTTGGAGATGGTGGTGGTATCAATATACACCCAATCTCGAACTGGGGCTTCCGACTACATCTGGAATGCACTATTAGGCTAATTAGTGATTCTAACTTAACTGTAGGTGTGACTGATTGTCTCAGTCTATGATGCGACCTGGGCAGGGTGTGCCTGCTTCTTACCCAGTGACAGCTGGAATAGGCTCCAGCCTTGCTGCAAACCTGAATTTAAGCATTAAGGAAAATCAGTGCTTGGATAAATGATACAAAGAAAGTTCCACCCCTAACCTCTGGTCATGAGATTTTGTGAATGTCCAAAAGAATAAGCTCCTAAATACAAGAGGTCCCAACGAGATTCCTCCATAGGTTAGATATTTGGGTGCTTCTTTCTGGAGGTTTTCCAGGCAAACCAAACTGGGAAGAGACCCAGGACCCTTTAGAGAGATTATACATCTCATCTGACCTGTGAACACCTCAGGTCCCCCCAAAAGGACCTGGAAAGGGTTGCTTTGTAAAAACATGGTTTCAAATACGGGTTTCTGAAATTTCTCTGTCCGTTCATTGGTATTTAGTTGCTGCACTCCGGTGTGTGTTTCCATGCTTTGATCATAATGTTTTGGACCCCAGCACGTCTGTGTAATCGCAGCCATAATCCCTGGCCTAGAATCACTCGCAGTAACAAGTGAGTTGAAAGCCTCCCCCTCTGTTTCCCCGAAGGCTTTGCCTAAATCCATGCTCGCACTGATTGTTCAATCTACTCTTTTGGTAGAACAGGGAATGGGATAAAGCTGTATCTCCTGGATGATACATGCTGGAGTGGGGGCACACATCCACCCCTGCGTTTGAGTATGTCTGAATGAGATGGCACAGGATACAATAGAAATGTGTGTGTGCATGCATGCATTTGTGCGTGTAAGGCAAGTGCGGTGGGCAGCTAAACACAGGCACTCAAAGAATCTCTTTCTTCTCTTTTGAAGTGAGTTCAAATGCTCTTCAAAGACTGTCTGCCTGTATGACGGCGCAGGGGGGTGGGCTTGGAGAAAGACCGGGTGACCATGTGCTCTAAACGCAGCTTCATTCAGAGCACATGGAAAGTTGTTCTATTTCCAACCCTGCATTTCAGCTTTATGTACCCTTGTAACATCAGAGACTTGAGAGGGAAAGTCAAACGATCCCCCATTTCAAATGTGTAGGAGGCAAAGATGGTAGTAAAAGTATAATTTCCAGGAAGAAAAACACCTTTTGAATCCTTATGTAGAGGCAAACTTCTCGAGGATTTGACTGTTATGCCGAGTTTATTATGAGTATAATAAAGAACGTGGACAAAACAAAAATGTTCTCTAAGTCAGGATGTATTAATAAGAAGTCCAAAAATAATTTTAAAGAAATAAATGTGACATTTGATAGAGCTGCATCAAAACCACAGCTTGTGAGCTCAGGTGTAACAATGTTTGTGACATTTTTTATATTTAGGTCTAAGTCACATCGTAGCACAATGAATGAAGTCATACCTTTTTGTTAGTAGCACAAACACAGTGAAGAATAAAACCTTAGATTTCACATTTCAGCATCTTAAATGACTCAAAAAACTCATGACTGTGAAGTCCTCCTCCCTCTGGTGGTGTAATCACTTCTGCAGATGATGAATCTTGGATCGCAGCTCCTCCTGCGGCCTCGGCCACGTTTAACAGACCTGCAACAGTTAACAGCCCAGAACTCGTGCACTTAATTTCTAACTTTAACATCCACTCAATGGTTACGTTTAGGTACCAAAACTTAGTTGGTTAAAGTTAGAGTTATTTGGTTGGTTATACAGCCAATCTATGACATTTTTAGGCAAATTGGAGACGGTCGAGCAGAAGACCCATGATTATTTATGATGAAATGACCCAACTAGACTAAAGGCGTTCTCATCTGAAAGGCACTGTCAGTCATAAAAGCTGATGGTGAGTCCCAGGTATTTAAACTCTAATGAGGTTGTCACTTTGTAGGTGGTCCTGAGCGTCATTGACCCACCCTGCCATCATGTGAGTCATTAAGGTCACATGATTGTGACCTCAGTGACTGTGAGCCAGGGTTGAATTGCCTGGGAAGAGATTTTGAGACTGATCGTTGGTGTCCCATGCCACCACCTCTGTTCAGTAACAGTTTTGCCTAGATGTTTCTTACATACCTAGGTGAACATACAGCAGATAGCCTTCTTTGATAAACTGTCAAAAATATGCTTCAATAAGCCGAGGCTGCTGGGGGCTTCCCATGCTGATGAATGTTCTTCTTAACTCATCTCTTTTCACTGTGTTGATACACCACTCTGCATTTAATCATTAGTTATTATTAATCTCTGGCTCTTTTCCACATTGTGTCTTTTGTGCTGTCTTCCTCCCCTCACCCCATACTGAACATAGTTTATCTGACATTAGGAGGGGGAACCAAACACTTCACTTATTGTCATACTTATACGACCCTGGTCCTTTCCTTTTGTTTCTATTTGTTGCCATCCTCTCATAGATATCAGCATGATCCACCAGTCCTTCCCCAAAACCGCAGTGGCCTCCCTCACCTATCGTTCATTTGTCGTCTTCACTATCAATAAACGTTTGTCATTCACATTCGAGGTTTTATGTCCTTGCTGCTGAGTGTATTTTAGATGCATGCGACTTTGTTTGTTTTCTCTGTATTTATATTGGACCCTATGTGGGCCGCAGCACATCGCATTGACTTTTTCTATCATCAGCTAATTCAATCACAAGCCTGTTGTGGTTTTAATTCTGCTTCACTTCCTGCCCGCCTGTCTCTGTCCGTCCGTCCCCCTCCTTCCCCCTCCTTCCCGGCCCTTGTGAGTGTCTCCCCTAGAGCAGAAATTACATGCTGCTTTGTGCCTGGCGTAAACAATGTTTTCAACAGTGCTGGCTTGTCTTGTCTCTTTTCTCCCTCTCCCTCTCTCTCTCTCTCCTCTCTCCCACTGCCTCAGGGGATGAGTGGAGAGGGCAGGATAAAGAGGGGGGAGGCGGATTGATGAGAGAAAGAGGGAGACAGGGGGTATCGGTAGGATAAAGGGAGAAGGAGGAGGGGAGAACAAGTGAAAAAGAGCAATAGTCTGTTCCCAGAGTAAAAAACGGTCCAACAAGTCTGAGTAATAAGCATAATAAGAGGGGGTGAAGGGCAACAGACACCGGCACACAGCGCCGTCTCGATAACTACCATTCAGTGTAACGATAGTCACTGGGCTCTGATTAACTCAACATTACCTACATACCCTGAAGCCCCTATCTTTGCCAGCACTCATCACTTATCATGTGCCATGGTGGAGGAAGAGAAAGCGGCTAGTCTAGCACTATAAAAGCAGGTAGGCATGCAGACAGGAGAAAAGGGCAGTGTGGTTAAACCCTGTGTTTAATCACCAGGGATAGTGGTGAGAAGGACAGGTGGTAGTTTTGGTGATCTGGCTTGTTTTCTTCGCCCCTCCCACCCTGACGGATCAACACATCAGGGTTTTTTTTTCCTTTCTCCTCCTCTTTCTTTCGCTCGGTTTCCCTCGGTGTGTGAGGGTTGTCAGCCAGGGATCTAGAGGTTACATAAAGTGAGTGTGGATCCGAGGAAGAAAGCAGAGAGATGTTACATAAAGAGCTGTAGCTGGACAAAGGTTAATAAAAATCGAGCCTTGCACTGTAGGCAGGAGCCATGGGAGAGAGAAAAAGCATGAAAAAAACTGAGAGAATGGCCATTACATAAACAGATAAAGATGGGCTGAATTATTGGTGGCTTTGCTTTGCTGTTATATAAAGAGACAGGTCCACCAGCAAAAATGAAAGATGAGAATGAGTTGTGTATGTGTATGTGTGTGTGTGTGTGAGAGAGAGACCACTCATCTGACCGCATCTGAACTTAAAAGATGCTTTTTTCATAATACCTGACCTTTTTTTTTTTGATTGCTAGCAAAGACGGTTGAAGCAGCAGGATTATCTCAGCGGCAGAAACTGAAACGTAGCTGGACAGATGTTGACATTGTTTCCGAGTACAATAAAAGTCCAGACACACCAGCTCTCACCAAGCATTTTGGTGAAAGCTGTTTCTTCTATTTAGACGTGATAACAACTCGCAAAAAGTAACTTTATTCACTAGGGGTGGGGAGAAAATCCATCCATCTGGAGATCTGTTTTTTAGAGCGTAAGGTCAGGAGTTCAAGTTGCCCTCAGTGTAAACATGCTTCTTCTTGGTGCTCTTACTTTTCTCTTGACTAAGAACGTTTTGTTTGCTTCCTTTTTGTTCTAGTCTTTTTTCTTCTCTTTTCTTCAAATTTGTCATAAGAGGCAATAGATACTCCATTTTTAAAAACTTTACATTTTTGGCAATTATGTCATGGTTCGGGCTTTAAAGGGTTAAACACAAATGCTGCCCTGCATGCACACCTGTTAAATGCAGATTCAGAACAGCCCAGCGCTGCTTACGCTGGCTGCTGATCTTTTAATTATTTTCTTATCCTGACGCACAACTTCACAGTGCTGTTCCTCAGCTCAGTGTATCCTCATCCTTTTTGCTTCCCATCCCATCCTCCTCCTCCTCCTTTCTGTGTCTGCTTTGTGCAAATGTCATGCAACACTCTCTAATATCTGTCATGATGAGGGGGGGGGCGCATGAAAGACTCGCTTATTAAAGTGTGTGCTTGACTGTGCAAGCTCATCTGACATGGCCTTAAAGATCAGAAGCACAAAATAGTGTTTTAAACACGAGGAGCTTATTTTGGAATGAAATGTTTTGTATGCTGTGTTTGATTTTAGTTTTCTCCTTCTGTTTTACAGATATTACTACAACAAGAGGATCCTTCATAAGACCAAAGGGAAAAGGTTCACCTACAAGTTTAACTTCAACAAACTGGTTTTGGTCAACTACCCCTTCATTGATATGAGCTCCACTGGTAAGCCTCGTCTGTGTGTGCGTGTGTAAATATCTCCTAATCCCACAATAGGATGGCATGACTACATGGGATTATACAAGAGAGCACTGCAATTCATTTCTCTGTACTCTGCCCGTCTTTTTTACTCTTTTTCTTATCTTCTCTCTCTTGCCTTTTACATCTACAGGAAGTAGCGTTCCTCAGAGTGCCCCTCCTGTGCCCACCGGTGCAGGGACCCACTTCCGCTTCCCTCCTTCCACCCCATCTGAAGTCCTCTCCCCTAACGAGGACCTGCGCAGCCCCGGTGGCATGTTCAGCTCCGTGGCCCGACGAATGGCCCGTGGCTCTGTCAGCGACTGCAGCGACGGCACTTCAGCCAATTCTGAGATCGAGGAGGGTAACACGGGAGCAGGAGAGGAGAGGGGGGAGAGAGTTGTGAGTGGAGGAGGGCCAGGTGGTGGTGGAGGAGGCTACCGGAGCATCATCCACCCCCGTTTGGCTTCTCATGAAGCCCTGTTCCGCATGTACGGAGGGCCGGGTAACCCTGCAGGGCATCCAGGCTCCCGTGGCCCGGCAGCACACCGCATCCACCCAGAGCCCCTGTCCCCCTTCCCTGCTTCCCCCCTGCCAGGTCCAGGAGGAGCAAGCCTTCTAGCTCCACCTTTGTCTCCTGCACTCTCCATGACCCCCACATCTCACCTCCCCTACACTCCCTCGCCCACCCTATCACCCATGTTAGGCTCTCACTTCTCCTTTAACCCAGAGGACATGAAGCGCTACCTGCAGGCCCACACCCAGTCGGTGTACAACTATGGCCTCAGCCCCAGAGCTTTCCTCCAGTACCCCAACATCGTCATCCCCCAGCCCCACCGGCCCGACAAGGCCGGTCTGACTGCAGAGAGAGGAGCGGCCGAGAGGGCGGAGAGAGCCTCGACTGTGGGGGGAGGCGAGAGGGGAGGAGACCGGCACCACCATCCACCTCTGGGTCACCCGACCCACCACCACCCGCATCCTCACTCTGCTCACCCTCACCCACATTCCCACCCCATGCATCATTCACTTCACCTTGGTGAGGAGCCGCCGCACATGTCCCCCTTCAAGTTCAAGCTGCAGCCGCCTCCACTGGGCAGGAAGCAGAGGGAGGGGCAGAGCCAGAGTAAAGCCAGGCAGAGCTCACTGTCCTCGGGTTCAGGATCCGGGTCCATGTCCTCCACCTCTGGCCTGGGCTCCTCGCTGTCATTCGGCAGTGACTTGAGCTCTGCCAGTGGCTCCGGGCTCATCTCCGCCTCCTCGTCAACACAATCTCTAAACAGCGCGGGACTTCCCAAGATAAAGGTACCCAGACCCAAACATCGCTCACATTCCCACAGTTCCCAGTGATTTAGACTTTGTTTGTGGCTACGTGTGTTTCAGAGAGAGCATGGGCTGGTATTTTGTTTCTGATTGAGATAACTTTATTAAACCCAAACACAAGCATTTCGTTTGCAGCTTACCCACACGACTCACAGTCCTTACACACTAATCACAGTTGCTTTTTAAGGAACAGAATGATAAATAATGACGTTAAAGTAGAGCTGGGCGATAGAACGATAACGATATGTATCGCGATATAACTTTTACTCGATAGAGAAATTAAGCTATCGCGATAGACCTCGCAGCTCTTGTCCTCTTAAAATAAAAATTTTTTTTAAAAAAAGGTCAGCCAATCCAAACTAAGTAGCGCAGAGCCGAACCAATCACAGCCGCAGCCGCGTGACTTGTTACGTACAGCACAAGTGCCAAGCCGCACGTGTGTTTGTTTGGGAAGCAGGCAGTGGGTAATGGAGCCAGCGCGTAATGGAGGAAATGAGTGTGCCGACTAGAAAAATCAACCGAGCGTGACCGAAGAGAAAACAGATGACGGTTCCAATGCGGGAGAGATTGTCGAACGGAAGAGCCATAGAAGTTCCGTAGTGTGAAGGTATTTCGGCTATTTCAAGTCTGACAAAAAACAGAGTAGCGTGCACTGTAAATTGCACGCTACTCGGCACGAAAGCAAGTCTGGAAATACAATAAACTGGTGCATGCGTCACACTGCGCCACGTTATTGTTTCGGTGAAATGAATTTCTACAATACTGTTACTGTTAATTCTACTCT
Organism: Rhamphochromis sp. 'chilingali'; assembly: GCF_963969265.1. NCBI lineage: Eukaryota > Metazoa > Chordata > Actinopteri > Cichliformes > Cichlidae > Rhamphochromis > Rhamphochromis sp. 'chilingali'. The sequence continues at coordinate 25,788,528 of NC_137938.1, forward strand.
GCAGTGTTTAAATGCTTACATATACACACAGTTACTGTCCGTCCACACATACGACTCTGTTCTGCTTCTATGCCCCAGCTTTGTTTACTTTTTCCCACCGAGGCTTCTAGACTTCTGATTGGCCAACATTTCTGCACGGTTAGGAATCTAGCGCCACCTGCTGCTTTGGCATGTTCATAGCAGCGTTTTCCTTCATTTCTGCCTTTATGTGTGGACGGGATTATTTTTTTAAAACGAAAACGGAAAATCTCCGTTTTCAAAAACACCCGTGTACGTGTGGACGTAGCCTCAGTCTCTGACTGGAAGCGCTAATTCGTCATTCGGCTTTTGTCAGACTAAAGTAACTGTTAAAACTGTTTGAAAAGCTCAGCTATACAACAAGGAGAGATTGAGAATTTCCTTTTAGTTCTCAGTTTATTTGATACTGACAAAAGTTAGTTTTGTCTGTTCTTCTGTAAAACAAACTAAGATTTATTTTTAGAATTAATATTTTGTTTCTAAGTGGAATTGACAATTTAGTCTGTTTTGTTTGTTCTATTTTGAAACTTAAACGCTTTAGCGGCTGCCTTTTGTGTAGTTTGCAATATTTGCCTTTATTTATCTGAAAAAGTCTCATGTTCCTTAAGTACATCTACCCTGTTGAACTTATTATGGGAAATAAATATTTAAATAAAAACAAGCTGCTGATTATTTCACATTTTACTTGTGAGCAACGGCACATTTAAATCTTACAAATATAGTTATTTGGCTTATATCGTGATAGATATCATTGTCGCCTGAAATGAAAAAAACATATCGTGATATGAAAAAATCTCATATCGCCCAGCTCTAGGTTAAAGGAAAGAAAAATAAATAGATTACAAGGATGTGTCCAAAAATGAACAGTCATCGAAAAATGAATATAAATGACCCCGTCAGAGTTAAAGTCATCTAATAGCCTGAGGGAATTCAGGATTTTAAGTACCTGAGAGAAACTTCCTGAACTCAAACTCCTCTGTCTTGTATCTGGAGATGGTAGTCCTTGTTATGCTTTGCTTGGTGAGCTCAGCATACCTATTTCTGCAGCTTCTGGTTAGAGTGTCCCTCGAGTACGCAGATCACCAGAGCAGGATTGCTGCTGCTGGCTTTACAGTTCAGGGCGAAGTCTCAGTCAGTCTGCATGACTGTAGTTGTGTCAGTCTGGCCAGTTGCAGCTCACAAACTAAACGTGCATGTAATCAAGCTCTATGAAGGATATAAAAAACAATAAATATGAAAGTGAGTCACTCTATATACTCTGTCAGCTCTCCCAACTAAAGTCAGGTTGGGATTTAAGCATTAGTAAATTTATGTATTTATTTGTGATTTATATATTTAATTACCAACAGCAATCCTTTTTTAAGTTACATTTTTGATCAACTTCCTTGTCCCTCTGTTTGAAGGTTGAGCCCATCTCTGACATAGACTCCGAGGAAGAGGTGGAGGTGACTGACATTAGCGATGAAGACCCAGATGAAAGAGATGAAGAGTTTGAGCTCTTCGCCCCTCGCCACCCGAGAGCATCCGACCACCACCACCTTCCTAATGGCTCAGCCCGGGCCCAGCAACAACCCCACACCGACGAGGACTTAGAAGAAGATGTGTTCAAAGCCCCCGCTCCTCCTCCACCCGGCCTGATGCCTTTCTTCACCTCGCAGCACACGCACTCCGGCGTACATCGCATGCTGCCCGTCATCAAGAGCGAACCCGCCGAGCCCGGGGAGAGCAGCACACCCCCATCTCAGCCACCCGTGGCGGGGGCTCCCCAGACGAAGTGCATTCCTCTCAAGCTGCGCTTCAAGAGGCGCTGGAGCGAGGACCAGCGCATGGAGGCCTCGCAGGAGGAGTCAGATGATAAAAAAGTACGACCGGAGGAAGAGAGGGAGCGAGAGAGGCAAAGTAACGGACAGATGGAGATGGAGGAGGATGGGACGGGCAGCGGAGGCGGGGACAGTCCTCCTATGCTGGCGTATGAAGGCTCTTTAGCAGCACCCCTGGCCTTGCACAGGAGGGTGACTGCCGAGCTGCACCGCGCCACTGCACAGCTGTCTCTGGAGAATAAAGACTGCTGATGAGAGCCTCAGTCCAAACACTACTGCTCCAGCAGGGCAGGAGGTGGTGCAGGAGTATGTAAATGGTTCCTCTGTAATTCCCTCTCCTCACACTGACAAACTAGAATCAAGAAACCTCCACTGACCCGAGAGCACACGTCAACATACACATGAAAGTAACGCCCCAAAGACAGCCCGACACCTTCTCATCTCAGGGTGCCAAATATGGCCATTTTGTCAGCCGCTGGTGTCACAGACGGATGCGCGTGAGGTCTCTTTTGGTGTCCGTGATGCAATGTTTATGTTTATTCTTAGTCATTGTATAACACCAAGACAGTGTAAACCAGGGGTAGGGGAACGCCAGGCCTCAAGGGTCGGTGTCCTGCAGGTTTTAGATGTGTCCTTGATCCAACACAGCTGACTTAAATGGCTAAATTACCTCCTCAACATGTCTTGAAGTTCTCCAGCCGCCTGGTAATGAACTAATCATTTGACTCAGGTGTGTTGACCCAGGGTGATATCTAAAACCTGTAGGACACTGACCCAAGAGGCCTGGAGTTCTCTACCCCTGGTGTAAACAGTGCATACAGAGTTCCTGGTAGTGACTGAACGGGTTTAGACAGCCTGCGTCTCAGAAAAAGATGCACTGCCCTCCAAAAACAAGAAAAATAAAAACCAAATCATTCACATTTGCAACCCTCAAAAATATCTTTGAACACCATTTGTTTGAAAACTAAAAGCAGAAAACAAATTTTTTTATTCGTGTCAGCATTATTCCAACAACAGCGACGCATCTTTACTGCTGCAGTGAGAATAGAAATACCGCTTAAATCGTGTTTGCTCTCTTGCTTTGAAAATCACCTTTGTACACAGTCTTGAAATGACTTTGAGTTTGGTTTTTTTTGGTTTTTTCTGCCGGTGAAAGCGAGCCTGGTGGTGGGGGAAAGTACAAGATACTCTGCGTGCTGACCCGTTTGGTTGCTCTGTGTTTCATTTTTACTCGCGGTTGAGGTTTAGGCACCAAGAGTACTTGCAGAAAAGGGTTAGGCACCAATACCAAACGACACTTCACGCATATCTCTGCAATGCAAGCAGCTTTAATTGTGGGGAGACAGAGAAAAAAAGGCCACTATTTGACACCCTGGACTGCCCAACTCTTGCCTCTTTTTGTGTCAGACCTAAAGCCAGACCATTTATCTGGATCAGGGCTCTTCTGGGACGCAGCCGTGTGCAGGAGGGACTCACTCAGACGCCACACCAGGCACAGCGATGGTATGACTGACCTGGAATCATCAAGTTCACCTCCTAACAGATGCCCTGCCCCTGTAGCACAACCCCCCCCCCCCCCATCAGTAGGATCAGCAGCCAGTCAGCACCTTCCTCAGGGGACACACACATATGCACACACGCACACTCCCCAATGACGATCCAGGATGATGATGATGATGATGTGCACACCCATGCCACTTTTTCCTACAAACTGACGGGACTTTAAGTGCCTGTATCTAAAACCATGGGGGGGAAGAGTGTGAGGGGAGGAGGGAGGGCTACTCAGAGTGATCACTCTGTGAACATGTTTGTTGGATCAAAAGGAAAAAGTCTCTAAAACTGATACAGGTGGGAGGGGGTGGGGGCGGTGGGGTGCTGGGTGTTGTCTGACTGACTCTTAAAACTGGCCCACTCCACTCAGGGAAGCCTATTGCTGTACGTTTATTGGATTCACGCACACAAACACACACACACAAAAAAAAAAGCAACAAAAAAAAAGAAAGGCCAACAGTGAATGGGACTCAGTGACTACGGACACCAAAATCTGTTCACTGCCACACACACAAACTTTTTTTGACTCTTCTCTGAGAGCTTCTGACTTTCACATAACCTTCTGTCTCTCTGCTGTCCTGCCCTTCTTTCTCTTGTGGACCACCTGTGGAAATATCACAACTCTGCTCACAGACACAAGTTCAGCCCAGGGAGATGTGAGGAGGGGAAAATGATGAAGAAGACTGCAGAAGAGGAGGAGGAGGAAGAAGGGTTTTTGCAGGGGTTCCAGCAAGCTGTTAACCAGCCTTCTTACCTCACCTAACATGGCTTGTACACTGAAAATTATTTCCCTCAGCAGCACAGAAACTTAGTTCACCAGCTAGAGCTCGTCTAACAATCATAGATAGTGTTAAACTAAACCAGCAAACACACACATTCGCACAGCACTGCCTTCAGCATGCTCCCTCTCCCTCGGACCAAACCTCCGGCTCTCTGTAGCGCATCACCCTCTTAGGTCCTGATGGCGTGTGAGGCTGGCGGGCCTGTTAGCTACGAGTGTGAGAGCTCGAGAGAGCAGGGAGCATCTCTCACACACACACACACACACACACCTGCTCACACACACACACACACACACACACACTCTGCCTCTCTATGCCTTGTTTTTATAGCATGTACAAAAGTGCAAACTGAACTCTAACAAACATACATACAGATTATATCTTTATATATTCTAAAGGAAATTATTAAACAAAAGTAAACTTTTAAAAAGCGTTTTGATGACGTGATTGATTCAGGATTTTTTTTTTCTGTGACATGGTATCATGGAGGGCAGACTGAAGATGCAGAGGGGGCGTGGGTCAGGGTTTTTTTTTTGTTTGTTTGTTTTTCTTGTACATTTGTTTCATAGATAAACAAGCCAGAGGAAAAACAGCGCAGGCCAGTCTATCACAAGAACACGAACGGCGAGAAAAAAGAAAAAAACCCATCAGGACTCGAGCAGACTGCTAATGAGTCAGATGTGTGGTTCACTCTGCTGTTCACTTTGTTTCTCGTAGCTTGCCCTTTCAGCTCGCAGCGTTCTGCTCTTTCCTGTCTGCAGTCCAGCTCGCCTCAGCAGGGTTCTCCCTGGTTTCAGCTCCCAGCCCCCCTCTGGCCCTGGGCCACCTCTGCAGGCTGCCTGGGAGTGTGTGAGGGTGTGTGAGCGGGTTATTCGTGGAGTAGTAATCCCGTCTCTTCTCTTAGATCAGTTAGGGCAATGCTCCAAAGTTCACAGCAGCTCGGGGATGGGGTTAATCAGTTGGACACCCTCTCCTCAAACTATGCATATTCTCACAGACACACACACATGAAACACATATATTTGTGACATGTTTCAGCATCCAGCCAGGCGTCCGATCGGGGGGTGGGGGTCTGTCTCCTGCCTGGCCAGCAACAAGACGGATCTATAGCGGTGAGCTGTGAGATAGATGGCCTGCAGGCGGTCTGTGTAGCCGGGCTGATCGAATTTCCTCCTCAGACCCCCGTGGTCTGGACGGGAGCATGTCACAGCCCGCACACACACTCACACACACACCCGCCAGGCCCTGTGTCTGTATCTGAACTGACAGCTGCCTTACTTCTACTACTTCTCATATCTCAGCAACAGAAAGACATCCGTCTCTCTTTCTTCTCTGCTCTCTCTCTCTTTCATTCGCGCTTCTCGCTGTTCATTTTTTTCCTCGCTCTGCTTCAGGCGCCGTCAGACTTCCTGCTAACGGCAGCGCGATCTGACTGTCGCGATATATAGCGGGGGCAAAGCGATTGATCGGAGTCTGGGTGAGACGCAGACTCTCCCTCATCCTGTTTCAGGTCTGCAGACAAACAGCACAAAGATTGCATTTCTCTATTTAGAAGAAGGAGAAAAGGTTTCTCGGTTTATTTTTCTGATGTTGTGATTGTTCTCATTGGGTTATTTACCTCTCCAGCTGGCATTATGATGATGATGATTAATATTATTATTGTTATTATTCCATGGCTCTGTTAGCTGTTGCTTTTTATGTTGTGTACATCACTTTGGATGATGTTGATCGACCCCAAACTCCATTCCCTGTTTTCAAACCTTCTAGCCTCCAACACCCCCCCCCCCCCCCCCCCCCTTTTGCTGTCTTTAGTTTTTGCAGATGTAATATAACTAAAATGTCTAATATTTGATGCTGACAGAGAAATAACATCGGGTTTTGAGAGGGAGGGACAGTGGAGGATTATTTGGGGGGGGTTTTATCCTTTTTTTTTGTCTTGTAATTTTAATTTTATAATGTTACTTTTTCTCTCTCTTGCTTGTATATTTTTTATCTTTTTTTTTTTTGAGGGGGGATGTTGTATCATTTTAAAAGACATGTATTGTTTTACCATGTAAAGGTCTATCTTTCAGTCTTTCACCCCCCCAAGCAATTACCTAACACTCAGATGGAGACAAGAGTTAATACCATGATGTAACATTGAATTTTTCCACTTCTTTCGTGTTTTTATGTTATTTTTTTCCCCAAACTTGTAATTAAGCTGTAATCAGGGTTAATTAAAACTGGTTAAAACCCAATATCAAACTCAAAGTGTTTGTTTATGTTTCTTCTTCTTCGTTCATTTTTATTAACGCCACATAATCCCCACAGTGGAGTTTTATTACCTGGTTATTTGTAAACAAAGAGATTAACCCGTCACTTTTTGTCTCATCCATAGTGAGCCACCAGTCATAAAGAAGGGATTTTTGTATTTCAGGATTACAGTTAATTATAATAAATGCAAAGTGTTTCTAAAACAGTAAAGACGCTGTTCTTTGGCCGTCAGGGGACCGAGATATTACCAAAAAGTATTCACTCGTCTGCCCTCACATGCATATGAACTTGACTGACATCCCATTCCTAATCCATATTGTTTAATTTGATGTCGACCCAACCTTTACAGCTAAAAGAGCTTCAGCTTTCCTGGAAAGGCTTTCCACAAAGTTTAGGTGCATTCTTCCAGAAGCACATTTGTGATGTCAGACACTGAGACGTGAAGTTCTGGCTCGCAGTCTGCGCTCTAATTCATCATGAAGGTGATCTGTCAGGCTGACGTCGGGACTTTGTGGAGGCCAGTCAAGTTCTTCCACACCAAATTTGCACATCCATGTCTTTATGAACCTTGCTTGGAACAGGAAGGGGCCAAGCTGTTCCCATAAAGTTGGGAACATGAAATTGTCCAAAATGTCTTGGTATACTGAAGCATTAAGAGTTTCCTTCACTGACACTAATGAGCCGAGCCTAACTCCTAAAAAACAACCCCACACCGTGATCCCTCCTCCGCCAAACCCTACACTTATAACAATGCAGTGCCGTTCCCCTGGCAACCATCCATCAGATTGCCAGATGGACAAGGGTGATTTACCCCTCCAGAGAACATGTCTCCACTCCTCTAGAGTCGGGTGGCAGCGTGCTTTACACCACTGCATGTGACACTTTGCATTGCGTTTGGTGATCTGAGGCTTGGATGCACCTGCTCGCCATGGAAACCTATTCCATGAAGCTGTCTCCACACTGTTCTTGAGCTAATCTGACAGTCACCTGAGGTTTTGAGCTCTGTAGCGATTGACTCTGCAGAAAGTCGGTGACCTCTGAGAACTATCAGCCTCAGCATCCGCTGACCCCACTGTGCTTTTACACGGCCTAACACTTTGTGGCAGACCAAGTAAAAAATAATTGGATGGCTGCATTTCAATCATGTCTAGATGGTTTAATTCTAAATCCACTGCGGTGGTGTCCAAATCCTTACGGAGCTAACTGTACATTCACACAAATTTCATACATGGGGTAAATTCACTCTCACATTCTTCTTTTAAAACAATGAATCTTCTTCATTGAATTTAACAGTTATAGAGGAAAAGTCCATCTTTGCCTTGACCTGGTCTCTGTTAGCTAAGTGGATGTAACAAACACACACACACGGCCGCTGTGCTGCAGAAGCTTCTCAGGTTAAACATTTAGCCGTCATTATGGAAGCACTTTGTCTGCGTGCTGCTGCCCATTCACCCACATAATGCTCTCGATCACCCGGGTACCTTTAACCATGATGTCAGCAGCTGCCTGGTCTTAAGCACACTTACGGGCAATTTTGTCTGTGGGGAGGAGGAAGACGAGGATAAGCTGTGGAAGTGATGGTGAGGAGTTGCTGCCCTTAAATGGCCTTCTTAGATTTTTAATGAGGTGGGCAATCAACAGCCCAAACACTTCCTAAACTTTAGTTTAAAAAAGCAAAAGAGAGTATAAAAGCCGTAAATTAGGTTACAGAACATGATTTTGTTGCACATTGGATGTTGTGGGTCAAAGCCTGAAGCTCGTTCCTGAAATCCACATTTAAATCTCTGCTGCAGACTATTTTGAAAGTCATTTTTATCTTTGGCATATTGTTTTTTTCATTAGGTGATCATGTGTTTTTCCTGATGAAAACCCAAACAACTCAGTTTTAACCTTAAATCTTTGTATTTCTTTGAAAGAATAAAATCCATGGGGAAGTTAAGAAGTGCCTTTATCCCCCAATAATCTCTCTAAATCTGGATCAGCACCTCTCCGATGTCAGCAGGGGGACGTTTATTTGAAGGCGTCCAACTTTTTTTGTATTTTGCAGCAAAGGAACTGAATGAACAGCTGAAAATGCAGCTTTTATTAAACCTAAAGGAGGTTAAAACCTTATTTTAATCTAATGTTATGAGTAATTATTGTGTCATGATCCCAGGTTTTTGTTGAGTTTTGGGTGTTTCTGGTGACCTGAGTGTTTCTTCGTCTGTCGTGTCACTCCAGGAATTTGATTCTATTCATCTGGACTTAAAGCTTTCATTGGACGAAATGTTTTGTCACTCAAACCAAGTTACTTCTTTAGTCTCTACTCCAACGTCCAGATCAACAGAATCAACTTTGTGGGATTTCCTCACCTGGATAAATGAGGATCCATTAAGACATAAATGTCTCCTGTTCACTTTTAAAAGCCAGCCTCTCATTTTTCTCCAGTGTGGCCGTCCTCACCTATTGATCACTGATTTCTCCCTCCTGTGTCTCATTGTTCAAACCTCATGCATTTCTCAAATTGTCTGGTTGCGCTTCCTTATTTTCCCACCTGTTCTCCCAGCTCTCCTCCTTCTTTTTTTCCTTCTCCATGCTTCAGTCGAGTTAATGGACTTTACTTTTAATTCCCCTGTTGGATTATAAGATTCTCCTGACAGTTTAGTCTTGTGCGTTCTTTGTTCAAATTTATTTTAGTCAATAAAGCTCCTTTTTGTACTAAGAAGTGCAACATCCGGAAACTTGTAGCATGTTGGGAGATATCCAGGTCCGCAGTGGCTGTGATGCGATCCCCTCACAGCACAGATTGCAATATAGAGCTGAATGAACTGAAAAGAAGGAATTATAGAAACTCAACAACATTTTTATTTTTTGTTTTAGTAGGACTAAAACCTCAGAGACCTTCTGTTCCTTTGACTCTTATGGTGAAGATGCAGCCTACAGAGCAACGCGAGCCCTGAGAGTGAACAGAAACCTCTCGTTCTGCTGTGTGAGGGCTCTTATTAGAGCTGCTGCTGTTGTTGCACCAGTATCTTAAAAACTGTTTACACCTGTTGAATCGTGGGACTCTATAATTAAGTTCAATAAGGAAGATCAGTTCTCTTATACTCCTCTGCATGGGCTATTCTTGCCGCTCTATTTTCTTCATCACATCTGTTTTCCCACGCCGTCAGTCACGGCTCATGCACCGTACTTCTGTCCAACAGTCTACCTGCCTGCATTCTCTGAGGACCCATTCTTTAAATTTGTTGAGCTCATTCACAAAATTTTAATCAAGCATCATCCTCCACCAGCACCACCAGTGTTCAGACTATGGTGGGATCCCGTTGCCAGCACTAACCTCAATCTGCAGTTCTGCTCCATGATGTCACTTCTCCAGTTTCTTTGCAGATTTTTTTAATAAACGTCACCCTTGGTAATACAAGTATTTGGTTTGGACACCCTTTTGCCTTCAGAACTGCTTTATATCTCCATGGCATACCAAAACCAGACAACAGTTTTACAATCTTCTGCTGTCTGGTTTCGCTGATCCTGTGAGGATTGCAGCCTCAGCTTCTCGTACAGGAGGGGCACCCAGTGCTGCAGCAGACCATCTGCTTCCAGCTTCAACGTCCTGTCCATTCAGAGATGCTCTTCTGCAGCAGTCTGGGCATTCTCTTCTGAACTCTGATGTCAAGAAGTCATTTTGGTCCAGAAAACAGCTGCTCACAGGATGTTTGATCTTTTTCAGAGCAGTCTCTGTAAACATGGGTGATGGGGAAAAGCCCTCATTCTGTTTGAACTCAAGTAGGTCATCTTGGCCATGTCTACACATCTGCATACACTGAACTCTGAAATGTGATTGGCTGAGCAGATATTTGTGTGAACGTGCAGTTGAGGAGGCATACCTAATAAAGAGTCTGTGGCCATACATTTAGCGCTGATGTTCATGTGTGTCAGATAAATACTGCAAAAAGAAACCGCGCAAATGTCTTCTGATCTTTAGCTCGAGTGAAACGTTTCACAGCTTCTGGCTCTGAGTTATTCAGCGAACACAGACTTCGAGGAGGAAATCACTTCAGCTGAAGTGTTAATAGGATGTATTCAACCCGGGAGGGTGTGTCACATAGACGTTGCTTCACTTAAGGGTCATGAGCCGACTAAAAACAAGTGTTGCTTTAAAGGAGCAACTGCCACGCAAGCCTCACATAAGTATGTCAGTGTGTGACATGTGAGTTATGTAACCTTGGTGAGGGTCCCGGCAGGTGTGATTGTGCATGATCCCGGCCTCCATTGTCGACACACCAGCCATCCAGGTGCTCCATAGAGAGAGAGAGAACGAAAGAGAGAGACACCACAGGAACCAATGTGCTCGCTCACCTGTGCCACATCCCCCTGCCTTCGCTTCCTCTGAACGCCTGCTTTCGCGGAAACCTGTGCAGAGCCAGCTCCGTCCTCCGCATGTAACCGCAGCCCGTGCATTATGCACACGCTGCACAACAAGAAGCCTTTCTGAATGTGCACACGTGACCGTCGCATCCTCTGAGAGAGTTATGGTACGGTAACTAAACATACGAAGGCCTGCTAGTAAGTTCACCACATCCTCCACCGTACAGAGAAAAGCTGCACCGCACAGGAGTGAGGCACTTTCACAGTGACGATACACAGACATGTGTGAGCGCACATTGATGTGGTTTGTTTGAAGCTCTGGTGCTTCAATTTCCTTTTTCAGCTTCCTTTCCCGCCAGTACTTCTGTTTAACCTATTTGACCCCAAACGAGAAACCATTGTAAAGTTTCTCTTTGTGAGAGGAAAGAATGGACTTTGTAAAAAACAGACTTTAACCTTCACTTGTATTCGCCTCCAATACAGAGCAGCTCCACTGTGCTCTCTGTGTTTGGTCATTTCAGATTGAATGTCTCCCCCTGTTGTTGGGATACTTAAAATGCATATTATAAGAATTTCTGTTGATTTAATCCACGTTGTTTATTACTGTTGGTATATAACTATCAGGTGAACACATTCAAGAGATCAGTTTTTGCCTGGATTTGTCTGCTTTTTCTCTTTTCAGGCTTCTTTACCTTTCATAAATGATCTCAGTGAGCATGACACATCATTGTTATCCACTAAATCAACAAATATGCCTACATTTTTGATTATTTAAGCACACCTGTGATTCTTTTCTTTCTCAGCCATTCTGTTGTAGACTGTCTGCGGTGCTCGGGATCATCGTCCTTCTTGTTACGCCCCTCTTAAAACGTTATGTTGTGGCTTTTAAGACAGGTCGTCAGATGCTGTGTGACCAAATTGTGGCCAAGATTTAGCTGGTAAGAGAGATTTGACTCTAGAGTATTTGACATACAGAGGAGCTCATGGTCAACTTGGTGACAGCAAGGCGCCCAGGATCTGCGACTGCAAATCAAGCCCAGACCGCCACCCCTCCGCCGCCGTGCTTCACAGTTGGTATGAAGTGTTCGTGGTGATATGCAGTGTTTGACTTTATCCAAACGCGGCTTTGTACATTATGACCAAACATCTTCTCATCTGGACGTTGTTCCAGAAGTCTTGCGTTTTATGCAAATGCAACTTTGCAAACCTAAGCTGTTGTAACTCTTCCAAACAAGCCATACATTAACACTAATTTATTTTGTTTAATGCCCTATAAAGTACATTTCTTAATTGTTTGAGTTATGTGCAAACAAACAGACCGAATCAAACTAATCACATAACCTCTTTAATTGAGGTAACAAGATGGCAGTTAATGCTGAGATTGTTGTTGGCGTACTGAATGTGCACAGCTGGTCTCGTCTTCCTCACCTTTTCTCTAATGCAGGGAGGAATCTGTGTGTCCAAGGACACCTCTCCATGAGACTCCTGTCTTCAGCTCCGGGGCATGACGTGAGCCCTGAGTAACAGCTGAGCGGTGTAACGTTACCGTGAACAAGAATGCGGAGAGCACAAAGGCCTACTGTTCACCATACTGCAGCCCGTATGGATGCCGACCTTGTCAGACTTTAAAGACACTCTGATACGCTTTCTGTGTCTTTTGCGAGCCACTTTGAGGGGTCATGGTGCAAATCGCTTCAGCATACAGTGGCCGTTTGAACTACTGCATTAACCTATACATAAGAGAGACTGTTATACGTTTCCTTTATCTCAAGCTGGTTTTATCTGTGGGTTTAATGCCACTGTGAACTGCCATGACCTCCCTAAATCCCTAACCTGACAGAGTCTGAGTGCACCGTTTATCAGATATTATTAGACATCGTGAGCTGCCTCCTTCTTTAAGCTACAGGAACAAACCTGCCCTCTCCTGACACTCGGCACACAAAAAGCATTGCCATCCCTTCAGTAACAGACTCCCTCCCTCGAGGCCCGAAGTGAAGGGTGCTCAAATTTGTTGTACAAATCTATTCAAAGACGCTGGGCCCCTTATGTAAGAATGCTTTAGCAAAACCAGGAACATTAGAAGAGAGAGAGAAACATGGATCTGAAGGAAATCTGGGAGATGCCTGCAGCAGCAAAGATCATGTTAGAGTAAAACATCCAGAGGGAGAAAATGTTTTTATATCCATGCAATAACCGAGAAACAGTTTGTGTGTTTGCTGATAGTTGTGGAGCTGCTTGAAAAGTTGCATTTGAATGTACCTGCTCTGTTTTTCCTCCTCTTTCTTTATAGCTAGCTGGATGCTGAAGTGTGCAACCGCAACTTTCCATCTGCATTATGAAGCATCACAGGGATGAGAAAAAAAAAACAATGTAATGAGGGTATGAGTGGCTGTGGGATGTCATTATTTTCTTATTATTGAGCAGGTTTCTCCATGCGGTCACTGTAGGACATGACAAATGAACTAATTTGACATTAATGGCCAGCACACTCGGCTCACTTTAACCCCTGAGTGTTAGTTATCTGCAGCAATATGAACAGTGCAAATAAACTATTAAAAGTGTCTAAATAACACTGTAAATCAATAGGAGAAACACAACGGTATGGCAATAAGACATTTATCTGTTATTGGAAAGCAGACTTGCACACAGTTTGATTTTCTCTGTGGTCACTTGTAGTTGCAGAAATGAACAAGTGGTGCTCGAGACAGATTTTATCAATACCAAGGACCAACCAATTAGTCTTGGTAGAACTCAACCAACAATGTTGCCGGAAGGACAAATAACGAAGAACAAGCATTATAAGAACAAGCTACGACTCGCCCATTTCTAACATGTCATCAGAAAGAAAGAGCAGTTAAAAAAAGGACATCATGACTGGAGGAACTGAAGGACCGCCAGCAATGAGTTGGTTGTACACCATTATAAGAATAAGAAGAACTCTGGCCGTACTTATCAATTCACACAGGATCAATCTTCCAGTTTAATGTTTATCCACCAAGTTGCTATGGTCCAGGAACAAACCCTAACTAATAATAACAGCCTTAAACCATATTTTTGACAGAATTTTGGCTAACATAATTATATGAAATTTTCTCCTGGTCCTCCAAATACTTAATGTGATATTTTTATATGTGGACCCCCCCTTTCATCAAAGTTGTCTTTTTCAGTTGTCTTCCTGACTTTAGTGAATCATTCACATTAATTATTTGACGTGGAAACTTGTCTGCATGAATTTATGTTATGGTGTGGCTACTGTTCACAATATTAGCCTTCTCAGGTTAGCATGTTAATTGCTAACATGCAAGAAAGCACCTAAAACAAAATGGAGCTTAGAGGACAGGCAAGTCAGCAGTTCCCCAGGTAGGTGCGAACCAGAGTGGGCAGCATCAATTTAAGAAAGTAAGTAAAGGGCCACACATTGAATTAAAACATGTTTGCAGGTTAATTTGAAAAAAGAAATCCACCTAGCTGCTTTATCAGCATCTAAATTAGCTTACATCCTGCCTTTAGCTGACATTTTAGCTAAATGTATCAGCTAAATGCTAATTTTTGGGGGGTCATGACAGTGCTAGAGGAAAGTTAACTGACTGTTAAGTTAATGAAAAAGTTGCAGGTCATCAATCAAGTTTATTAAAGTTAACTAAAAACGAAATTAAAAAGTGAAACTATGTGTGTACAAGAGAGTTTGGCTGTATGGAAGCTCATTTCTGCCACTGAAAATAATATTTTGAAATGTTTTAAATATTTTTTTTTAATAATAAAATATATATCCAGGGGCACTGGAGCCTATCCCAGCTGTCATAGGGTGAGAGGCCGGGCACACCCTGGACAGGTGGCCAGTCTGTAGCAGGGCCATAATAATATATATATACATTTTTAATTGCTATAATTGAAAATTCAGTCCATAAATAAGTTGTTTGGCGATAATAACCCAAAATTTCTACTTAGCTCTTCCCAGCTGATTTGTTTTGATGTGTTTTTAGTGGTGGAGACCATCTTCCATGCTTTTGTGTTAGGTGAATTTATTAAAGATGTATGAAAATCTTTCCTCATTGATGTAGCACTAAGTGATTTACTGTGGGTCAGACTGTGTTTTCAGCTAACCTGACAGCATCTATACTTTTAAATGTTTTTCAGACAATGAACTTCTGTAAGACTGCCGTAGCCCTAATAAACCCACACAATTAAAATTACCAGTCTAAACCTAGCTTAGCTAAATGGATTGGTTCTAATATAGCACTCTTCTACTTGAGCACTCAAAGCACTTTATGCTATGAGCCTCATTTACACTCGTACAAGCACTTTTATCTATCCCTAAGTGCTTATATGTAACATTCACACATGAATGCCACAGGAACAATTTGGGGTTCACTATCTTGCCCAATGACACTTCGGCATACAGACTGGAGCAGCTGGACTGAACCACCAACCATTTTATTTAGTAGATGATCAGCTCTACCTTCTGACCTACGCTCGACACCCTCTGACTTTCTTTAAATTCTCTATAGAGTTTGTCTTTTGGATTTGTACTTTGTACGTCTACATTTTTAGTGAGTTCTTGTAGAATTGTTACCTTTGGCAATTTCTTTAGTTCTCTCTGGTATACATTTTGTTTCCACATCATTTTCCCTCTGATCTTATTCTCGTGTTTCTGCTTTGATGTTGTTTATTTGCTATTTTACTTTGGTGGTGCAACATGTCTTGTGCCATGTGTTAAGCGTTATGTCCTCTTCATTGTTTGATTGTCTTCACCTGTCCGTCGTCACCCAGCTGTCTCACATCATTGTGTGTTTGTATACAGATCAAATAAAAAACAGTTGCACTCAAATAGACTAGCTTTGCATGATTCATAGTTCAAAATAATCCATATTTAGACTTGTGGCAGCCCTTTGCTTCATCCTCAGTCTGAAAGAAGCTGCTTCAATTTCTCGCTCGTTAAGTCTGTGTTCAGTTTGAGACAACTTTTTGTGATTGGACGAGCCTCACTAACAAAAGGTTTTAACCTTAGGTGGATTGGGTGGAACTGTCTTCCTGAGATGACCATAAAAGCATTTTATACTCTGGGCTGATCACACAGAGCCAAGAGTATGAAAATCCTCGAAGCCATGCCGCTAACATGGCTAATAATGCTAAACTTTGCTATCGTGGCTCAGCCTGTGTTGTTGTAAAGACTCCATCCTCATGCTGGGATTGTCTGACTGTCAGTTGAAGCCATAACTTCATAGTAGAATAAATCCAAACTTAGTTTTACTGAATAATAATATCAGAGTTTTATTGTTATTTTTTATTCCAGCCTGCTGTCCTCATGACTGCAGAGCTGCTGGTTTGAGAGGCTTTTAACCTTTTAAATTTCTATCTTTATCTCCTGTCCTGAGTTTGATGGGGCAGGAATGTGTGGGTGAAAGGTCAAGGTGAGGGTCACAGGTCAGAGGTTATGCTAATGTGAGTGTCTTGCTTTTAAACCCTGAGGCGAGAGATTTGTGCGATGTGATTCTGACTATGTGTTTGGTGTTGTTTAACACACAACATGGGAAGAGTTAACCATAAACTAGTTACTGTTTTGGACCAAATATTTTAGAAATACAACTTGTATACTAAGTTGTTGCTCTCTAGTAAAGTTTTCCACTTAATGTTCCTTCTTTCTTCCCTCTCAGTGTTTCCCCTGCTGTTGTCTGACAGCAGAGCCCAGCAGGAGAGGAGGGTCTGTGGTGTTTGACTGACAGCCAAGTGATGAGCACACAGGGAGAGGGTTAAGGGTGAGGGGTCAGAGGTCAGGGTCCTATGGAGAAGAGTTCAACACAAGGGGGACTTGCTAACAAGGTACAATTGCATGAGGGAAAAAGACGTGAAAAGCACCCTGAAAACAAAACAAGGGGATATCAGGGCGACGGAGCCACTGTGACAGCAAATTCTGGCCCACTCTTTTTTACAGTTCATTCTGGATTGAGATTCTGCTGTATTTGGGATCATTGTCCTGTTGCATGACACAGCCTTGGCCAAACTTTAGGAGTTCATGGTCGACTCAGTGACTGAGTGAAGTTAAAAGGCTGAGTACATATTGCAAGTACTTTAACAACCAAGCGAAGAAGACCATGGCATGTGGTTAACAGTTCTGCAATGAACTAGTCAGTGACCTTTAATTCAGAAGCTTTATAAAAGAAGGGTTGAATTAACTGCCGTTACAGACATTTTTATATATATTCTCCATTTTTTTAGACTTTGCCTCAATGTAAAATGCACTCTAGTGGCGTACAGAACATGTAAAGTCAGAGAGCTCGCCACAAAACAAAGCAGACAGGAACAACACGAGAGGAGGGTTGGAGATGGAGGTGGAGGTGATGCAGAGTGCAGAAACTCTGCATTTGAATGAGAGTTAACAGGTGGTAAAGGGTGTCAGCTTAGCCATCAGCAGATGTGAATTGAGTTGGTCTGACTTTGTGGCCTGCTCGATCCATTACCACTTCCACAGGGTCACTCCAGGCAAACTGTATGCAACACTGGAGATGTGCCCCTCAGAAGCTTTATATGTCAAAGATGAACCTCTGAACATCATTGCTTTTTTAATCAGCGGAGTGTCGAAGGGCATCAGTAGTCCAGGTCAGCATGTAGACATCTGCAGTGCTTTGAAAAAAAAAACAAAAACGTTCTGCCTTTGTGTTATTGGACGGCACAGCTAGCTTAAAAGCTCATGTGTTTCCAATCTGTGCTGCCCTCATCTTATTTACTTTACCTTCCTCTCTATTAATTCATATACAGTGCTTTTTCCTGGCTCAGAATGGGCTTTTGGGTGGATGAATGACCACACTTTCACCCTCCTCTTTTTATTGACTTGATAAAAGGCTTTGACAAGGCCACGGTAGTCAATATCATCAGCTTTCATTTTTATCCTAAGTTCTTGGTGTTTCCAAAGCTGGTGATTTTACTTTAAGCGCTGGTCTAAAGCTTTTCTGGGGAATCCAAAACAAACCAGGAAAAACTCCTGATGTAAGATTATAAAATAGTACTTTACATGCTCCTTAGTATGAAACAGCGTACCCTCTATCTACAGCTTGAAAATGTCTGAAGTCATTTAAAAAGAGTGTCTCTGATCATTTTCCTTACATTGAGTGAATTTATAAAAGCTTATGTGAGTACAGTTTTATATGATGTGTATTTATGTAGATAATTCATACTTTTTATTATAATTATATAAGCTATAATAAGCTGTGTGAAGCTCTTCCATCTTTACTGGTTATCAGCTGCAGGTCTGGCTGCCAAACATCCCCTGGGAGAGTGGACAGAAATACATAATGAGAGTAAAAAAAATAATAAAAGTATAAAAAATATACACATATAAAAGTTGCAAAGGAGAAGCTTTGTCATTTGATCGATTTCTTAGTGTGGAGGTCGGTGGCTTTCTGCCTTATGAGGCTTATGAGTCATTTACATGACTCATAACTTCCAGAGTGTTGTTTACTTGGTTCATTGGATTGTTTAGAGATGAGGAAAATTAAGACAGTATTTGATACTCATTTGGAAAGTGGGAGGACAAAAATGGAAGTCACGTGGGGCCTGCAGCACCAATTTGGGAAAGAAGATAATAGTAATTGTGAATTGTGCCATCACTTGCAGTGTTAAACTATCGCCACTAGATGTCAGTCTGAACCAACATTTAAACTATCTCTACCCTTCCTTCAGTCTTTCTTCTTACACACACGCGCACGAATGCACACTAGTCATACTCATACAAAGCATATAGCTCCCCTCAGCCAATCAGCGCTTTCTTCTGTTTTTAGGTCTACACATTTCCACTCATTGCCGAGCTGGCGTGTGGACCCGCTCTCACCAGCAGGGGGCGCCGCCCCCGTGAGCTCGCACGGGCTGTCTGCCTCAGCGTGAGTCTGGTCTTTACTACACACACACATAAACACACACACACACAGAGCAGAGGATTATGTAATGTTTACTATTATGCCACTGTATCTTTTGTAAAGCAGCCGCATTTGCCTTCCTCTGTGCGAAGGTCAAAGGTCACAGAGAATGTGCCATGCTTCAAAGTGATGGCACGTGCTATCATCTCAAACATCTTTCAGTGCTCGGTGCACAGGTTCATCTCCACCACCAGCATCACTATCACCATTACCACCACCACCACTGCCTGCAAAGTTGCAAACACGGGGTTAGCCGAGTTTACGCCAGTCCACGCCCCCACAGTCCAGCTGGTGGCAACACTCGTGATGACTTCACCGCCGCGCGCGACCATTGGCCCCGAGACGCCGCGCACCTGTCCAATAGACTGCCGGTGAAGTGACGTCAGCCTGTACTAGTCCCGTTCACTTTAACAGTAGTGGGCAGGGCGGAGAGGGTGCCGACGTCAGAAGCCGCGCTGTGATTGGCTGAGGGCGCTGAAAGTGAGCGTCTGTTGCTGAGAGAAAAAGGGAGAGCGGTTTGCGTCGGCTGCGCCACACAAACATCTGAGCAGCTCCTAAACTAACTTTCTGAAAACAGCGCACTGGTTTTCTGTGCTCCTTCGTTTTCACTCTTTGTGAGCAGCGATGACATAATAATGATAATTAAAGGCGAAAAAACACATTTTCGATGTGGGACCAACAGCGAGAGTAAAGCCGCGCTGAGGCGCTACTTTCCCGCTGCACCACACTGTTTGTGGATGAGCACAAACAGTTGATGCATTATCACCGTCTGCTCGGGGATGGCACTTGTGCTGTCAATTATGGTAAACATACTCCTTTTCAGAAGGGGGGGGGCATTTGTGCCTTTCTATTGGCTCTGGGTCATTTGATCCCTCCTCTCGGCCCGCCCACATGCTGTTCCTATGGTTCCCAATCCTCTTATTGGATACTGTAAAGTTTGGGACAGGACACCGGTCTAGCTCAGCATCCACTTCACTATTCGCTAGTCCCCCCAGTCCGTCAAGTGGACTTTGACAGACCGCCACACCCACTGATCTCTGGCGCCGATGCTGACTGGCTACTGTACATGTCAACGACCTCTCATTGGTCGGCTTGCCCAGCTGTTAGTGGTTCATTCACCATTTTGTGACTGTAGTGGAAAAGAAGAGCGATAGTTTTTTATATCCTTGTTTGAGTTTCTGTGGGGGAAAGACATGTTTTGCGGAGGAAAAGTAAAGAGTGAGTCCGGCCCGCACAGCCACCACAGCCGACAGCCGAGGGATGTTACCATGAGTTACGCGAGCCTCCTCATCGGCAAAATAAGACCATAAATCTTTCTCTGGCCAGTGGTGAAAAGCTCTGTTTGGGTGAGTTGAAACTAAGTTGGCACACGGCAGTGAAGCTAAACTGACTTAAATTTTCCATTTTCAGGAGCTGCGAGTTACCACGACGCGAGAGCCAACTGCCAACGGTCGGTCGTTCGGTTGTTCCGCTACCGTGTGAAGAAATGGAGTGACAACGCGAGGAAGTATCGAGAGAAAGGGGAGGGGTGTGGGGGGTGTAACAGCCTAAAAACTTTCTGAAATGTTTTTACCGCAGTCCCACGGACACCCACGGAACATTTCAGCTCCGTTTCAGCTCCGTTAAAACGGCGAGGTTAGTGTGGAGTACTTTTTCCTTGACCTTAGTTTACGAGTTTTGCGTGGAGCAGCGCTAGCGTAGTAAAAAAAAGAGAGAGAGAGAGAGAGAGCGAGAAAGAAAAACAACCGACCTATTTGCGGCACTGCAGCCCAAATGTTTACTAACAGGCTCGCTCGGTGTTAAAAAAAGCGCACTTTAGGAGGAAACGGATAACACCTACAGAGCGAATTGCACCCAGTTTTCCTGCGCTCTGACTCACGGTGTCATTATTTGGGTGCTGTATCCGCTACCGTTTGCGTACTACCACTACTACAACCACCACTACTACTAACGTTACTGAGCTGCTTACTAGAGCGAAACACCAAGACGAAGAAGATTCTGCTTCATTTATTTTTTTCCCAAGTTTTTTTTTTTAAATTAGAGTGACTGGCACCATTAAAAGGAAGCCTCCCCCGGAGTGGATACGTGCACTCCAGGCGTTGTAGTGAGTATTTGCATGCCAAGAATCGCTGTATAAGGAAGACTTGGGACCGTCTATAAGGGGACAATAAAGCGTCACTTGAAACCGGTTGTTTGTGTTTGTTACCGAGGACCGTGCAGCACGACAGACCGCCTGACTGTCTCGAGTCATAATACTCCTTTGACATTGTGTAGTACTCTCAGAGATCAGCTAAAAAAAAAGATGCACACCGTGTTTTCTCGTCTCTTCCATCGCCAACACTACACTTTTTTCTTTTTTTGCACAGCAATCCTGCAATCAGTGTCGATGCAACCTTGACATCTCTGACTAGGCAGTTTTTAACAGTTGTGTCATGTTTGTCTTTAGGTATTTTTTCAGTGGCAGGAATTGTGTTTACATTTTAGGTTCAGATTTCCTCTTTTTTTTATTTATTAATTGTTGCACTTGTGTGGCCCTGGTGCTGTATAGCTTGTTGAGCTGTTGGCCATTGATATGGCATTGGCAGTTCTGCCATTTGGTCCCAAACAGGACCAGTCGCCTGTGATCTATGCTCCAACCTTCCTTGCTGATCAATACGAGCCAGGATGCACAAATTTCAGCTCTCGTTGTTTCTTCTTTATTAGTCAGATATGTCATCCGCTAAACAGCTGCCGGTATTCATGCTACCTCACAATGGATGCGTCTGTATATAACGCACACACACACACACACTTAAAATACCCTAACAACATATTTTTCTTTCTGTGTCAGTTGTCTGTTAAATCACTTCCCACACACTCATGAGCTCACAAACCACAGCATGAGTGTGCATAGCAGCAGAGAGATTTATCTTCTTTTCTTTTTTTAATGTATTTTTTTTGGTGCTGTTTCATGTGAGACTGTGTTCTCCCCGGTGACCCAGTTAAGGGCAAAGGCTCCCTAACACGCTGAAGTGTACGAGGGCCACGGCACACTTCAGTATCATCATCACACGTTCCTCCTTCTCCCGCGTATGTCCCCGTCACTGCAGCCCCTGCGCCCGTACAGACACCCATAAAATGCTTTGAGGAGAGGGATGAGCTGCAGTGTGTGTATGTGTGTGTGTGTGTGTGTGCGCGCACGCGCCTGCTAACTACGTACACTCATACTGACATACGGTGCAAATGCAGTGCTGAACAAGGTGGACTCAACCTGAAGACCGCTGTATAAACTCTGACATTAGTGTAGTGTAAGTAGCTCTAATGCCACATGTCACATACACACGTTTTGTGCCACGTTGTGTTGGGGCATAGGCTAAATTCTCTACGACTGACCGAAATAAACTGGCATCAAGGCAGATGTTTATTAGGATTTTATATTCCAGTAATAAACACTGTACAACTCATTTTATTTTGTAGTGTTGACACTGAGATGATGTCGACAAATGCCTTGTGTGTGTGTGTGTGTGTGTGTGTGTGCGTGTGAAATGGGTTCTTGGTAGCACCTATGTTTAAACTGTTCACTAAATTTTCTCTTTGCAAAAAAAAGTGAAGAATTTTCATCTCCAAATTCATTTCGTAAAAGCCTATTTATCCTTATTGTTGTTGTTTTTTCCCCCCCTCCTGCATACGTCAGTGTGGACAAGTGCTTGTACGACACAATGACTGTGTGACAATATATATAGGTCCAAGGGAGATTTTAACAGGGTATGCATGACTGCACGATGAATTCCTGAGAGAGCATTTAATGTGTGTGTGTAAAGTTTGGAGGAGGAGGAGGGGTGCATTATGGGCTCCTGTGTGTTTATTGGGAGAAACAGCAGCTTTTTGCAGTTTAAAGAGGAGTCCAGTCCAGCGCCGTGGAGACGCTGATTATCTGTCTGTTCAAGATTTACAGCAGCTTTAGATCAGACCAGCACATATTCTGCTATTAACCTGCTCTAACGCTGGAAGGTGGAGACCTCTTGAATTACCTAAATTATGACCGAGCTTCTCTCTCTGCTTCACCCAGATTCAGCATTATATTTTGTAGTCCTAATTTTTTGATTAACAATTCATGTTGAAAAGCAACACCCAGGAGGGGATGTTCTGAGTTTCTGGACATGTTTTTTTGGTATTGTGATAGTCTCTAGTAAACAATAAGAGTTAAAGGTCTGCCGTTATTTTCAGGTTAGGGGGTGCACGGCTGAGCGCGCAGTGTGTATGGTGCTTTTGATCTTTCAGCAAGGGATTAGGACATGTGAAACGTTCTTTTTCATTTATTTATGTGGTAACACAGGAATTATAGATGCGTCGTGCATAAATGTATATATTCTTTTTACAAATAAAATCATAGTTCAACATATCTGTGGTGTCTTTAGCAACATTTTTGTGTCATCTGGACATTTCAAATAAGATTTTGTGGAGTACAAGCATGCTTGAAGAATTTAACCCAATGATAAATAAATACACCCGTTGCAAACTTGCACCAAATATCTAACTCTTATGTCCCACGCTGAAACTCCTCTTCACTGCACATAATCTGCTCAGCTGTAGAGTCCCTTAAAAGTTACAGAATGTGAATACACACACATGCTTGCCACTGTCTTATCAGCCAAAGCCTAAAGCATTTTGGAGGGCCATTAGCATGACCAAACGCATTTTTCTGAGCTAAGATCAGATCCTCTCGAGTCATTTACCCAACTAGTCAGTCAGCCATTTGGCCCTCAGTCCTTCCTGTCTTTTCCAGTACTCCAGAGTATCTGTACTGGACCAGCATTCCCAGTCTAGGCATCCGTGTCTAGTCTAATAAAGGGCAAACTTGGCCTGGGAAGGAACATTCCAGCAGTCTGAGATTTTTTCTTTTTCTGGGATGAATGTTTTTTTAAATGAAAAATTTAAAACGACAAAGAGCTTTTTAGTAATTAGGGAGTGAGTAATGTATGTTTGCTTATACCGCCTTTTTATTAGGTTTTGTTTCTGGTGTGTAGTGCACAGTATTTTTGATAAATAAGGTGCATTAATTTCCCTTTGAAGCTGTCAAAGATCGGGATACGTTTACTCTGAAAACATCGAAGAAGTCTGGAAACATTTAATTTAAGCATAAAATAAACAGTGCTCGACTTCTTTTACATACACTTAGGAAGAGTTTTGTAGTTGATGGTAAATACAGTATGCAAAGATATAAATAGAGTGATATACTCAATCTGCATCTGCAGGAAGCCTCGCAGTTACAGTCCATGTGTTAACCTTCACACGTGGCACCCTTGCAGTGAAATAACCAACGTCAGTATCAGCATTTACAGAGGAAATTATGAAGATGTGATTATTTCACTTCTGTCCATCGATATGCAACATAATTACGAGAATGTGGAGTAAATGGAAATTAAAGCCTGTTTGTACAATAAATAATGTTTTGTGTTGAGGGCAGAGGTCCAAATGCAGAGTCAGTGATGAGTGTGTGAAAGACTCAAGTTGTTTATTAGTCATTCAGGAAGAGATGCTTTTCTGCGCTGCAGGAAGTGGAACTGGTGTGTGTCATATTGGGTGTTGTTTTGGCAAACAGATAGTTAACAACAAAGGTCACCTTATTTGTGTGTGTGTGTGTGTGTGTGTGTGTGTGTGTGTGTGTGTGTGTGTGTGTGTGTGTGTGTGTGTGTGTGTGTGTGTGTGTGTGTGTGAGAGAGAGAGAGAGAGAGTAACAAACTTTTCCAGCATCTAGCACAGGAAGCCTGAATGTGTATGTGTAAGTTTGTATCTATTTGTGTGAATTCAGGCATTTGGTCATGTTTGTGAGCTGCTGAGCTCGATCGAGAGGAGCACATATACGCACGTCTGCGTACGAGTGTGTGTGAGACTGTTTGTGCGTGCCATTGTATTTAGCCTGTAATCTTGCATCAGTGAGTGTGCCTGATCCTGTGCCAGCCTTTTAATTTCTCTCATTTTGGGCATATCTTGCCATGGCAGATTATTCCAATTAAATTGTCTTTTTGTACAAATGTGTGTGTGTGTGTGTGTGTGTGTGTGTGTGTGTGTCAGTGTGACATTGACAAAAGACGACTGTGAAAGACTGAGACATCGAGAAAGAGGGAGAGGGGAGAGAAAAAGAGAGGGGGGGCCAGCGAGTGCTAGAATGACAGTGGAAATTCCCAGTGACTATACAAGAACGGCCTATCTGAGCAAACATCCTAAGAGCCACATGCTCCAGCCTCTTTCTCTCTTTCATGTTGTTGGGTGACCTCACGCAGGCCACTGCCAGGCTTCTAGCTCCCGATGAAAGTCAGGAAAAATAAATGCTCGTTCCCAAGTTGATCACATGGCATCAAGTCTGTAACACTTGTCGTGAGAAAGCGGCCCCGTCGCACGTCGAAGTAGCTGAAGCGAGTATAGCAGAGATCTGTGTGCGACTCGAGTGCATTTATGTGTACATTTAAAATTGACGAGATGAAGGCCTCATTGAAGACTTGTTCCTTCTTTTTTCTTTCTTTCTTTCTTTGCTGACCTTTTCTTTTAAATCACGCTCACTCAGACCTAACCAGAGTAAACATAGCTCTCAGACATGCTTGACCAGGATTACCTAGGCAGCGATCGCTCATAATCATTACAGTTTAAATCAGCTGGTATCATTAGTAATAAGCTAACTATTAAAAGGTCTTGAGAAGAATAAAAAGAGTGTTTGAGTAGGATTCAGACTGTTTTTGTTTGAGATGCCCTTCAAGTTTATATGTGTGTGTGTATATAAACCCCCTGATGAAGTCTTATCCTGGAGTTTTTTAGGTTAAATATGCCCATCCTGTGAGAGTAAAGGCATTTACAGAGACTGCCTTGGAGTGCTTTGATTATTAGTCTATAGGAGATTATTGATATTTAAAACAAAACCCACCATGTCCTTCATTTTAGTTGTTTTGAAATGTTGTCATTAATGTTATAATCGAGATTTTGTGTTTTGAGTGCACACACTCTGCAGGGATGTGGTGATATGTCGTCCTAAAATAACTAACGCTGTATCGGCAAAAAGATGACATTTACCGATGTCAGTGGCCGATGTTGTGTCACTGAGCTCACTTGTCACATCTGTATTCTGTTGAATAAATGTTCAAAGATAATATGATGATAAGCAGCTATTTATTTATAATTAAAATGCCTTTGTTCCTTTTTTGAGGTAATAAATATCAAAAACACAATACACAAAAAGAAGACAAATATTTTTATCGGCTGCCATACAAACTGTTATCTAAATCTTTGGTATCGGCCCACAGTTTTAGAAAACAGTGCATCCTTAAACTCTCGTTTATACACGTACGCTTTATGGACCAAAGTACGCCTACACATCAGGGCCCATTAATGCTCGACGTTGTTGCCCTCGCAAACAGAGCTGGACCACAAAAGTGACGTCACGTTGATGTCATTTCAGCCGGTCCTGCACTTCTTGATTTTTACGTTTTTTTGAAAGCCTTGCTGTCATCGAGTCAGCGCAGTGTTGGCGACTTTTACGCACAATGCACTTGCCAACCCTGCTCTGTACCTTTGCAAGAATACCACCTAACATTTAATGTCAAATTATCTACGTGGAAGAAATTTCATGAGCTGACCGGTTACAGTGCCCATCTTTTTGAGTTTATACACCTGTGGTAGCAGGAAAACCTGATTCCAGATTAAGATTAAGTACTTTTGTCCTTGTTGTTTATGTAGTTTATCTCGAATCAGGCATAAACTAGGAGAGTGAACAGACTTCAGATATTGAGCCAATGTGATAGCCAACATACTCTTAATCGTCATTTTTGTTCTCTGCACTTCTTGGTTATGAATATAATAAATGACCACTTGTCTTCTGCACCTCTTTTTTTCTTTTCAGATTCCAGTACAGAGGGAACAGAAAAAACGGGCAAAAGAAAAAGTGTCGGAAAACAAGGAGTGCTTTGGAAGTCGAAAAAAAAGGAAACGCCGTGCAATCTGCAGGACTTGGTGAGCAGTGAAGAAAAGATGAGGCCATTAAAGAAACACAGAGGGCGTTCTCCCCCGTTAACTAGAGGCAGAGGGGGGAGGAGGAGAGGGGGCTCTCAGCCTCCCCAAGAAAAGGACCCCAGAAGAGTCAAGAGGGAGACTCTTGTCAAAACCACACAAAGCACCCCTTCCAAACGCAAACACGGCCAACCCAACTCTGACAAGGAACCAATCACAAATAGCAATACCCCCATGAGGGAGGAGCCTACTGAACTGAGGAAACCTGTGGAGTCAGCTGAGAATGGTGGAAAGCAAGCAGAAGAAAAGACAGAAAAGGAGAAGATAGCGGGCACAAATGGAAACAGTACTATGCCCGCTGATTCTGTAGCATTTCCTACCTCTGCCCCAGCGCCACTCACCACAGCTACACCCTCTATAGCCACCAGTCACAGCCCCAGTTTAGGCTCAGTTTCTAGTAGGAAAACAGCCACGTTTAAGGCTCGTGTACCCAAAAAAAAATACACATATGAGCACTTTGCCAACAGTGCAAGTGTTACATCTACCATTCCTACCTCCAGCCCTGCTCTCGTAAATAACAGTTACTGCAATATCAACAGCAAAGTTAGTGATAGTGTTAATAGTCCCAATAACCATTTCAAGACTAGTAACAGTGTTAGTAATAGCATTAATAAAAGCACTAACAGTAGTACTAATAGTAACGCTACAAGTGGTATTAATAACATGAGCAGTAACAGTTGTGATGGGAGCCATACTACTTTTATCAATAGCAGTAATAGCATAAGTAACAGTTGCTCAGGTAATCAGCCATCAGTGCTAACTGTGGACAGTAAAGCTACAGAAGCAAACCATTTTGTCTCCATGGAGGATAAAACCCTCAGGACAGCAGATTCCCAGGAAAAAGCGTCCCAGTCTGGGGAAAATGAGCCTGAGGGGGCCCCGAACTCTGTGCGCTCCTCCTCCACGGATACAGCTAGTGAGCACTCGGCTGACCTGGATGTGATGGAAGCATCAGGACCAAGTCTTCATCAGAAGAACTACCACATCCCAGCTCCTCT
This sequence comes from Rhamphochromis sp. 'chilingali', assembly GCF_963969265.1. Taxonomy (NCBI): domain Eukaryota; kingdom Metazoa; phylum Chordata; class Actinopteri; order Cichliformes; family Cichlidae; genus Rhamphochromis; species Rhamphochromis sp. 'chilingali'. Next base: position 25,816,244 of record NC_137938.1, read on the forward strand.
ACACAACTCACACCCTAAAGAGCCCAATCTGTCAGAGGGGCTAGCTGAAGCTCTGGCCAAAGGCATGAAGAACCAGAGAGTCCTGGCTCGCTGTGTCACAAGCGGTGGTGAGGCTGCGAATAGTGGACACTCACGCCCCCCGTCACATATTTTTAGACCAGGGGTGGTGCGTAGGGTGTGTGGGGGTACTGTCGAAGTTCAGCTCCAAGGAGAGGAGACCCTTGTAAAATATCCATTTCATAGTGGAAGTACAATGACGTCGTCAGGGACTGAGAGCACTGTGGATTTTATTTTAGATGCCCCCCCACCTGGCATGACACCTGTAGCTGTTGGGACCCAAGTGTGTGTGCCGTTTGGTGGGGAGGAAGGAGATTCTCTGTTGTACAGAGAGGGGATTGTTACTGAGGTGGACCCACACCCTGGTGTCTCATTTCCTTACCAGGTGCTCCTGAGTGAAAAAAAAGAAACTCTGGGTGGAGGGGCAATAGAGGAGAAAGAGAAAAGGAGCACAAGCAGCCAGGCTGTGTGGGTGTCCCGACAGAGCCTGAGATTACTCACTCCTCCTTGGGAGGTCTCACATTTAGATGGTGGGAGAGCAAAGGAGAGAGAGCGGGAGAGGGAACGGGAAGAGAGACAGCGGCGGGAGGAGATGGAGGTCGAGAGAGAGGTTTGCCAGCTGAGTATTGGAATGGGAGTGTTGGGAGGTGGAGTAAGGCTGGGTCATGGTTTTTCACATGGCGGGGTCATAGGAGGACATAACTATGGAACTGTACATCCACCCACAAATTCCTCCACTGGGACTTCTAGTGCCGTTACCAGCACAGGTCACGGATGCAGCGATAATTACTCTGATCAAGAAAGACAGAAAGAGCCAAACACACCAGAAGAAGATGTTGAGGTGTCTCGTTTTACACACACCGTTAGTCATAAGACAAATCCTGCAACCTCTCAGCACAACAGCATCCTCTGCAAGTCCAGCGGCTATCCTCCCTCCTCCCCCCACCTCTCTGTGGTGAGAAGCTTGGGACCCCCACACCTCTCCACTGTAGCTAGTCCTCAGCCAACTCCATCCCCAGCCTTACTGGGGTCTGAAATGAACAACACCACTTTAAACCTACCTCCATCCAAAACCACTCCTACTCAGACCCTTACTCCTACTTCTGGTGGGGGGTCCTCCTCTACCTCCTCACGCTCAAGGACGCCCCTTTCATTGGCTCAGCAGAAATACAAAAAGGGTGATGTTGTCTGCACACCTAATGGTATCCGTAAGAAGTTCAATGGTAAGCAGTGGAGGAGGCTGTGCTCCAGGGAGGGTTGTATGAAGGAGTCTCAGCGCCGAGGATACTGCTCTAGACACCTGTCCATGAGGACCAAAGAGATGGAGGCTGCAGGTGCAGAGAGGGGAGGAGGAGGAGGCAGCAGCTCAGGGACAGTCACCCCTTCTGACCTCCGGGGAAGAGCAAGCAGTGAGTTTGAGTGGGACGACACATCAAGAGAGAGCAGTGAGGCCAGCAGCAGAGGAGACTCCAGACCCCGACTGGTCCTCCCCTCCCTCCTCCCTCATGACCTGTCGTCACGGTTTGACTTTGATGAGTGTGAGGCTGCCACCATGCTGGTGTCATTAGGAAGCTCCCGCTCTGGCACCCCCTCCTTTTCTCCCATCTCCAACCAGTCACCCTTTTCTCCTGCCCCCTCTCCCTCGCCCTCTCCACTGTTCGGTTTCAGGCCGGCCAACTTCTCCCCGATTACAGCATCCCCGGTCCTGCAACATCGGAGGCACAGACAGCCCAGTGGCACGGGGGGAGGAGGGGGAGGGGGCAGTAAGGCATCATCCACATCTGGAGGAGAAAGGGAGAGACACACTTCAGGCGTCCAACCCACCTTACAGAGTAACCTTACGTTTACAGTCCCCATGAGCCCCAGTAAGCGAAAGCCAGATGCACCTCTTCCACCACCCCTGCCCTCACATCACCATGATTACACACCCAAAACAGAGCTGGATCCTGGCGACCATAACAGCTCTTTCAGAGTGCTGTCACCCCAAACGCCAGCTTTGCATTCCCGCACACACACTCCCACCTTCTCCCGACCCAGAGGAGTGACCACTCCCTCCTCCAGCAGGCCCCCTTCTTCCACTGCTGTCTCCCCTCCTCCTCTTCTGGTGTCCCCAACTCCTCCTTCTCCTCTCACTACTGATGGAGGGCCTCGTCGTGTGGTCCCTGTTTCCCAACAGGCCTTGCGGGACTCTCCTGTTATTGTGAGGAATCCCGAAGTCCCACTGGCAAAATTTACAGAGTGTCCCCTGGGAAGAGGAGGAGGAGGAGGAGTAGGTGGTGTTGGAAATGAGGGAGGGAAGGAAAACAGTTTGTCTAAAGACATCACCCAAACCCACCTGACTCCTCAGCCAGTTTCTGGCCTCCAGGTTCCTGTCCCAATTAACGCTGCTGCAGCCGCAGTTCCTAATGGCACTGTCCTCTTACGGAGCCCAGCCCAAACTCTGGTGCTCGTGTCCCCAACACCTTCCTCCTTGCCCACCGCTGACACCCCTGCTACTGCGCTGCAGGCCCTGTCAGTTACTGTCAGCACAACCGTCACAGTTCCTGCTCCAAGTAGCACGGACAGCTGTGGGGAACGAGAAGAGAACAGGGGCGCAGGGTTTGGTGGTGAGGTCCAGCAGCCAGTTCCCTGTCACCCTTCCCCCACAGCTCTGCTGCCCCTGATCCTGCCAGCGGAAAGTCTTCATCCCGTCCCACGCAAGGACATCATCATGGGACGTCCAGGCACAGGTGAGAATTGGCGCAGATGTGTGGGTGTATTTTGTGTGTGAGGGAATAAGAAAAAGTAAGGGAAAGAGACATAAACTGCAAAATGCAGTTATTTCAACAATAGGAGGAAAAGAGATATGCGGATTAAATATGTTAATATTATCATTTAAGTTCAAGTCAATCATAAAGATACAGATTTATAGATTATTATTCAGTGAAAATAAACTGAAAAATGTTGTTTTATACTTTCTGCATGTTTCAAAATTCAAAGGTTAAGAGTTTAGACTTTCTTTAAAGGATATGTTGTGGTTTTCTAAATACAAATCACTTGAGTTAAACTTTATTCCAGCTTGATTCATATAATTCCTTCTCTGTATTTACAGTAAGAAAATTAACAAAATAGTATCCTATAGTTTTATTTTACTTAACAACCTTAGTATGATTTTTTTTTCTTGCAACCCTAGTATTGTGATGAACTCTCAATGCATAATTAGCACCATTTAGTTTAAATTTGTTTACACATTTTCAGTAAAATTATTTTTTTTTCTAATTCTCTCACTCTTTAAAAGGTATTCTTTTTAATCTGTGTGATTCTGTAGCATCAGTTGCTGACACACACAGAAAACGTGTCGGCTGTGAATGGCCAGAGATGTGTTGTATACTGACGTTGAACCAGCATTTTGCAACCAGAACCCAATAATTATTTCACACAGAAAATGAGACTTGCAGTGAATGTGAAGCTCAATCTTGTGAAAAGTGATGATAGAATTTTTTTTGCATTATCTAGAATTCAGCTGAAACTGCTGCAAACACACACGCTCTCTCTCTCTCTCTCTCTCTCTCTCTCTCTCTCTCTCTCTCTCTCTCTCTCTCTCTCTCTCTCTCTCTCTCTCTCTCTCTCTCTCTCTCTCTCTCTCTCTCTCTCTCTCACACACACACACACACTGATTGAAATATACATTTATTTAAAATCTGTAATTCCAAAATTACATTCGTCTGTCAATTCTAATAGTAAATTGAAACGAAATAGCTTTGTGTTTTGTATGTGTCTCTTCCTGTATATGTACGATATATATGTATATGCATATATAATCTATTTTTTCTATTTCGTTCATCTGAACAATCATCCATAAATCGATCATATTTCTTTTGAACAATGCTGCATAATGTTTTTCTGGTTTACATCATAACGTCCCACTCTCATAATCTGAGAGCAGATGACTGCCATGGTGCATTAGAGGGTTAGATTCACATGGACGTGCCACAACCTGGGTGTGCTGCTGCCCAGTGAAAGGAGCTCCTGTTAGCCATCATTCTGTTGTCCCATATGGCTATCTCGATTTGTCTGTCCACCATCCTCACTTCTGCTGGTAACACTAAACTAAGTGCTAAAGCTGGTCACATGATCCGTGTAAGCTCTGGAGCGAGCACATATGAAACACCAGGTCAGGACTAGACTTGTTCCAGGAGTCACTGCTGATGACTATAAATTCACTACGGTCACTAAAATCACTAGTCAGCACTCAGTGCAGGTAATGAACTCTGATCCTTTGTGGTACCTCTAAGCAAAGGGAGTTTGGTGTATTTTCTAGCGTGTTTTACATGCTGTATGATAATTGCATGTTGCACACAGACATTGTTATGAGAATAGGGAAATTAGCAAAAACAATATTTAAATTGTTCTTGGTTTGGATTTCGCTTGCAAATGCGAATAGGGCGAATGTGTGCTAATGCTAGAAAAATGCAAAAGAAGCTCATGGACACATGTGGTTCGCTGTTCTTGTGAGGTCTATAAGGAATAAACTCTATTTCATAAAGGATTAGTGTGGTTTGTACCAGAAAGTGTTATATTCCCAGTCATAGACAGAAACTTTAAGTTATACCTCGCTAAAGCCAGGATACAGCACAACAGCACTGATTTGTTTGATTAAAAAGGTATACAAAAGAACGGGGAGAAATAAATGTTGTCACAAGCTGCACACGACATTAACAATTAAAAGCGGGTATGGAGCATGTGGGCTCGATGAGCAGTATGTAGGCCAGTTATAGACTCTTTCCCCCAACTTGTCTTTTATTTAGTCTTTTAAAAAGAGAGAATGAGAATGAAGGAGGCCTCAGTAAAGACGGCAGAATCCTTTTTTTAAAAAAAGCTCAACTGAAATGCATGTTTTGTCTAATTGTTTCTCCTGTTTATTTTTATGAAAAACTCTGACCATTGTGCTTATTATAAGTGCACGTGTGATGTTGACTTCCTGACCCCAGCAGCTGTTATTCTAACTCACTACAAACTATTTCCACTAGCTCTTGCTGTGTGTATGTCCATGCGCTTGTTTGTTTAACAGTGACTCATGTAACAGTATAGCGAAACAAAGTGCGAGCAGCTTTTTTGGACAGGAGTACTGAGGTGGCTCGACTCTAATGTGTGTAGGATATACTCTGTAATTTTCAGTATGTTGTGTGGGAATATTATGGAGTATTATGGAGTACGTGTGTGTGCATACGTGTATGAGAAAGCATTATTCATCAGCTGTTGAAACTAAAAGCTTACTTTTCCGTTGTGTTATATATGGACACGTACTATCAGTAAGAGTAATTCACTTCACCAGGGCCTCTTGCCCTCACCACTGTTCAGACCTTCAGGAGTGTGACAGAGAAGTGGACAGGGAAGGGAGCGCTGTCATTTTGAGTGTACGGTTCGTCCTCAGATCCCCTTTTTTGCAGCTGAAGGGACGCCGGATGAATGAATAGGCTCTCTTTGTGTGAGTGCACGCACACTCGGCTGTGTGCGCGCGAGGATGTTTTCTGTAGAGTCAGAAAGGGTGTGTGAGCTTTTGCATATGGCCGTAGGAGAGTGTGAAATACAACAGGGAAAAAAGGTGCGTGTGTGTGTGTGTGTGTGTGTGTGTGTGTGTGTGTGTGTGTGTGTGTGTGTGTGTGTGTGTGTGTGTGCACGCAATCACACGTTTTGCGTGTTTATAATTTGCAAGTACATGTAGGTGTTAGTGTATTCTCATCAGCTTGGAGAATACGAGCAGTTGGTGGAGTTTTTCAGATAATTTTAAATATTGTTTTGTGAATTTGTTATTATTAAAAAGGTGTCGGATAATTTTCCTGTTTTGGAGTCATGGGGAATTGTTTCACAAACGCTAACAGGCACTCTAAACCCTTTGAAAAAAAATAATGTTGACACTCTTCAGCTTCTACTATATTAGCATGATAAGTATGTGAGTATTTGGGTGATAGTATTAGCAATGATGTGGAGTATCAGTATTGTTATAAATTAGCTTGTATTTATAGCAAACCATACTCACACCTGTTAATAAGGTGGCGGAAACATCCTCACTGAAATCCTCATCCTTATCGAAATTCTCATAGATGGGTTACTAACTCAGCAGTGACAACATGTTACAACTGTTTCACGCCCTGAAATGTTTTAGGCCATTAAAAGAAAATAATATGTTAAAAGCTACAGAAGATTAAAAAAACTTTAGATTGATTAGGACTGAACTAAAATTCTGCACCGTAAAAAAAAAAAAAATCCTAAAAAAACAGTAACATTCCGGCAGCTGGGGCGCCAAAATAATACCATAAAATAACAGAAAATAACTTTCTCATGAAAATACGGTTATTTTCAGTAATGACAATACAGTTTGTTGCCCTAATTTTACATGGGATTTTGCCTTTTTCAAGTGCTTTTAAGCATTAAATTAGGAACATTTTAATATGATTAAACAATGAAATTACCTATAAACAAGGTCAATGAATGCGGCAATATGAATAATAATACTTAAATGTACAGAAATATACAGTTAACAGTTGGTTTAAATAGTAATGGATTGCATTCATATAGCGCTTTTTGAGACCCTCAAATTCCACTTTATAATTCCCCTCTGGCCATCACCAGTAGGTGGTAGGTGAAGTGTCTTGCCCAAGGACACAAGGACCGAGAGTGTCCGAGCCAGGGCTCGAACCGGCAACCTTCTGATTACAAGGCGAACTGCCAACTCTTGAGCCACGATCATCCTAAACAACAATAATAATAATAATTATTTGATGTAAAAACAGTTTATAAGAATCATTTTATATATTTTTCCATAGCATTACATTTGAATTTAACAGTTCAATCTTCAAATAACGGACAACTAGTTGTGAGATTATGATACATTTGTGAATGTATTTTAACAATCTAAATATACATATGTACAGACAAATACATTTAAAAAACAAGAAAGTTATGTTTTATTACATTTACAGTGATTTTACATTAACTTACATTTGAAATGTAAAATCACAGTCTATTTATGTGAATTTAATGATATTCTAGAAGAACAGTACAAAACTGTAAAATACACAGTAAAATACTTTTACATTACTTTTTTACAGTGTGTGAAAAACCTGATACTTAAGCTGCCGCTACTATTAAATAATATCAAATCTAGCATCCCTTAGATCATTTACTCAAGTGTATAGTTAGTGTGTAAAAATAGAAAAGATCAAAGGGACAATACATGCAATTACTTTATTGGTAATCAGTCCTGTCTTCTCTGCAGTATAATCCTGCACACACGCATCGGTAGGTTGTGTTTTCATTAATTCACTCTGAAATAACACAGCAACGCCCTGCCGCGGGTAAGCTGACACTGTGATGTACTTTTTAAGACGAAGCTGCATATGTTCCCTGTGTGTGTGCGTGTGTATGTGTGTGTGTTTCACCATCTATGAGGTGCTAATGAGGCTTTACATTGTCGTGTCTTTTTAAGCACCCCTGTAACTTCCTGCAACATAAAAACAACAACAACAACAAAAAGCTATTAAACAAACCGTCTGAAAAGGTAAAGGACAAGAGCCGCCTTCTTCTTCTTCTCCTTTTTTTTAAAATGGTGTCACATGTGTATTACATGCAGTGTGTCTGAGTGTGCGCACATCTATGAGACAGACTAACAAAGTGTCAATCACTGGGTACCGGATATGATGTGTGAGCGCTAAATGTCTGTTGCCATGGCAACAAAGCAAACATCACACTGATGTAGCTTGTACATAACACAGAATATTCACAAATAGAAAAGGCAGTCCCCCCCTTTTTCTCTGTGTGTGTGTGTGTGTGTGTGTGTGTGTGTGTGTGTGTGTGTGTGTGTGTGTGTGTGTGTGTGTGTGTGTGTGTGTGTGTGTGTGGCACGTGTGCTTGTGTCCCTTTTCTCTGAGAGAAGAAGAACTTCAGCAGGCTCACATGTTTTTACTCTCTAACGTGTTACTAACGGCTCCTTCTTTCTTACATCTCGGGCATCTTTAGTCAACATTCTCAGAAAATGGAAACAATCTAGGATAACTGGAGGGGGTTTCCTTTAATTCAGGCGTGTAAAACTCATTTTATTTTATGGGCCACATACAGACTAATCTGATCTCAAGTGTGCCAGACCAGTAAAACCACTGCATAATAAACTATGAAAATAAAGCCCTCCATATTGTTCCCTAGGTGTAAAGAAATGCTCTCAGAATACAGCAGCAGCTGCTTCCTCATCTTCTGCTGTTGTCTGTAATTTTGAAAGTTGTCTTAAAATCAGCAGAAAATACGTGACTTTTTATATTTAATGAAAGTTGTAGCCTTCTTTAGTGACGACTTTCATCAGTTCAGCTCTGAAGTCGGTGAAGAAGATGTTTATGGTGGGTTTTTTGTGTATTTGTTCTCTTGTGTCCAGATCACTAGTTCCTCTCTTCTCTATACGACCATGTAGTGAAACTACCTCTCTGTGCAGACTCATTGTAAGCATGAACGTTTTCTTAAAGAGCACCTTTAATTATTAGATTTATATTTGAATATTATTTATATGTCATTATTCCTCAGCATTTTTACCAAATCTTCATAATTCTTTGTCTCAGTGTCACATGCACACGCAGTTTGTGCAACATGGAGTAAACATGTCACACTCCCTTAAGAACACGTGAATACACTTTTTTGCACTGCTGTTCTGCACTTCGATGCATCTTTTTGACGTTCGCCCGCCTTCGTCTATCTCATTTTTGATTTTTTTTCTAAACAATTATGAGACTTTTTTTTTAACCCTTTGCTCCATCGCATTGCAGTGGCTTCGCTTCCCCTCCTTTTACACTTCGCTCTCTTCATCCTGGTCTACCCGGATACGGATACCCGGGAATAACATCCCCACTCCCTCCCGTCCCTGCTTTACGTAACGCTTAAAGCCCTGCATATCCTCCCTGGCCATGGCAACAACCACATCTGGATCACGCAGCCCATCTAGACTGGCACCAAAGCAAATGTGAAGCCCTCAAGACTTACCACAAAAGTCATGTGCAGTCATAATCCTGTTTCCTGATGGACTTTGGGGAGATTCTCAAAATGCATTGGTGCACTGGGAGTTTGTAGTCTGAGGTGGCTCCAAGACTTTGAATGCATGTAAAGTTAGAGCGATATTGAGATTTGTTACTGCTTCTTTAAGGTTTCTGTCAAACCCACATTCATTATTCTTTTCAGGTGCTCCTCATATGACAAAGTTTACAACGAGTTTGTAGTTTCCTTCACAATTTCTTCTCTGTCCTTCATCCCACTCTCCTCCTCTCCTTTCCCTTTGCATCTCTACTTCCACAGTCTATGCACTTGCTTTCTGGTTTGTTAGCCATTTATTTGCAGGCTAGTAGTGCCCCCAGATGGTCAGACACATACATTACAAGTTCCCTCACTCGGTTGATGGAGGGATCTGGGTCTTAACTTCGTGTTTCACATATTTTTCCTGCTGCTCATCATTTGATGTTGGTAGCAGTGTTAATGAGTCTTGTAGAGCCTTTTGCATTGATTCTATTCAATTCCCTAATGTGTGTCATTCATCAAAGTAATCACTGAACATAATCTGTAGTCACAGTTTTTTTTTTTTTTTTGTCTAACTTTCAATGAAACTGGAACAAAATGAGGAGCGAATCAAGCATCTTAAGAAAGCCCCCACAGAGCCGTCCCTCCTGGTATCCGTATGCCACATAACAGCGATTGGTTTATTTTAATGCAATAGGTGGTGATGGTCAGTAGTAGAGTTGTGACCGCGGGCGACATGGAGAACCTGTGCCCAACATAGCTGTTGCCATGG